>NC_058408.1:78185269-78307606 GCF_002201575.2 Neomonachus schauinslandi
TTCCTTCCTTCCTTCCTTCCTTCCTTCCTTCCTTCCTTCCTTCCTTCCTTGCTCCTCTCCTCCTCCTCCTTCTTATTTTTCCTTTTTTTTTTCAGACAACAATAACACTTCTGGGTTTTAAGTGCACAGATTCAAACAGGAAACTATTTTTTCCATACTACTCTGATTACTATTTAGAACAAAAGATAGTCCACAGCATGGATATGGGGGTACATAACACTATAAACATTGCTATTAATTTAGATTTTCTGAAAGACAATATTTTCAAGAATCTTGACTATTAAAAAGAACTTTATTATTAACATTGAACTTAAATAGTTTTTGGTATCAGATGGAAACTTAGCAATATTGCTGCCTCTGCCCATAAGCAGAAACACTGACTTCATCTCTTATTAAGTTAGGAGAGATCTATAATTCTGAATTACAATGTGTGAAGATGGAAAGAAAAAGTAGGAATTTAATTATTTATCAAAGTAGAGAGAGATGAGGGGCTCCTGGCTGGCTCCGTCAGTGGAGCATGCAACTTTTCATGGAGGGTTGTAAATTTGAGCCCTATGCTGGGTGTAGAGATTGCTAAAAAATAAAATATTTTTTGAAAAAGTAGAGAGAGGTGAGTTATGTATAAGTCTACAAGTGGGTTATCGGTGAGAAGGAAGCTGATTTGTTCTTTGGATACTGGAAAGAGGAAGCTGAGGAAGCTGTGGCACCGTGACTATAAAAGGGCTTGTTAGAGATGGGTGGTAAGCCTGGGGCAATTTGGAAGTTTACAGAAGACGCTGCTGGATTTCCAGCTCTCACCTCCACCTCAACTTGTTAGGCAACTACAGCTTCTAAGCTTTTTAGGAATGGGAAGCATGCTCTCTGGAGAAACTGAATGAAAGACGCTTAGATTAAGAAAACCAGGTACAGAAAAATGTAGGGTGGTGTGCAAGATTAAAAGAGGGTTGTTCAGTGGAAGTTCATGTACTAACTACATGATGAGCTGCCACCCTCCTCCCAATCTCTCTTCCTTCTACCTGGCTAGAGAACACCAGCCATCAGGTTTTTGCCCAAGACCAAGAATATGAAGGCTCCTTCTCTAAATAAACCGAACCATTCCAGAGAGAAAACCTAGATCTTGCCATGTATTGTTCTCCAAAACCCACCTGATTTTACCATGAGTCTTGCTGGTCAGCATATTCTGCTCTTCATACAGAGCTTAAAAGCATTTTTTACTATGAACAGATAGGTAAGTATCTCAAAACTTTTTTTTTTGACAGAGAGAGACACAGCGAGAGAGGGAACACAAGCAGGGGGAGTGAGAGAGGGAGAAGCAGGCTTCCTGCAGAGCAGGGAGCCCAAAGCGGGGCTCGATCCCAGGACCCCGGGATCATGACCTGAGCCGAAGGCAGACGCTTAACGACTGAGCCACCCAGGCGCCCCAGTATCTCAAAAAGTTTTGAGAGAAATCTCTAACATGAAAAGGAGAAACCAACAAACAAATAACACCTTAGGAGCTCAGAAGAAGCAGGAACAATGTTGAAAGCAAAGAAAACTTCAGGGGCGCCTGGGTGGCTCAGTCGTTAAGCGTCTGCCTTCGGCTCAAGTCATGATCCCAGGATTCTAGGATCGAGCCCCACATCAGGCTGTCTGCTCCACGGGAAGCCTTCTTCTCCCTCTCCCACTCCCCCTGCTTGTGTTCCCTCTCTCGCTATGTCTCTTTCTGTCAAATAAATAAATAAAATCTTAAAAAAAAAAAGAAAACTTCAAAGAAACAGTAATTAATGTACTTGGAGACATAAGGTTAAGGAAGAGCTGAATGCTGTGAAGAAGGAATGGAAATCAAAATAAGAGCTCTAGGTAATTAAAAATATCACAGAAACTTTTTTTTTTAAAGCAAAAATGTTTTCAGTGTTGAAGTCAAGAAAAACTACTAGAAAGTAGAACACACAAGCAACCAAAGGCATAATAAGAAATGAAGTTGTGATCATTTTAGGAACAATCCATGGAATATCCAAGTAATAAAGATTCCAGAATGAGAGAAAATAAACATTGGAGAGGAGGAAATAAAGAAATATTACAGAAAATTCCCCAAAGTGAAGGATATCAATCTTCAGATTGCAGTGAATCATTGAGGCTTCAGAATAATGAATTAAACAAAAGACTTAACCAAGTCACATTTTTAGGACACTTTTAAATATCATATCATAAAAGTTCTCAGAATAAAATGATAAAATGACTGGTGCTATACAAAGGATCCCAGCTAAAGGGGATACATATATATGTGTGTGTATATATATATATAATGAGAGTCTTCTGTAATGCCATTTGAAACTAGAACATATGGATCTGTGTAGACACAATTTTGAATTGTGTCTACAAATGTTACAAATTGATAAGTTTGATATGATACAAGATTTGTAAACACACACACACACACATACATGAAGGGAGAAGAGAGAGACCCACCTTTATTTCTACTCATTATACTGTCTTTTCTTCAGATACAATGGAAGAAGCTTCTTAGCCTTATCAAAAGCCAATCCTGCCTTTGAGATCTGGATCTTATTCTGACTAGTTTACTCAAGAACCTTGTGTCTACAATCATCCCCCCCTCTACCGCATCATTTTCTCCTATATTACTGAATAATTCCCTTTAGCACACAGGTAAGCCCTAATAGGTCTTAACTTTAGAAAGAAGGACAGATATCATGCCTTTCTCTAGCCACTATTCCTTTTGTCTGCTTATCTTCACAACACATTTTTTTGAACTTTTATTTTCTAATTTTATCACCTCTCATTTACTGTTCTGTCCACTTCAGTTGGACCTTCATTGTTACCACCATAAAAAAACCGCTCTCATCAAGGTTCCCCACATTGTCAGATGTAATGTCTAATTCTCTGTTCACATCTTAACTTGCCTACTGAACAGAATGTGACATAGCGAACCACTATTTGCTGTTTGAACCAAGTTATTTACTTGACTTCTGGGACATTACCATGTACAATTTTCTGGCAGCTTACTGGCTCATCTTCCTTGGTCCACTCCCCTACTGATTTCTCTTGTGAAGTTTACTTGGATGTCTAATAGGCATCTTAAAATGTTTACAACGTATTTCTAAATACTTCTCATTGTATTTAAAAAGCTGCAACTCCTGGGGCACCTGGGCGGCTCAGTTGGCTAAGCGTCACACTCTTGATTTCGGCTCAGATCATGATCTTAGTTTCATGAGATGGAGCCCCATGTCAGGCTCCGTGCTCAGTGTGAAGTCTGCTTAAGATTCATTCCCTCTCCCTCTGCGCTCCCCTCCTGCTCACACGCTCTCTCTCTTTCTGAAAAAAAATTAAATTAAAAATTTAAAAAAAGCTGCAACTCCTGACTATGACATGCAAAGCTCTATATTGGTGCTGTCTATTAAAAATATAATGTGGGCCATAGTTGCAACTTAAAATTTTCTGGCAACCACTTTAGAAAAAGTTATTTATTTTTTTTCCATTGGTTCTAGTTCCGTATATATATATATACATTTTTTTTTACTTGCTTTAATAGTGTACTTACAAATATTTATTCTTCATTTTCTTTTTTTTAAGGTTTTATTAGAGAGAGAGAGAGAGATTGCATGAGCAGGGGGAGGGACAGAGAGGCAAGCAGAATCCCCGCTGAGCAAGGAGCCCAATGCAGGGCTGGATCCCTGATGAGATCATGACCTGAGCAGAAATCAACTCTTACTGACTGAGCCATTCAGGCGCCCCTCTTTTTTTTTTTAAATTTTTAATTTGTATATAGTTGACACACAAAGTTACATTAGTTTCAGGTGTACAACATAGTGATTCAACATCTCTATACATTGTCTATGTTTGCCACAGTGTAGCTACCAACTGTCACTATACAACACTATTACAATACCATCAGCTATATTCCCTATGCTATGCTTTTGCTTCCTGTGACTTATTCATTCCATAACTGGAAGACTGTATCTCCCAGTCCCGTTCACCCATTTTGCCCATCCCAGCAGCCCCCTTCCCTCTGGCAATCATCAGTTTGTTCTCTGTATTTATAGGTTTGATTCTGCTTTTTGTTTGTTTATTCATTTCTTTAGCTTTTTTAGGTTCCACATATAAATAAAATAAAAAGCTTTTGCACAATGAAGGTAACCATCAACAGAACAAAAAGACAACTACTGAATGGGAGAAGGTATTTGCAAATGATAATATCCAATAAGGGGTAAAACTTTTATAATTCAACACCAAAAAAAAAAAAATCCAATTAAAAAATGGACAGATCTGAATAGACATTTTCCCAAAGAAGACATCCAGATGGCCAACAGACACATGAAAAGATGCTCAACATCACTAATCAGCAGGGAAATGCAAATCAAAACCACAGCCTGTCAGAATGGCTAAAATCAAAAAGACAAGAAATAACAAGTGTTGGCAAGAATGTGGAAAAAAAGGAACACTTGTGCCCTCCTTGTTGGGAATGCAAACTGGTATAGCCACTGTGGAAAATAGTATGACATTCCTCAAAAAGTTAAAAATAGAAATACCGTATGATGCAATAATTCCACTGTTGGGTACTTACCCGAAGAAAATGAAAACACTAATTAAAAAACATATATGCAAGGGTGCCTGGTCGGCTCAGAGGAGCATGCAACTCTTGATCTCGGGATTGTGAGTTCAAGCCCCCTGATGAATGTAAAGATTACCAAAAAAATTAATAAAAAAAAAGATATGTGCACCTCTATGTATTGCAGAATTATTTACAGTAGCCAAGACATGGAAGCAACCCAAATACCCATCAATAGATAAATGGATAAAGAAGATGTGATAATTATACATCTATAACTTATATATATAGTATTTTATTTATGTATCATATTGCATAAGTAATGTATAAAGGAATAATTTATATAATTATATAAACAAATAAAATATAAAATTATATAAACAAATATGAATACTATATATAAAATATATATTATATATATAATTGAATGTTACACAGCCATAACAAAGGATGAGATCTTGCCATTTGTGACCTAGAGGGTATTATGTTAAGTGAAATAAGTCAGACTGAGAAAAACAAATACCATATTATTTCACTTAGAAAAAGTAATTTAATAGTAAAAGCTAACAAGTCATTTAATGTAAAAATATATTTCATTTAATCCAAAATGTCCAAAATCATCATTTCAATATATAATCAATATAAAAATTATTAACAAGATATATTATTTTTCTACACTAGATCTTGACCTTCAGTGTGTATTTCAATTCAGATCATCTTGATTCAGACTAGCTTGATTTCAAGTGCTCAGTAGATCCATCTGGCTAGTGGCTCCCATATTGGACAGTGCAGGTGTATGTGGCTTAGCCCTAATTACTTCTGCTACCTCTGTTACTATCAGTCTCCACATCTTCAGTCATACTCATCCAACTGACCTCCTTTCATTCTTCCGATATGCCAAGTTCATTCCCATCTTAGGCCTTTTGCAATGCCAGCCCCCCTGTCTGGATTTTGATTGCCCAGAGTGTCTTAAGTTGAACTCCTTCACATTCAGATATCCACGCATATGCTACCTCTTTGGTAAGGTCTTGCCTTACCATTCAATGTAAAGTAGCGCTCCCTCTCCAGACCCTCTTAGTCCAATTAATCAAGTTTGTCTTTTTTGCAAAACTTAACGTGTTTCATTATTGTCTGCTCTTTTGCACCACTAGATTGCTGTCTTGATCATATGAGCTTTATGTAGCTTGTTCACAGATGTATTCTAGGGCTTAGAGCAGTTTGTGGAATACAGAAAAGACGGATGAATGTATAAATGAAAGAATAAAAGGATCATTAAAATGGTATAGTAGTAGCAATCACACACTACTGTTTATTCTGTTGCTTTTTCTAAGTTTGCTATAACAAACACATATTACTTTTGGAATAAAAAATAACAATAAAAGCCTTCGTAATAAACTAGCAAAAAATGTTGTAAAGTCACTGGGTGCTAGGCTAGGTGGACAATCAGAAGTATCAAAAAGTGTGTTGCTTTCCTGGTGAAGTGAATGTAATTTCCTCTAAATGAGAGATTTAACTGCTTTGCAATATATATTCGATGAACGTTCTGACACTTAATCCTGAGCTGACCAAAAGTATAGTTTACCTCAGTTGTTGTAATGGATGGATAATGCCCATTATCTGATTCTGTTGTTCTTGGCATTTGGCATCAGGCCAAATTATAGCACTCATACACTGTGTACAAGGTTACTCTGGGAGCATGGTGGAAAATATTGGAGAGATACTAAAACCCCTTGCTTTATCCTAACTATGCAGTTGAGTATGGTGATGTCACACGTGTTTGCTCCAGGCAAATGGTTCTCATTTCCCGGTCTCCATCTTAGGATTCTCTAAAGCATACATGTTTGATCTGCTACCCTGCGAACCTGCATTCCTAAACATTCATTCCAAGAGATTCTGTTAACCTTAGTTGTGAAACACAGCCTGAATTCAAGGATCTATTCCCTTTTACAGTGCAAGTTCTTCTGAGGGGAATACCACAATGAGCTATTGGGAATTTAGTGGATGAGATTTTCAGGTCTTTTTACATTGGCAACTTATTGAAAGCAGAGTTTAAGGAGAAAGGGGTAAATATTTCTGTAGAAGGTGAGGGCTGTCCAGGGAGAGTCTATTACAATAGAATTTTTTGAGCTGCCAGAGCTCAGCATATGAAGGCTGGGCATGGCTGGTCTGCAAGAAGATGGAAAGGCACCAAAGAAAAGCAGTGCCCACTACAAAATTTTTCCAAGACATGCAATCGTATTGGGGGAAAATCCTCTATACACACTCAATTATATAGAAGAATGAAGAAAAATGTTGAAACACAGGGTTACAAGCAGCACATTCCCTAGACCCCTGTTAGAGGCTTATTTTAGAGATTTACCTAACTGAGATGTGGAAAGATAAATTGTTTGGCATGACACTCCTGCATCCTATCAGTGATGAGAAATGAAGACTGACTCAGGGCTCTTAAGGACTCTGAATCACCTGGCTATTAGCCTAAAGTGGAATAAAGAAACCATTCTATCTCTTCTTTCCCTTTACGCTTTAGGTTTAGTGAACCAGTTTACACCTACTGCTGATGAATCATCTTTCTAAATGACCCTGCTAAATCATATGCAGTTAATTATAAAGATTTTAGTGCTGTGTTTTGTGTGTGGGTTGTAGATTACCATTGCCTGACCACATCCTCAGTAAAACTTTAAACTGTCATCAGCCTACAAATAGAAGAGTGAATTCTTCATTTCCTATAGCTGCAGAGGAAGAAAAAATATGCGGAATAAAGTCTCACGTCAAAATAAGACTTGACTCCAGCCCTTTGTCTCCGAGGGCACTAGCTGCACACAGCTGACCCAGACTACATCTGGGACTCTTTGGTACCGTTACTTTAATTATCCTCTTTGTGAAGGGGAGCGCCAGCAGAAATAGAACAAACATCTTGTTAAAGAGTAAATCAGTTTTATACCAGGAAAAGAGAATTACATAGGGCAAAAGACAGGTTTGTGGGGCCAGATGATATGAAGGGCAAATTTTTCTTTTAAGTGATAACTTCATTGGCAAAGACAGATTCATCTCAGAATAAAATTATTTTTGCATATTATAGGGAATAAAAGTTATTGGAGTGTGGGATGTTCATTATTGGGTACCTGGAATGTCTGATTAGTTTGAGGAAAAAAATATCTGTTTTTATAGTTGCACTCCTTGATATTTACCCTAAGGAGTTCAAAACGAATGTCCACACAAAACCCACACACAAATGTATATAGCAGCTTTACTCACAATTGTCAAAACTTGGAAGCAACCAAGAGGTCCTCCAGTAGGTGAGTGGATAAATAAACTGTGGTCCATCCAGACAATAAAATACTGGTTAGCACTAAAAACAGATAAGCTACCAAGCCATGAAAAGACAGGGAGACACTTTAAAAGAATGTTACTAAGTGAAAGAAGTCAATGTGAAAAGGTTTCACATTGTATGATTCCAGCTATAGGACATTCTGTAAAAGACAAAATTACGGAGACAGTGAAATGATCAGTGGGTGGGGAGGGCTGAACAGGTGAAACACGCACAGAGGATTTTCAGGGCAGTCAAAACACTCTGATGAATACCACAATGATGAATACATGTCCTTATACATTTTCCAAGCCCACAGAGCGTACAACACCAAGAGTGAACAATAACGTAAACTGTGGACTTTGGGTGATGATGGGATGTGTCAGTGTGGGTTCATCCATTGTAACAAATGGACCACGCTGGTGGAGAATGTTGATAATTGGGAGGGCAATGCATGTGTGGGGCAAGGGGATAATGGGAAAATCTATGTAGCTTCTGCTTGGTTTGGGGGTGAACTTAAAATTGCTCTAAAAAAAGTAGTCTTTTTTTTTTTTAAAGATTTATTTATTTATTTTAGAGAGAGAGAAAGAGAGAGTGGGGGGCAGAGGGAGAGGAAGGATCTCAAGCGGACTCCGCAGTAAGCATGGAGCTGGCTGTGGGGCTGGATCTCATGACCCTGAGATCACAACCTGAGCTGAAACCAAGAGTTGAAGCTCAACCGACCGCGCCACCCAGGGGCCTCAAAAAGTAAAATCTTAATACAAATATTGCTGGCCATAAGTTTTACTATTTACCCACAAACCAAGAAGTCACATAAAATATATCAAATTTGTAATTATTTCTATTTTACGTTTTATCCAAATGTAACACTGAATGGGAAAAAAACTTTTTTATGCCATTTCCTGTTAAAGAGACTTTAAACCTGGCTTAACACCTATTTTCTAAGTCTTTTTATTGCAGAAAAAACTAAGTTGTTTCCCCCATTTATCTATAGTATAATGTAGTATAGTCCATGTAGAGTTTTACTAGCAAGAACAAACATTTCTTAATGGTGGGAAGGGAATATACGAACTCCGAAGTCAATAAAGCCCACTTTAGTTATCTACATGAAAAGAAGCAAAATAAAATACATTAAAAGTCTAATTTTATTTGTCATAGAACAGATTATAAATAGTAGAGCTTTTCTTCTAGAAGAATTTAATTTTTGGAGCTCCCCAATTAATTTTATCCTAATTTTTATTACTTATATTTTACAGAATATAATACGTGTATTTAATGTGGAAAGAATTTTTTTTAAAGATTTTATTTATTTATTTATTTATTTGACAGAGAGATAGATAGGGAGAGCAGGAACACAAGCAGGGGGAGTGGGAGAGGGAGAAGCAGGCTTCCCACGGAGCCCAATGTGGGGCTCGATCCCAGGACCCTGGGATCCTGACCTGAGCCGAAGGCAGACGCTTAACAACTGAGCCACCCAGGCACCCCAATTGTGGAAAGATTTTAAGAGTGCAAGGACAAAGAGAAAAATTCCTGTACTTCATCAACTCAAGTGGCTATATGATACTTCATTTTTGATGTAACATTTGTGTGATCAAACCCATAAGGGTTCATTAGTTCTCCCCAGCTGTGAGCTTCTGTAATGAATGTTACAATAAACACTTTTGTTCAAGTATTACTTGGCAGTTGTCTAATGGTCCAGAAATGTTCTACCACTGTCTAGTGCCATTAATAATGGCTATGAATGATACTTTCTATTCAATATCACGTTTCTCAGTGGACTAGTCAATAAACACAAATCAGTGTCTGTATTAATCTGTAATTATTTAATTGGTAGTAAATGTGGAATTCTTTTTAATATTCTTACTACCTATTTGTGTTCCTATGTTATTAATTTACCAGCTCATGTCTTAGCCTATTTTTAAAAAGCTGTGATATTTTTTGACTTCTGGTGCATTGAGTTAATTGTACTCATCAATGGTCTGGCATGATATTGTCATTGTTCTCTGCATAGTACAATCCTGTTTTTTTCCTTTGTTTTTGTTTTTTAATTATTTACATATTCCATTTTCTTCCGTTGTATTTCTAATCTCCCACACAGATATTCATTCTAAAGTACTTAATGTACATTTTTGTGTGTGTGTGTTTTTGTCTTTATGCACATATGAATTTGGTTTACATAAATTTTATATTATGTTAGATGTCTCATTCTATTTTATAATTTTCTCATTCTTCACCTTATTTTTTTAAAAATTAATCCAGATTGTTGGGTGTATATCTAGTTTATTACTTCTGACTTCTACAAAATAATTCTGTGTTCATTAATCACATTTTGTGAGTCTTGTCTCCCAGGAAAGCGCACACAGATTGCCCCTAATGTCCCAGCAGTGAAATAAAATACTTTTAGAAATAATCTTTGCTTAATTTTACCCAGGAATGTAATTGCTATGCATTTTTGACTGAGCACTGTTATATGTGTCACAAATATTTCCCCTGCTTTGTAATTGATTGATTGATTGATTTGGCTGATTGATTATGTAGACAAATCTGTCAACTTACTCATAACTCTTTCTGGCCTTGGCATCACATTTAGAAGGCGATCCTAATCCACTAGACATATATTATTTGTCTATGTGATTTATTTTATTATGGTCATAACTGTAATGAATCTGGAATTAATTTTGTTAAAAAGAAGAGGTATAAATTTCACTTATTCTTTTTCAAATATTTAACCAATATATCAACCTAATTAATTGAATAGGTATTTCTTTCTGCACAGACTTGAAATGATAAACTCATCTTAACTCAATTGTATTTTAATCTATTTCTGGACTTGCTGTTCACTTTCATTGATTATTTTATTCTCAGGAAGATATAATAGTTTTCAATAAATATAGAATTATACTATGTTTTGTTTACCTGGTTGATTAAGATAACTTATTCTTTATTATTTTTTAAGTTTAGAAATAACTGCTTGTTTTAAAAAATAAAATTACAGGGGCACCTGGGTGTCTCACTCGGTTAAGCAACTGCCTTTGGCTCAGGTCATGATCCCAGAGTCCCAGGATCAAGTCCAGCATCAGGCTCCTGCTCATCAGGGAGTCTGTTTCTCCCTCTGACCCTCCCCCTTCTCATGCTTTCTCTCTCTCAAATAAATAAATAAAATATTTTTAAAAAGTCCCAAAGTTTTAAAAAATAATAATAATAAAATTACAATGTGTATAGGAAAAAATTAATACTCATAATTTCTTAATTGCTAGAAGTCATCAGTTGTTAACATTTATAAGTCTATCTTGTGATAATTTTCCCTGTCTCTTTTAACATATATGTATTTTTCCAAGTTTTTAAAAAATGGGATTCTAATATACTTATTTTTGACAACTTGGTTTCCTCACTGTTCATATTGACATATTTTAAGTACAAAAATACTTTTTATCAGTTATGGTAGGCTGGGTTATGCTTCAGTAATAGTAAATATAATAATGATAGTAATAATAAACCATTCCTAAATTTCAGTGTTTTAAAACAATAAAGGCTTATTTTTTGTTCGACTACATATTTATTGAAGTTGCTGGGATCTGTACTCTAATATTCTTATTCAGTGTCTTGGAGCAAGTTATATTTATGCTAGAGGGAAAGAAAACATGGATTATAAATAAGCTTTAGCCTAACACAGCGATGTCATTTCATTGGCCAAACCAAGACACATGACTATGCCTAACGTTAAGAGGATCGGAAATCGCAAAGTGTACTACATGCCCAGAAGGGGAGAAATGACATATTTTTGAGCCATTCTAACAACTACCACAAAACATAGTTGAATTCATATATAAATACAATGTCATTTTTTCAGACATTCTTCACTGATAAACATTCAGAATATTTCCATTTTCCCTTTGATATATAATACTATGAGAAATATTATTTACTATAAGTGTTGAAAATATGTTTGTAGATTAAATATTTTTATGAATGCATGATGAATTTTTAAAATTTCTGTTGCTGGATCAAATAATTGTCAAAGTACTTTTCTTAACGATTAAGGCAATTTGCCATTCAAGGTCCCATGCGCAACCTCATTTCCCTATATCCATGCCAAAGTTAGATAGTATCAATCTTCTGATATTTTTATTATCACATTTTTAGTAGTAGTAAGGTAGAAGATCCACTCACGGGCTTATCAAATGTTTATATTTACTGTTTTTTTGAATCACCTAATAATATTCTTTGCCTAATTTAAAAATACTATTTAAATGTAGATTTGTACTGAAGCCAAAAACCTAAGTACCTAAATATACATCATATTTATCAACAATTCTTGTGTATTCCTCAAGTCTTAGAAAAAGATGACTTTCTTCATTCTTACCCACTCCCATTTCAAAATGAAATAAATTATTATATTATTTAATGGTTTTACAAAATTCTTTGGCTAAGAGTTAGATTTTTTTCCCTTAAAGCTATTCATAGCACCAACTGCAAGGGAAATGTGGGGAATAGTTTATGTAAATACTGTGTCAGGAGGGTGAGCAACCAACAACAGCCTGTTTTAACATTCTAAATTATCAAAAGACAAGAACTAGATTGTTGTTGTTTTTTTTTTGTCTTTGCCCCCTGCACAGTGATTGCCATGTAGTTTATCAGTAATACTGTCAGTAGTGTTTGAAGAGATGCATGAATGTGTTACTGGGAAAGTCCAGGCATTTATTTATATTGTGGTACTTGACTTTTTAGATCATTGAACTACAATTCCATAAATACTACATACATGCTGGGGTGGAGGGTTGTTTTGTGTTTTTGTTTTGTTTTTTGTTTTTTGTTTTTTAAGACAGAGAAATGTTTGCTTAAGTTCCCAAGGATTAAACTCTGGGGTTATGGAACATGTTTGTTCTCTTTCCTCTCAATCAGGACGACAGTAAATCGAAAATCATTTAGGGAACCTGCTCTGAGGGCCAGGGGCCCTATAGCGTCATTGCTCTTGATAATCCAATTATGGCAGGTGGCGAGTCAGGCAAATCTCCCAGAGCTTCTAAGGGCTCCCCAGCTACAAAGAGCTGTCAGGCAGGAAAGATTTACAAGGAAGTTTATTTGAGTGCCAGTGATATTGCTGTGCAAATAAACACCTTCCTACATTATTACCATGTCTAATCATTAACATGTAGGTATAAACTTTCCAGTTGTTCACACCTCATGCAGTTCACAGCTCAAGGGGATTGGGATTCACCTTCTTTTTTTATTTACCAATCTTTGCCCAGGGAATAAGTGGTGCCTTCTGTCTCTCAGAACTTTTCTATTTTCCTTTCTACTGACTCTCAGACAACAAAACTGCTGAAGTTACTGCTGCTTAAAATAAACAATAAAAAACAAACAAGCTGACAAGTCTTCTCTAAAGTTGCTGCCTCTTCCCACATGGCCCGTTTCTCCTCTTCTTTTGCCAGGACACAACTTCAAAAGGAGAGCATGCTTCCGGGACTCCATTTGCTCCCCTTTCAATTTTTAATTTTTTTTAATTTTTCACTTTTTCAATCTGGGTTTGTCCCTCTCTTATTCCTAAAAGTTGTCTCTAAGTACCAAATCCAGTGACCTTCTTCTCAGTCTTCAACCTTTTTAAACATTTTTTTTCTTTCCCCAGCCAATGACAATGTGGTCGCTGTCCTCTGGGCTAGATTCTTGCACTCATGGAGCCCGATGACTCATGCTGCCTCCAGTCTCATGCATGTGTGGTCCTTTCCCATGTTCCTTCAGTGCTTGACCAATAGACCCAATGGATTCTTGCAAAGGCATTTTCTTCCCAGACTAGAGAACATCCTTCTTCCTGAAACATCATTTCTTTAGCTTAATTTCATGTTCTCCTATGCCCCCTGGTTCTTTATATTACTCCTTCAGTGACCTCTCTCCCTCACTTCCTTTTTTTTTCTTATTCCTTTCCAAATGTAATAAGAAGTTGAATGTATTAACTTTAGTGAGACTAGGTCACAAAGTAGAAATAAAAAGCTCATCAGTATCTAGGCTGTTCGTATCTATACCTGCCATCCCTGTGGAAAAATGCAAACGACTAGTGGTTTTTGGGTAGTAAGAAAACCACTCTTCTTTGCGTCCAAAGCTTGTAATCAGAATGGTGATTGTCATTACCTGTATGCTGCTTATGCACATTACACCTTCCTAATATTCCTTTGAATGAAATCACAAAGGTTTTAATGTGTCATTAGTGTGAATTATTGACACTCTATGCTGTATCAAGAAAAAGTGAATCATTTGGTTTTTGATTTCCCATGTGTATTTTTTATCATTTGTTATTATTAAAGTGGCAAATGTACCTATATTCTGTGCATAATCAAAGGTTATTTATATACCCACAGTGATTCACTATATAGCATATTTAATTACTTGTGCAATCTTCTTTATGGTTATTTATGTGCAATAGTAAAACCCAGATCTTTGTATATTAAATAATGGTTTAGTGTGGACATATACCTGATGAACAGGATATTTAATTAAACAGGAAGAATGTTTCATTCCACTTTGAGTGCTGTGTCACATTTCTGACTTCAGTCAAATCAGATGACAAAACTAAATAATATGCTCGTAGGTAGATCTGCCTATAGATTGTTTTTCAGATATGAAGTGAAACTATACTTCTCTGTAAGCACAAGATCTTCCTGTTGGTTATTCCAGTTGGCATTTCTTCCTGATATTATCTTATGCTGAATTGAAATATGGAGGACTACTTTTTGGCTGGCCCACCTGAAAATAGTTTGTGATCCCTATAAAAATGCCCAAATCTTTAGTATTTCCCTTGGTTTATTAGGGACTGACAAAGCTTTTGAGTTATTCTTCCAATAAACAAAATACAGTAAATTTTTATTAAATTACAGAATAAGAACATGGTTATGTTAAAAAAAAAGTCATCATTCATTTAGCTTTTCTCTAATATATGCCTACCTGCAGGACAACAGAACATGTTCTAGCTTGTATTACATAAGGAATAATAAATCCAATTTAAAAAAATACCATTGAATGGGAAATGTGTTTAATTTCCTATGAGTTATTGTGGTACATTTGATAAAAGGTATTTAGGAGAATTTACTTTTATGCCTTGAACCTTTAAAGCTCTGCATATCAAGTCATCCAAGGAGAACTAGCTTGATGGCATTCATCATAAGCCAAGAATAACACAAATGCTGTTTAGCATGAAATATATTTTATTCCACCAAATCAAAAATACATTCATGAGACTGAGTTTTTTCTTAGTCCTCTGGACTTCAACCTTTGGATGTTTTTGGATCCCTTTTTTTCTCCAGTAAACGCAAAAAAAGGAAAAAAAAAGTTAAACAGTGCAGACCCCAAGGCTTAGACCAGTCACTACCTAGGTCTTCCCCTGTCATCTGTGACTTTTCCTGCATACAGGATTGCTATGTTCATTGTATTTCTTACCTGTTATGGATGTCTTTTCTTCACTGTAGGCCTGGCCTGAATAATTTCATTTCTTCAGAGTCATTTTTGGTAGCTATTTTTACTTTATTGACTTGTTTCCTTTGTCCAATTTCAATAGAAGTCATTGGAAATGATACTAGCAATGAAGCCTACATTGGCCCATTGGATAATTTTTTTCCCCTCTTTAGATTTGAAATAGTTTAGTTCAAGAATTCAAACCAGAAAAGACAGGGAGGGACACCTAAGTAGAATTCCACCTTGAGCCCCTGAATTAGTGATGACCAATATGGATTCTTGAATTAAAAGCATAATGTCAAGTATTCTACTAAAAATGCAAATAGGTTTGAGCTAGTTTGAATTGTATTCTGTTTCAGATTTATAGAGGAGCTATTTTATTGATTGTATTAGAAAGTACAAAGAAACAAAACCTGAATAATTAGGTGTTTATGAAAGTTCTTATAATTGTACATTTTGGAATTATTTTAAAATTAGTTTTCTAGTTGTGAGATATTAATGAAAAGAAGTCAAACTGTATTTTAAAAGCATAATGTTACAAAACATTTTTGATCACTTCTTTACCCTCAAAAATAAATAAAAGTCAACATACTCATTTATTCCTATGATGTTTATTTTATTTTTAACTTAGAATGCCAGTTTCAGAGTTATCTTGCTGTGAAGGTGAAAAGTAGTATTCAGGCCTTGAAACGTTGATGTTTGCTGAAGCTGCCCCTTGCAGCCTAATCAGTGGTCATTCTAGAATTTGAGGCTGAGTGCCTGGGTTTACCCCATGTAATTGTGTAACATTTGGAGTTCCTTACCCTTCTGTTTCTTGACTATTACATGAGCTATAAGTACCAAACATGTCAACACTACCACATATATAGACCAGTACCCTGAACCTGGTATGGACTAGAGAGCTCATTATTTAGCTCTTATTTCTATTTTGTCTAATGATTTAAGATTAACTCTTGTAAATAGTAAACTAGAAACAAGCTAATCAACAACTTTGAGTTAATATTCTTGTTTCTAGATTTAGAAATGAAACACCGGATCACTAATATGAACTGTGTAGGTTTCCACTGTATCAGAAAGGTCCAAAATAGAGTTCCATTTCTATTAAATTGAAAAAAATGTTATTTCCTTGCATGATCACATAAAGGTTGAAGGCTTTAGTAACAGTGATACAAAGTACAGAAGGGAAGTCGACATCTATAACCTATTCACTACAAAGAATGCACTGCTTGTTTTTTTCTTGCTGTTTTAGATGGGAAAGAAGTGTGGTTTCAATTATATATTATATTGCACTCTGTAACAAAGACTGATTACTTAATCAGCAGATAAAGTAATGAAAGAAGGAAGGCTTTAGATGAATTACAGGGAAGGGAAACTTCTCTTTTAATTCAATTCTCTTATGTAATTCAAGAGATATTATGAAAGTTTATAAAATAGAAAAAATCAAGTCAGGATTCTCACTGAAACCCATATCATTTAAACCACCAAGAATTGTATAAAAATCTAATCACCATTTACCTAACTCCTAGGATTTTCATTAATACCTACAGTTATATATTTGGTCTAATACATGAGGTGAATCCTGTTCATCTGGTTAGCCTTCAAGAATTTAGCATATTGTCATCAGTGAATATCACAGAAACATGCCAGCCTTCATATATGAGGATGGTCTGAACCATTGTAGTAAGAAATAGCCACTGGGTCAATACTCTAGCAATAGAAATAGATTTTATTTTGTGCAAATGCATTCTGTTGTCCAGTATTCCTTTTAACCAGCGGTAGAAGTGTCAAAGTTATTCTGAGTGAAGAGATCATGGTTGCAAAGCATGCTCACAAAGGCTCCAGAGTCAACGTTTCTTTTTTTTTCTTTTAAAAAAAATTTTTTTAAAAGATTTTATTTATTTATTTGAGACAGAGAGAGAATGAGAGACAGAGAGCATGAGAGGGAGGAGGGTCAGAGGGAGAAGCAGACTCCCTGCCGAGCAGGGAGCCCAATGCGGGACTCGATCCTGGGACTCCAGGATCATGACCTGAGCCGAAGGCAGTCGCTTAACCAACTGAGCCACCCAGGCGCCCGAGTCAACGTTTCTTGATTGAGTGGGCCCCAAATGTATTCAACATTATCAAAAAGATAATACTAATTGAATCTGAAATACTAGATAATAATACTTCTAATACTAATACTAAAAGATAATATTCATTGATAATATTCATTCTTTTTTCTATTTCAGTTGCTACCTTTGATTACTAAATTTTGTTATGATTGTTATACAACCAAAATTCTGTCTTTTCATTAATTATTTTCCCTATTAATTTTCCTTAAAAATCTCTTTAAGCCATGCTCAGAGAGCACTGACATCTCTCCTTGAGGCAATTTTAGAAACATCTACAGCATTTTCTTAAGAGAAAATTATCCCTATGTTCTCAAGATGTCAGCTCTGTTCTCAGAGGGTAAAATTCATGGAATTATTGTGATTTTTTCCCCTTTCATTTTATTTCAGCTTTTCTTTGAATTTTAATTAGCTGCAAAAGTGGGTTTACACTTTGGGAAGAAGTCTGACTCTTATAATTTCTTTATTTATAAATGTTTTACTACAGACTGAATTTCAGTGCTTTGGTGACTAATTCATCAGCTTTTTCCCTATGCTGTCAGTCATATGATGTCTCTTTCTGAGTGGCATTCACCACTGATAGGAGCACATTTGCCCAGAAAAACCACTGAATCTATAAAAAAAAGAAAAATAGTTATCATGAAATGAGTGCTATTTTGGTTGTTCATTTGCCCTAATCAAATATGAAATTTAATTTACCTTTCACATCTTCCAATTTATTTTCCTCATCAGAAGGGGAACAATGCTCTGAAAAACACTCATTGACATCTCTCTATACTTGTTTCAGTGTTCTACATTTATTAGGTTATAATGAAGCCCTATGTGGGAGGCAGGGACCCAATTACTCAAGAAGTATTTACTAAACATCTAAGCCAAACATCATTGAAATGCACATCCAGAAGGATCCTTAGATCCCTAGAGAACTTTTAGCCTTCTAAATGACTTCATAGGGATATTGTAGCTTCTTAAGGGATCTTTTAATCAAAGTCTTTCATTGTTTAGGTGAATGTTCTTAAGGCCAGTGGGGGGAAGTGACTTTTCCAGAGCCATACAAATACCTCCCCAGTTAGGACAAAAGCAGAACGATACCTGCAGGAAGGGATGAGAGCTGAAGTATTTGACACATTTTTCCTTCTAATCTTTTTGTTGACTCAACCACCAACTTGCAAAGCATTTCCTTCATTCTGTTCCCTTCCAGGTCAGCCTGTCCTTCATCTCATTACTACCATCAAACATACCCTTACATTTAAAACCTGAGTTCAGTTTATTCCAGTGCTTACTATTGGGGCTTGATCTCTGGTACTAATTCTAAGGCTTCTCAACTGTGTGAAAACTCTCAGGATGTAGGGGCTGCTTCATATTTTTGCTCATGCTCAGCACCCCCTAGAATGCTGTCTAGCTGTTTTCTATCTATTTGTAAGGGCTCAGTTTAGGCCTAGGTAACCAATCCATCTCTCTCATTCTTTTCATGTCTGATAGCATTTACTGTAAATACAACTCATGGTTTAATGAGAAAAAAAAGCAGGACTGCCTCCAACAGACCTGATCTTGAATTTTGGCTCTATTATTTATAACTATTTAGCCTTAGGCAAACTATGTTACCTCTTGAGCTTGTTTCTTCATCTGGATTATTGGAATATAAAGGCTTGTTTTTAAAGGTAGAGGTGAGGATTGAACAATATAATATTTTAAAAACATCTAGCACCACTTATCACATAGAAGGCACCCTAAAAATTAAAACTATCTTTCATATTATTACTTTTTTGTATCATTATATTTTTCTTTATATGAAGGCATTATCTCCAAACTTGAACTTAGAATTCCTAGGGTTTGTATAAGCTTTTGTATTTTCACCCTTTGAAGCTGGGGGACTGGATAAAAAGTCCATTAATATTTGGGATGGGAGTAAAATACTAAATTTCTAATTTTAGTAGTTCTTTTTAAAAAGGATTTTATTTATTTATCTGACGGAGAGATAGGGAGAGATCACAGGTAGGCAGAGAAGCAGGCAGAAGGAGAGAGAAGCAGACTCCCTGCTAAGCAGGACCCTGTGATCATGACCTGACAGGAAAGCAGCTGCTTAACCAACTGAGCAACCCAGGCGCCCCTGATTTTAGTAGTTTTGATTTAAATTTTCACTTTTACTATCACTTTTACTATGAACTGCATTACCTCAAGTATAACTTGGTTGACCAGCTAAGAAAATTATTTTGTGAACATATTTATTCAGGAAAAATTTTAATTACATCATTTTTATTTTAAGATGATTACAGTTACAAAGAAGTCTTCGAGCCATAATGACTACATTTTAACTACAGTTCCGATATCAACTATAGTCTTGGCAACAATCTCTATGGCTTTGGATAACATTACATCAGTATCTTGCCAACCCTGTAAGATGTACGTAAGCACTGTTGTACCTTGTGCCCCCTCACAAGAGAATGTGAGAATTATTAATTCTATGCAAAAGTGTTTGAGTCTTGAATGCAAACAGGTCTGAGCCAATATTGAAAGCATGTGGGTTTCAGATTGCTGAATGCCAGGAATGTGCATCGTGTTCTATTCCTAAATTTCAGAGTAGAATTGAGTAGGTGGTTTTTTCTTTCTTTCTTCTTTCTTTTGAACTTCTTAGTTTAAGAATTGGTCAGTATTGGGGCATCTATTATTGTAATGTCTTAGATCTAGTCTTAAGAATAAAACTCAGCTCCTAGGGCACTTTGACCCTTTTCGTGTCTATCTCCCCATATTTTTGCATAAACTTTGTAGGTGAGACACATGACATAAGTTCTCTTTTCAACTTGAATGCTGAAAGTACTAATGTTTATAAAGTACTGGGGAAAGGATTCAAGAATGTTTTACTTGCTTCCTCTGTTATTTAGAATCAGACAGTCCACTCAACTAGATACTAATCTTACGTTCTCAATTTTAAACAAGTTTTGTTTCAAATATTTAGCAAAAACACTTACCTAGAGTATGATACTTTACTAAGTAAAAAAAAAAAACAACAACTTGTGATCTTTATATATTGCAAAAGAATTAATCTGCTTTAAAAAATAGTATCAGGGGCGCCTGGGTGGCTCAGTCGTTGGGCGTTTGCCTTCTGCTCAGGTCATGATCCCAGCGTCCTGGGATCGAGCCCCGCATTGGGCTCCCTGCTCCACGGGAAGCCTGCTTCTCCCTCTCCCACTCCCCCTGCTTGTGTTCCCTCTCTCACTGTGTCTCTCTCTGTCAAATAAATAAAATCTTTTTAAATAAATAAATAAAAAATAAAGTATCTTGTCAGGGGCACCTGGGTTGTTCAGTCGTTAAGCGTCTGCCCTCAGCTCAGGTCATGATCCCAGGATCCTGGGATCTAACCCCGCATCGGGCTCCCTGCTCCACTGGAAGCCTGCTTCTCCCTCTCCCACTCCGCCTGCTTGTGTTCCCTCTCTCGCTGTGTCTCTCTCTGTCAAATAAATAAAATCTTTAAAAAAAATTTTAAAAAATAGTATCAGGTTGTAGGATGTGAAAAGCAATAGTATTTTTAACTTTGCCAAGATACGCAGAAAGAGATATATATAGGATCTCTGTCTATTCTCTTTCCTCTTGCTCTCAATTCTTTGATAATCTGACAATGTAGGTATTATATAATTTCAAAGATGAGAATATTGAATCTCATAAAGGTGGGATGATATGCTCAGGGTCTTGGAGCTTATTACTGACAATAGATTCAATTCCTCTCCTGCATCATAATTAATAAGTCTCGAAACTGTTTTGCCATCCTCTTGCTAATTACTCATGCGCCATTTTTTTGGTGAAAATTATGTCAAACTATTTTGAAAGTCATAGGTGCTCTACAAACATATATTAACGAACATGTTTGCTCTTACTATTCTGTACTGCATGTGTAATGTAAGTCTAGGAGGTTAAAGCATTTTGTACCTCCCTAGATCTCCAAAGGGATGATAAAAACTTCAATAGAAAACCTATTTTAGTCATCTTTTGGGCAAGAAACTGTTGAACTTGGCACAGTGGTAATGGAAACTGTATCGTAAACTATTCTGCAGTATATGCAATTGACTCCAAACAGAGCTAGGAAGCTCTGTTTAGCAACTTTATTCGCGTATCAGTGCTCAGTCAAATCCTGACTGCATTTAGAAGTAAGCATCTTGTCTTTAGTTTTCTCAGCTCCTTTTGCAAGGCTCTTTAAATTTTTTTCCTGTAGTACATGTCACATTATAATTTATGGCTTAATTTCTCATTGAGACTGTGAAATTCTTGGGGGCAAGGTCCAGTCTTGCTGACTTTCCCCATCAACAGCATTTATTACAGCATTATGGCACAGAATGGGTGTTCAATGAATGTTTATTGAAATGAATAAACAGACTTTTATATTATAAATTGTTTCTCAGGAAAGTTAGATTTCTAAGATCATTGATGTAAAATTCACTTAAGTGTTGTTTGCTCTGAGAGAGTCCCATTAGTTATCTAAATTGTACTCCGTAACTTAACAATAATGATGTGATTATTTCAAGGAAGCAAATGGGTAAAGTTGGCTTGCGCCACCCAGGTCCCACGTATTGTGTGCTTTGCTGTGTGAACCTCCTGTCGATGCTCTCCCAGGAGTCCGGATGTACCAACCAATCCTGTACCCTCTTTGAAGTTTCACATTTACCTTGTTCTCATTACTGGTAAATACAAAAGAAAACTCTATTTTTGTTGTCACAACTAATTTTTTTTCAAAATCAAATATATCCCATGGGTGATATATCTGAAATGCAAGCTTGTGGATCCTAATATAAAAATAGATCTGTGCTAGTTTTATACCAAGTTCATGATGAATAAGAATGGAATGTGGAGAGAAGATAAAAAAGAGTCTCTCAACAACAACAAAATCCTAAGTTCTTTATTTAGGTGTGTGTTTATATGCACATGTATGTACATGCACACACACACACATTTTTTATCACATAATTATATTTAATTCCAAATGTTTTTAACTCAGATTTTATCAGGTGAGATGCTAATTTTTCCCAGGTTAAAGCATATCATATTTGGGCACATATGAATTCTAAGGCCACAATTTTTATTTTTTCCCACCCCTTTCTTCACAGTATAGAACAATGGTTCACTGTAAATGGATGAATTAATCCAATGTGTGTGACAAGACCAAAGTACTACTACATTGTCTGATAAATTGACACAGACTTCACTTGTGAAATCTTAGAAATGTTGAATCATGTCAGATGTGGGAACTTCTTACTACTGATTGCATCGTGCTACAATGTTTAAGTGTGGTCTTTGAAAAAAAAAGTTTCAAATACTTGAATTGCATTATAGATCTCTGCTCTCCACAGAGTCATAGAGCTGGTGACAATTGCTATTGGGTGAGTACTTTCTGAGGCTCTTTACTATGCTCAATTAACAGGGTAAACTTGAACTTTAGAGTAGGGCTGATTTGGAGCTAAGTCTTGGCTCCCACACTTAATTGCTATGTAAATTTGGGTCAGTGACTGAATTTCTCAGAACCTCATTGTTTTCAACCATACATTTTTTTTTAAGATTTTATTTATTCATTTGAGAGAGAGAGCACTAAAGAGCGAGAGCAAGCAGGAGTGCGGGGCAGGCCGGGGTGGGGTGGGGCATGAACAGGGAGCCCAGTGTGGGACTCGATCCCAGGACTCTGGGATCATGACCTGAGCCGAAGGCAGAAGTTAACCGACTGAGCCACCCAGGCTCCCTCAAACCATACATTTTGAATAAAGACAGTTTACCTAGTTTTGGAGAGGATTGTTGCTAATATATGGTATCCACTCAACAGATGAATGACAAAATGATAGACACAAGAGGTGTGACATGTCTCCCAGGATGTCTGTAGGAAGCTGGGAAATGTTCACTCACTCACATCAAGCAGTTAGCAAACCATACAGGGTAATAAATACATAAATGAAATCTAAGATCCCAAGTCTAGGCTCTTAACAATAATAATTATCTGTGATATGCTGATCATTAGTTGAATAGGATTTCAGAAAAGAGTGACATGATTGATAACAAGGATCATTCCTAGAAGACTATGGAGAAGGGGGTTTTAAAATAGGCATTTAGATGTCTACAGGAAATTGGAGAAAAATTTCCAAGGGGAAAACTGTATAAGCAAAGCTATAAGCAAAAGGGACAAACATAAGATTTTTTTTCCCCCCAAGACATTTAGGCTTGGCTTTAGAAGTGCAGAGAGTAAAAGGGAGTGGTAGAGAATATTCTTGACAGGCATACTAAGCCCAGATTATAAAGGGTACTGAATGTGAGAAAACAGAAGTAATTCTATTGTCTTAAATAAACAAATTTAATCAACTTTTTAGAAGAGCAAAGTACTGGGATGAAAACAAGATGGATAGGAGAGAGTATAGTGATGGAGGAGACACAGGAGCGGAAGAAGGAAAGATGGCACCAGCTGAAGAGAAAGATGTTAGGAAAGAAGAAGCAGTTGGTTTTTAATCATATTGACTTAGAAAAAAAAATCAGTGGAACATTGGGTGAAAATGGCCAGTCAGAAGGATATGAGATGCAGATTTCAGTAGCTACTGAATGCTTTAGAACTAACAGTTGCCTGAAAGAAAACTATTCATTGGCAAATGAAAAACTAAGATCTGGAAAAGTTGAGAAATTAGCCTGTGAATGCGGTTCAGGGATCTGTCCCATCTCCCATCTAGCGCCATTTCCATCAAAATGACATTTTAGCATTGAATGAGTGCACTCCCCAAAGGACAGATAGGTTGTCCGGAGAACTCAGGAGGCTTAAATATGTGGAATGCAAATGTTTAGAGGAAAATAAGTCAGTGAGGAACAGCGCAGGGGTGGTCAGAGAGATTGAGGCAGGGTCAGTGTATCTTAGCTCCTGGGAAGGAAGGGAAGGGAGGAAACCATTCTGTGGGGAAGATGATGTTCACCTGATTCTGTGTTTAAGAAGGACAACAAGTGGAAAATAAGGAAGGACAACAAGGGGAAAATAAGGATAGACTGTAAAGGCAGAGAAAAAGGATCTAAATGAGTGAGAGAATTCACAGGAGCGGGATGTGAGAGCTGTGGAAATGGATGCCCTCCAGGATGAGAACAAATGATGTTGAGTTTTAGCCAAGTAAAAGGGGAGATTTATTTCAAGACTCATGGGAGGGATAAAAGAATATGTACAATACAAAACACAACTGTTAAACTAGAAATAAAGTTAAAAGTGAACACATATCAAATTTATTTATTAATTGGTTTGTTTGGGGTAGAGTAAAAGTCAAACTCACAAGTACATAAGAAGGCCATGAGGAGTGGTGAATTGTATTTTCAGAAAGAGAAGAATTCTGGGGCGTCTGGCTGGCTCAGTCGGTAGAGCTTGAGACTCTTGATCTCAGGGTTATGAGTTCAAGCCCCACATTGGGTGTAGAGATTACTTAAAAATAAAATCTTAAAAAATTAAGAGTAGAATTCCTGTAGAAGTTGGTGTGTGGAGAGTAGAATTAAAGAGATTAATAAAGATATTGTATTAGCAATGAGTTGGGATGAAAATAATAAAATAGCTGAGTCACTGTGGCTTTAGACATTTAGAGACCTCCCATTATAAAAAGTGTAGAGAGAGGGAGTTCTGAATTGGTTCAGCAACTCAATATCAGGGTTTTGTGTCAGCGTTTGTAGATTTTTCTTGGCTTCTCTTCCATTCCAATGGACGTCTATTCATAAGAAAAAAAGGTAGAAGGAAGACTGTGAAAACAGAAAATCTCCCTGTGCATCTTTTTCTCTTTTATTAGAAACAAAATTCTGACCTTGTTCAAATGAAATGTGTTTTATCTACATCTTGTGAAAGAATCCAGGTGAAAGAACGAGTTAACAAAAATGGGTGGTTGCCAGGTGCAGGGGGTGGGGAGCTGAGGGAATTGAATGAAAGCAGCCAGAATGTACAAACTTCCCCATTGTAGGAGAAGTTCTGTGGATGTGAGGTACAGCAGAGTGATTATAGTTAACAACTCTATTGTATATTTGAAAGTTGCTAGGAGAGTAGATCTTAATGTCTCATCACAAGGAAAAAAAATAACTATGAGAGGTGATGAAGGTTAACCACTTATTTGGTAAACATTTCACAATATTTACATATATCAAATCATTATTTGTACACCTAAGACTAATACAGTGTTATATGTCAGTTGTGTGTCCATAAAGCCAGAAAAAAAAAAAGAATTCCAATGATGTGAAAATGTTGGGGTTCAGAGAGAATGGCCAAGGAAGAATTCTTGAGGTGTCTTTGGTGCAAAAAGGTGGTTTTATTATATGTGCTGCCGAAGCGAGCACAAAAGGTGGTTTTATTAAAGCACGGGGACAGGACCCATGGGTAGAAAGAGCTGCAGTGGGGTCATGAGGAGTGGCTGATTATGTACTTTCAAGTTGGGAGGGGGTTAGGGAGAGTGTGAGTCTCTAAGGAATTTTGGAAGCAATGTTTCCAGGACCTTGAGGGGCTAGCTATTGTTAGGAAAAGGTCATTTATTACTGTCTAGTAAAACTTTAGTCATGAGACCCTTCGGATGCATATCAGGGGGCCATATATTTGGAGGAGGAGGATTGCTAACATATATCTTGGTGGGGTGGGTGGGGAGTAGAGAAAGAGGAAGTTTCCAAAGTAATTTTTATATGTTAAAGGAGACTTACAGGATCCTGGAGGTTGGACTAATGTTAAGCTAAGATTGCCTTTTGCCCTTAGCAAAGTATTAACTTCAGGGCAGTTGAGTTCCTAGAGGAATGTCACTGTGTCTGTCTCAAGAACTTGTCAATGGACTGTAAGTTTTAAGGAAATTTAACTTTTTTCTTTTGTCTTTGTTCTCCACAATACCAGGAGGTATTCTACATCTGTTGGTATATATATATATGGCTCAGTAAAGTTGGGCTAGTCACTCAGCCTCTCAAAATATATATATATATAGATAGATAGATAGATATTACATTTTATAGTATTGTATATTACATTTGTATATACATAATGTATATATAATTATATATTGTATAACTGTATAATATATATAGTATAATATATATTACATTTTTATAAAGATAATATATAATATGTAGGTAGTTTACATTTTACAATATATATATTACATTATACTATACATATTACATTTTGATATAGTATTCAAATAGTATGACAAACACTGCAGATCAACAAAACTTCTAATATTTAAAATGAGGAAACATCTGCAATTGAAATTCTGTCTGCAGAATGATATTCACATGAAGGCTTTAAACAGTAGAAATGTTATATTGATTTAAAAGTGTTTTTAATTGATAAATTATCTTTCCAGTTTTCTTTATTATTATTACTTTGATCCTCTAGTAGAAAGAAAAAAATGCCCTGGCATTGGTATTGGTACTGGTATTGGTGAATTTTGTCAGAGATTATAAAACCGCAAAGGAGCCTCAATGTAATGCATACTTTATTTGAACTCCTAATGGAAAAGTCAGTAAATAAACAAACATAAATATATTTGATCAACATTTCATTCCATTACTTTGAAATGATATATGACACGACCCAATATGTTATCCTATCTCTATAACCCACGTGAAAGATCTAGTGTTATTAATTTTCTACAAAGATAAGAATTAGGTATGTGGTTCTTGTTTATGTGGACTCTGTCACAGGAAAAAGTAGTAGTAATTGGTACTATACACTGAATAATGGATATGCTGAATATATGTTGAATAGGGACAGCTGGGTTAATACATATTTGGGTTCCAAACCTGCCTTTACCTCTGTGTTACCTTGCGGTTGCTTAAACTTTCTGATCCTTATTTTCTTTATCTGTAAAATGGGAATAATCACAGTAATTAAGTGACATGATACATACAAGATACTTTGCACGGTGCTTGGTATGTTCTAAGTAATCAGTAATTGTGAACTGTTAATAATATTAATTTATTATTAGTTTTACACATAGTAAAGCATGTATTTCTTTTTTTTAAGATTTTATTTATTTATTTATTTATTTGAGAGAGCAGAGAGCACAAGCAGGGAGAGATGGGGAGAGAGCACAGAGGGAAAAGGAGAAGCAGACTCCCTGCTGAGCAGGGAGCGTCTTGGGTCTCCATCTCAGGACCCTGAAATCATGACCTGAGCCCAAGGCAGACATTAACTGACTGAGCCACCCAGGCACCCCAAAGTACGTATTTCTTTAAAAAATTTTGCTTAGGGGGCGCCTGGGTGGCTCAGTCGTTAAGCATCTGCCTTCGGCTCAGGTTATGATCCCAGGGTCCTGGGATCGAGCCCTGCATCGGGCTCCCTGCTCCGCGGGAAGCCTGCTTCTCCCTCTCCCACTCCCCCTGCCTGTGTTCCCTCTCTCGCTGTGTCTCTCTCCGTCAAATAAATAAATAAAATCTTGAAAAAAAAAATTTTGCTTGGAAGAATCAGAAGGAGTTTCCTTAAGAGTCCAACTTTGACCTATATAGCAAATTAATGCAAGAAGTCAGTAAGAAAAGAAACAATATAGAAATTCTTCCATGCCATTTACCTGACAGGATGCGTCTGGAAGAAAGATGTTCTACCTAATCAACTATTATAAAACAATTGATCTGTCAAGGTAGGGCCAGAAAGGAGCTTGCTTCAGTACCTCTTGCTTCATTCATTGCCTGAAGTGTCCTTATTTCATGTTTTTTTATTTTTTCTTAGTTTTCCAGGGCCCCTTTCCAGTCAATCCCCCTGCCCATAGAAAAATATGTTGTGATTTCTATCACCATAGATTGGTTTTGCCTGTTCTGAACTTTATATAACTATACGGTTTGTACACTTTAATGCCTGGCTTCTTTCACTCAATATAATAATTATGAATTTCATTGGTGCTGTGTATACCAGTGGGTTTTTTTTTAACTGTTTTTCAAATATATGTAAAAGCTGTAGGACGAATGTTCAAAAGATTTCTATATGCCATTCATCTAAGTCGCTAATTGTTAATATTTTACCACATTTGATTTCTCTTTCCCTTTCTGTGCCATTTGAGGTAAGTTGTAGACTTTATGCCCCATTAACCCTAAATTCTTCCATGTATACGTTTCTCAAACAGCATTCTCCTGCAGAACATCAGGAGATGTCAGAATATCACATTGATATGATACTAACATCTAAATGAGACGCCTTATTAAAATTCCACCAAATGTCCCTATATTTTTCTTTACGGATAGGAAAAAAAAGGGGGTTGTTTTGTGTGGTTTTTTTTTTTTTTTTTGGTTTGGTTTGGTTCAGGATCCAATCCAGGATCAAGTATTACATTTATTTTTGAGGTCTCTTTGGGATCATTTAATTAGGAACAGTTCCTCAGTCTGACATTTTTTTTCATAACCTTGACATTTTTGAAGAGTGGGGGCATTGTACAATGTCCTTGAATTTGGGTTTGTCTGATACTTCCTCATTATTAGATTCAGGCTATGCATTTTTGGCAGGAATTCCATAGGAGTGATGATGTATCTTTCTCAATTCATCGTATCAGGAGGCTCATAATGTCAATTTGCCCCATTAGTTGTAATATTTACATTGGATACCTGGTTAAGTTAGTGTCGGCCAGTTTTTTTCTTCTGCAAAGTTATTGTTTTTACCTTTGTTATTAAGAAACACTTTGAAGGGGCACCTGGGTGGCTCAGTCAGTTAAGCGTCTGCCTTGGACTCAGGTTGAGCCCCACATTGAGGCTCCCTGCTCAGTGGGAGCCTGCTCCTCCCTCTCCCTCTGCCTGCCACTCACTCTCTCTCTCTCTGTGTCAAATAAATAAAAAAAAAATCTTAAAAAAAAAGAAACACTTTGAAGACAGATAATTTATCTTATTTTTAAAACATTTTTTTAAGTAATCTCTATGTCCACTATGGGGCTGGAACTCACAAGCTGAGAACAAGAGTCACATCCTCTGAGCGAGCCAGGTGCCCCAGTTTATTTTTAAAAAACAAGTATTCTCATCCCCACAAATGGTCAATTTGTTAATCCATGTATCTGTTGATGGGAATTGAGTTGCATACAGTTTTGTGTTATTATGAATAAATCTGCTATGAACATTCTTGTGCAATTGTTTCAATGGACATATGTTTTCATTTCTCTGTGTGGATACTAAGAATAAAATTGCTGGGTCATTTGGTAGATATAACTTCCTTCCTTCCTTCCTTCCTTCCTTCATCTCTCTCTTCTGTTCTTTTGTTTTCCTTCTTTCCTCTCCTCTCCTCTCCTCTCCTCTCCTCTCCTCTCCTCTCCTCTCCTCCCCTCCCCTCCCTCCCCGGCTCTACACCTAACGTGGGTGTAGAACTCACAACCCTGGGATTGAGAGTCACATGCTTTACTGACTGAGCCATCCTGGCACCCCTGGTAGATGTATATTTCATACACACACACACACACACACACACACACACACACACACAGAAAAGTTTCCAAAGTGGTTGTACCAGTTTACATTCCCCTCAGCAATGTAAATGTGTTCCTGTAGCTCCAAATCTTGGCAATAATTGGCATTGACCTCTTCTTAAATTTTAACCAATTGAGTTGTTGACAAATGGTATCTCATTTTGATTTTAATTTTAATTTCCCTCATGACTAATAATATTGGGCATACTTTAATATGCTTATTGGCCATTTATTTATTTTAAAGATTTATTTATTTATTTGTCAGGGGGGAGAGAGAGAGAGAGCAAGTAAGCACAAGCAGGGGGAGTGGCAGGCAAAGGGAGAAGCAGACTCTCCACAGAGCAGGGACCCCGATGCGGGACTCGATCCCAGTACCCTGGGATCATGACCTGAGCCAAGGGCAGATGCTTAACTGAGTGAGCCACCCAGGCATCCTGGTTATTGGCCATTTATATATCTTCTTTTGTGAAGTGTCTTTTGAAATATTTTGCCCACTTTATATAGGGTTATTTTTCTGTTGATTATTGTTCTGTAGGAATTCTTTATATACTCTGGGTACAAGTTTTTCTTTTACTATTTTTTACGGGTTCTTTATATATTCTGGGTAACAGTCTTTCGTTATACATACTGATTGTGTATATTTTCTTCCAGCCTATTGCTTGCAGTTTCATTTTTTAAATGGTATCTTTTCATTAGCAGAAGTTTTGATTTTAATGAAATCAAATTGTCATGAAAAACATTATAGTTAATAGTTTTCTTATACAAGGAATTTTTTTTTATCTGACTCAAATTCCTGAAGATATTCTTGCGTGTCTTCTAAAAGTTTTATAGTTTTAGCACCTATACTCATGGTTATGATCCATGATGGAATAATTTTTGCACATGGTATAATGCAGAGTTCAATGTAATTTTTCCTGTATTTAATTCAATTGTTTTTGCACCACTTTTTGGAAGACTTTCTTTTTCATTTAATTATCTCAGGTGTTGAAAGCTTATCAATTACATATGTATGGTTCTATTCCCAGACTAAATCCATTTTGTTAATATATTTGTTTATTCTTGTACAATATCGGTTGCCATAATTAGGGTAGATAAATGAAAGAATTTGAAATTAGATTATGTAAAACCTCTGAATTTTTTAAGAGATTATTTTGGTTATATTTGAGTATTTTAAATCAAATATTTGGCTGTTTAAAGATATTTGGCTATTTTCATTTTTATATAAGTTTTACAATCAAATTTTCAGTTTCTATTAAAAAAACCTATTGGGATTTTGACTCAATTATACTAAGTTTATATATCAATTTGAAGGCAATTGCCATGTTAGTAATCTTGAGTTTTTCACTCAACAAGATAATATATCTATTAATTTATTTAGGTCTTAAAAAATATTTTTGCACTGTTTGGTAGTTTTCAGTGTAGTGTTCTTGAACATCTTTGTTAAATTGAATCCTAATGCTTTGTATATTTTATGTTATTCTAAGTGGAATTGTTTTAAAACCCATTTTTCAATTTTTATCGCTTCTATATTGAGACACAATTGATTTTTTTGTAAAGTGAAGTTGCATCCTGTGGCATTTCTCCACTGAGTGTGAACTTAGCTATATGTTTTTCCTAGATGTCCTTTACCATGCTGATAAAGTACCTTAAAAATTTGTTTGCTATGTATGGAGTTCTTTTTTTTTTTTTATTTTTTATCTTTAATGAGTATCAGTCACCTGCTTTATCTGATAATCAGTTTATAATCCTTTATTCAATCCCAATGGTGAATTAAATGATTGATTTTTCTAATGTTAAACTAAATTACATTTCTGGAATAAACCTCACTTGGTCATAATGTGCTTCCCTTTTATATATTGCTTGTTTTGGGTTGTTTTGGCTAATAAAAAAGTTTTGAGGAGTTTTGCATGTATGTTTCTGAGAGATACTTGTGTACAGTTTTTAAATGCTATCACATATTTGTCTTAAGTTGGTATCAGGGTAATTCCAGCATCATAAAATGACTCGAGAGGTATTCTCTCTTCCTTTATTTCCTGAAAGAGTTTGTTTAATACTGACATTAATTCTTCATTATGTTTGACAGAACCACTAGGAAAACTATTTGTGTCTGCTTTCTTTTTCTTTTTTTACTTAATACATACTTTACTTTTTTTTTTTTACTTAATACAAGGCTATTTAAATTTCTTAATTCTTCCTTTTGTCGTTTTGCAATTTATGTTTTTCAAAGAATGTGTCCATTAAAGTTTGAAATTTATTGACATAAGTTTGTTTTTTTGTTGACTTTATCTTTTTAATGCTTATAAAGTTGAGCCTTGAACAACATAAGTAGGTCGATTATATGTGGGTTTTTTTCTTTTTGGCTTTTTTTCTCTTTTTATCTATATATGTGGATTATTTTTTACAGTACAGCAAATGTATTTTCTCTTCCTTACGATTTTAACATTTTTTTCCTGTAGCTTAATTTATTGTAAAAATACAATAAGGTGGCTTTGTAAGAAGAAGAGAGAGAGACAGAAAGGTATAAAGAGACACAAGGGAAAAGATGGCCATATGTAGTTGGAGGCAGAGATTGGAATCATGCTATCATAAATCAGGGAATGCCTGGGGGCCATCAGAAACTAGAGAGATGCAAAGAAAAAGCATCCCCAGAGAGTTCCGTTTTTGGAATTCTATACTCCAGAGAATAAATTTCTGTTATTTTAAGGCGCAAAGTGTGTCGTCCTTTGTTATGGCAGTCTCCAGAAACTCATATGAAGTTATATCCACTTTTCTAATTCAAATACTGGTAATTTCTGTCTTGCTTTCTTTGGGGAGGCAGGAATGCTCTTGTGAAAAGTTTGTTAATTTTATTAGTCTTTTCAAAGAAACAAATTTTGATACTGTTTTCTATTGTTTTTCTGGTTTTTATTCATTGAAATTTGTTCTCATCCTCATTCTGTCTACTTATTTTGGGTTTAATTTGCTCTTTATTTACTAGATTTTTTTTTATTAAGTTCTTTGTTTTAATTCCAGTGTAGTTAAGATACAGTGTTATATTAGTTTCAGGTGTGCAATATAGTGATTCAACAATTCTGTACATTACTCAGTGCTCATCAGGTTAAGTGTACTCTTAACGTCCTTTACCTTTACCTTTACCGCCACCTACCTCTCCTCTGGAACCGTCAGTTTGTTCTCTGTATCTAAGAATTTGTTTTTTTGTGTGTGTCTCTTTTTTCCTTTGCTCATTTGTTATGGTATTTGTCTTTCTCTAACTAACTTACTTCACTTAGCATTATACTCTCTAGCTCCATCCATGTTTTTTCAAATGGCAAGATTTCATTCTTTTTTATGGTTGAATAATATTCCATTGTGTATATATACCACATCTTCTTTATCCATTCATCTGTCGATGGACACTTGGGCTGCTTCCATAACTTGGCTATTGTAAATAATGCAGCAATCAACATGGGGTGCATATAATGCTTCAAATTAGTATTTTCATTTTATTTGGGTAAATACCCAGTGGTGTGATTACCTGATCATAAGGTAGTTCTATTTTTAATTTTTTGAGGAAACTCCATACTGTTTTCCACAGTGTCTGTAACAGTTTCCATTCCCACCAATAGTGCATGAGGATTCCTTTTTCTCCACACCCTCACCAACACTGGTTGTTTCTTATTTTCTAGATTCTTAAGGTGGGAATTTAGATAATTGATTTAAACCTATTTTATAATAGTATAATCATTAAAAAGTATAAATTTTCCTCTAAGCATACTTTAATCTTCATTGCAGGAAACGTGGTATGTTGTGTGGTCTTTATTATTCAGTTAGTATTTTCTAATTTCTCTTGTGATTTCTTTTTTGGCCAATGTATTATTAGTAGTGTGTGATTTAATTTCCAAATAGATGGATAATTTTCTAGACATATTTTTGTTTATTTGATTCCTAATTTAAATTTGCCATTGTCAGAGAACACTTCATTAAATTTTATTCTCCAGAATTTAGAGACACATTTTATTTCCATTGTGTGGTGCATCTCAGTAAACGTTCCATGTGCACTGGAAAAGAATGTGTATCCCATAAACATTGGATGTAGTGTTCTATAAATTATTAATTGGTTATTTCAAATTGGATAATAATTTTTTAAAAGATTTTATTTATTTATTTGACAGAGAGAGAGAGCACAAGGGAGTGGAAGATAGGGGAAGCAGCACCCCCCTGCTAAGCAGGGAGCCCAATGCAGGGCTCCATTCCAGGACCCTGGGATCATGACCTGAGCCAAAGGCAGATGCTTAACCAACTGAGCCACCCAGGTGCCCCTGGATAATAATGTTTTTGAAATCTATATTCTTACTGACATTCTTTCTAGTTTTTCTATCAGTTATTAAGAGAGGGATGTCTAATTATCTAATTAAAAACTTATCCACTTTATTTCTGCAAGTTTTTTGCTTTATGCATTTTGTAGCTCTGTTAATAGGTACTTACACATTTGGAATTCTTAAGTCTTTTTGTTGAATTGATTCACCTTTTATGGTGACATATATATGTATTTTATATATTACACATAATTACATGTTATAATTTTACAACAGGTATAAATTTTACAATAGAATTTTTATATAATATATTAACATATGTATGATAAGAGGTTATTGATATATATTTATATATATACCCACACACAAAGGTGATATATATATTATTTTATGTATATACATACACATGCATAAACACAGACACACATATATACACCAGATTTTACACACACACACACACACGTATGTAAAAACTGGTAATCTTACCTCTTTAACTCCGCTAATATTCCTCATCTTTTTTTTAAGTTCTTTTTTTAATACTTTATTTTTAAGTAATCTCTATACCCAATATGGGGCTCGAACTCACAACCTGGAGATCAAGATTTGCATGCTCCACCAATTGAGCCAGCCAGGATACCCAGTATTCCTATCTTGAAGCCTAATTTGTCTAATAATAATGCCACATCAATTTTCTTGTGCATATTATTTGTATGTAAAATCTTTTCCAATTCTTTTGTATTTTATGTTTCTTTTTTTTTTTAAAGATTTTATTTATTCATTTGACAGAGAGATACATAGCAAAAGAGGGAACACAAGCAGGGGGAGTGGGAGATGGAGAAGCAGGCTTCCCGCTGAGCATCCAGGAGCCCAATGTGGAGCTCCATCCCAGGACCCTGGGATCATGTGACCTGAGCTGAAGGTAGATGCTTAACTACTGAGCCACCCAGGCACCCCATGTATTTTATGTTTCTTTATCTATTTAAAGTAATTGTCTTATCATAGAGTTGATTCTTCTCTTCTTAACCAGTTTGACAGTCTCTGTCTTTAATTTGAATGTAAATTTTTTTTATAGTTAATGTAGTTATTCATATGTTTGGGTTTAAATCAACTCTCTTGCTGTATGTATTATAGTAGATCCATTGAATTTTTGTCCCTCTGATTTTCTATTCCTGCTTTACTTTGTATTAACTAAATAATTTTAAGCACAATATTTTAATATCTCTTTTGGCTTTCAACTATATTAGCTTCTTTGTATGATTTTCTAGCATGGTGAATATGGGGTTGCAATATGCATTATTAATCAATGAAAGTCTACTTAGAGTTAATAGTAAATTATTTCATGCATAGTACAAGAATCTAAAAGCAACAGAAGTCTATTTAACTACCATTCATCCTTTGTGTGATTGTTGTTATATATTTTACATCTACAGGTGTAGTAAGCCCTAACAGTCAAAGTTATTATTTTTGTCTAAACTATCAGTTGTTTTTCAAAGAAAATAAAAGGAGCTAAAATATAATCTATGACATTTACCCCATACCTATCATTTCAAGTAATCTTTATTTCTTACTGTAGATTTGTGTTTTCATGGGGTATCTTTTCTCTTTAGAATGAAGAACTTCTTTTAATATTTAATGTAATGACTGTCCATTGGTAACAAATTATCTCAAACTTTCTTGACTGAAAATGTTACTTTTTGTAGCGTTTTCCTTCTATATAGAATTCTGGATATTTATTTTTTAATTTTTTATTTAAATTTTAGTTAGTTAATGTACAGTGCAATATTGGTTTCAGGATAGAATTCAGTGATTCATCACTTACATACAACACCTAATGCTCATCCCATGTACCCTCTTTAATACCCATTGCCCATCTAGCCCATCTGCCACCCACTTCCTTAGAATTCTGGATATTTCTTCAAATTTCTTTTAAGTACTTTGAGTATATTCTTTCATTGCCATTTTGTTCCCATTGTTCCTAATTACAAACAAGTCATTACTCAGATTTTTGCTGTAATGTGCCTTCCCCCTGCACCCAGTTTCCTCAAAGATTTTCTCTTGTTCTCCAGTTTTAAGCATTTTAACTATGATGCAACTAAGTGTGGTTCTTTTTTTTATTTATAGTGCTTGGTGATTCCTTAACCTTTTGGATATCAAAATAGATTTTTATTATCATATTTGCAAATTTAGGTAATTATTTTTTCAAAATTTTTTTATCCTATGCTCTTTTTCCCTCTTTCCAGCGGGACCCAATTTCATATGTATAAGGCTATTTGACATTTTCCTTCAGCTGAGGCTCTGGTTGGTTGTTTTTAACTACTCTGTTACTCAGATTATATATATTCCCTTGACCTGTTTTCAAGTTCACTGACCCTTTCTTCTGCCAGCTCTAATCTACAGAACTCCATTCAATTAATTTCTGATTTCAAAGAATGAATTCCTTTTTTTCATCTATAATTTGCCTCTGTGCTTTGTGATTCTTTGTTTTTTCACTGTGACATCCTTTTTTTTTTTTTTAAGTTCTCCAACATATTTAGTAGAGCAGCAAAATTTTTACTGGCTCATTCAAATATCTGAGTTATATCAAGGTCAGCATATTTTGGAAAGCTTTTTGTCCTCCTAGATTGGTGAATATATTTTCTACCTTGTTGTTTTATTTCCTAGTAGCTTTGACTATTTGGTGTATATTGTATGTAACATGTTGTAGGGAGTTTGAATTAGATCATCTTCCCTTAAAAGGTGTTGAATTTTGTTCAGTGAGGCAGTTAGCTCTTTTTTTATTCTGTCAGGATTGGTTTTACTCTTGGTTTGATGGAACTACTTCAGTTTTAAATTTAGTCTTTGTGATCCTTCTTATGAGACATTTACTTCCCTTATGCCTAAGTCATGATATTTACAAAATCTTACTGGAATATCACAGGAACTCACTGAAGCTGTATTATTCTTGCTGGACTAGAAACCCACTGTGTCCCAGGACTTGTGTTTCCCTTCAGCCAAAAATTATTGTCCTGTACTACCTGTGGCCTAATTCCTGAAACAGTTGAAATGGTAGTGTATTTTAGCCTGTTAGTAGTTACTGTCAAGGATGGAATGGATTTCTGTAAATTCTTTTTTTTTTTAAGATTTATTTATTCATTCCAGAGAGAGAGTGAGAGAAAGTGCACACAAGCACATGGGAGTGGGGAGAGGGGCAGAGGGAAAGAGAATCTCAAGCAGACTACCCGTGAAGTGTGGAGCCTGAGGGAGGCTCCATCCAGTGATCATGACCTGAGCTGAAACCAAGAGTAGGTCGCTCAGCCAACTAAGCCACCCAGGTGCCCCCTGTAAATTCTCTTCCAAGCAAAAACTTTATACATTGAAAGTTTTGCTGTCATATATAACATACTTTTGCTTTTTTTCAGCAAGATATGGCAGTGTATTATTTTCCTATTTCTGCCGTAACAAATTACCACAACCTTAGTAGTTTCACACAACACAAATTTATTATTTATATTTATATAAATTTATTATATAATTATTTATTATACATACTATATTTATATAAATATATATTTATTTTATGCTTAAGTGTTATATATTTATGGTATATTATATAATATATTACATATTATACAATGTAGTATATACCATTATATTGTATTATTATATAATAACATATTCTATTTATATTTATTATATAGTTATTTATTATTTATTACTTATTTACTATTATGTCACAGTTCTGGAAGTCAGAAGTCAGAAATGAGTGTCAATGGGGCTACATGCTTCTACTGGGTCCAGTGGAGAACCTATGTTTGAGCCCTTACAGGTCTCTGGGGGCCACGTGCACTCCTTGGCTTCAGGCTGCTTCCTCTGACTTGTATGTGCCTCACTCCAGACCCTGTCTCCTTGTCTGATTCTGGCCCTCTTGCCTCTGTCTTACAAGGCTCTCTATGATTACTTAGGTCCATTTGATAATCCAGGGTAATTTTCCCATCTTAAGCATCTTCCCATCCTTAATTTAATCACATCTGCAAAGTTCCTTTTGCAGCTGCAGCAATGTTTTTATAGGCCCCAGGGATTACAATGTGGACATTTTGGGGAGACCATTGTTCTGTTAATATAATACATATAAACTTTACATATATTATACTATATTATGTTGTATTATTTATTTATTTATTTACTTATGAAGCATAGTCAACTCTATAGCCTTTATGGGTTTGGGCAGAAGGCATGAAGAGGCTATAGGATGACCTGGTCTGAAAAGGGAAAGTTATCTGGGCCAGTGTTCAGGGAGAGTGTACCTTAAAGTTGATCTTAAAGAGGGTAAGCATCGGTTCCAATTGCTGAAGTTTGAAGGGGATGATTTGGGTTCCAAACTAACCCATCTAGTGACGTGATGAGGGGAAAGAGTTGAGGTACTTAGTTCTAATTCACCATCAGGTGTGACAAATGGAGCCCCAGGGCAAGGAATGGCAGGGTCTCATCTCACAAGCCTTGACCCATCAGGGATTTATTATGCAGATTGGGAATCAGAACAGAAGTACTGTTTGAAAGCTGGGCATGACAATGAATTCAGGGGGTAAGCATACAGATTCATATCCAGTTTTGAGCAGGAAGACTCTCCGGCTCTCATTTGAAGGTGAGACTTAATTTTTAAACCCGTTCCCAGGATTGGTTCTTAACTGCTTGAGGCCTAGCATGGGCTGTATTTGCTGGCTTCAGGTTTTTAATAATCACCACTGTGAAGTCCTGGGCAGTCAAAATTTAATAATCAATAAATATAACTAGTATTAACCGACTTTTGTTTGTTGCATAATGGACAGCAATGGATGAAGCTCTGAGCAAAGCTTTACACCATGTAAACACCATATAAACTTGGGTATAATACCCAAGTTGTAAAGATCCAATGTAGACTCTATGCACTGCATATGCTTTATGCCTAATCCCTAAACATTTTAGGTGCTCATAAATGCATTACCAATATTGTTCTTATTATTAGCTTTCTTCATCATGTGACAACTCCTTCCTGCCTTCTCTCCCATCACAGTCAACATAAAACACGCTCCAGCCACACCAGCCCCTCAGGGAGTCTCTGATTGGGCTTTTCAGCTTCTGCTGCGTTTACACAGTCTGTGACTTCCCTTGCCTTGCAAACTCTCCGTCTTCAAATCCACTCTGTGTAAATGTTTCTCTGACTTTCCTAAGTAAGGTTTGCCTCTCTGTCTCCCCATAGCACTTCACATGTCTCATAGAACCCTTCTCACATTGATTACAATTGTCTGTGCCTTTTCCACTAGACAGAAAGGCTACTCTCACCAATCATCTTTGTGCTCCCAGGAGCTAGAATCTAATGTCAGTGCTTGGCACCTGGTTGGTGACTTTCTATTTATTTATTATTTATTTACATTTTATTTATTTTGTTTTTTAAGTAATGTCTACACCCAACATGGGGCTCAAACTGATGACCCTGAGATCAAGTGTCGCGTGCTCCTGACTGAGGCAGCCTGGCACCCCTGTGGGCGACTTTTTAGATGTAAGTAGTTTTTATATACTATATGACAAATCTTTGATGTGGTATTTCATTATTTAGTATTAGTCGTTGTAATTGCATTAGTCTTCAAGTAATTAATATATTGGTAAATAATTAATATATTGGTAAATTAATTAAAAAAAACTTAGGAGACGCTACCAAGTTGCAGTGTTAGGTGTCATTGATACAAAAATGTTGATAAAAGACAAACTAGGGCACCTGGGTGGCTCAGTTAGTTAAGCGACTGCCTTCGGCCCAGGTCATGATCCTGGAGTCCCGGGATCGAGTCCCGCATCAGGCTCCCTGCTCAGCAGGGAGTCTGCTTCTCCCTCTGACCCTCCCCCCTCTCATGCTCTCTCTCTCTATCTCATTCTCTCTCAAATAAATAAATAAAATCTTAAAAAAAAAAAAAAGACAAACTAAAACATACTGCCTCTATATTTAAGGCATTTACAATTGAACGGATGGCTTATGGCCAACTATTATAACACAGCTTGTTGAGTACAATAACAGATCCTGTGGACTCACAGAATGTTAGCTGTTAACTTGTCTGGAAAACTTGTTGCTTGAGCTTCCATTTGATCCCACACCTCTTTCAAATTCCACGTGCACACGATGTCTGCATCTTCTTGCCTCTCTGCTGTTGCTCCTGCTGGTCATTCTCCCCCACCGCCTTACTTTACCTCCTTGTACTGCATCGCACCTTCTCCCAAATATATTCCCAGAGCTCTCAGTTTAGTCCTAGGGGCCCCACTGTGAACTCCAGGATACTCTTATCCAAATCTCTATTATCGTAATCAGCACATTGTGTTATAATTGTCTGCCCAGGTCATCCACTCAGTTGTAAATGCCTTAAAGCATAAGCAGTATGTTTAATTCCTTCTTTTAATCACTTGTTGCTGTTGTGTTTAAGAAGTTAGCATGCTCCTTATCCCCTTTGGTAACCACACTACACATGCATGGTTCCTGGGAGACAGCCTACAGCAGGGAATAAAAGACAGAATTCCAAAGGGTTAAATTTAAGGAATACTCCACCCTGGTGTCAGAACTCTATGTTTCAAACCAAACGAGGCAAAATTTGTTTACTACAAGACATAAAAAGACAGTTTAGCTAGGGGAAGAGAGAAGCAGTAGAAGTAGGTTGAAGACTGGAGTTTTCTTGGTCCCTGTGGCTGGGGGTGTGTGCTCAACCTGTTTCCCCTTAAAAATGGTGGCCACTAAGGTCATTGCTGGACATTTGGGGAGACTATTCTGGGTACCAGGGACTAGACTTTGGGGGTGTTTGCTCGGCAGCAAAACCTGCCTAGAGTTAAGTGCAGCAGTTTGGTAGTATGGATAGTGGAGTTTGGGGAGAGACAGAACTTGGTAGGAGAAGGCAAAGACGGTCCCCAGTTTCCCTCAGGGCTCAGTTTGATTCATAGACTTCCAGTAGGCCTACAGTCACCTGTGAAAAGATCTGGAAGGGCGAGCCATTTTCCCAGCCACCACACGGGGCTACCCATCACAGTAGAGTTCTGGCCCCAGAACACCTGCCTGGAACGCCCTCTGCAGTGGATTTCGGGGGGGCAGCCATGCTTCCCTGCACTGGGGTCCAGCGGGGGACCCACACAGATGGAACGCTTCCTAAGCAGAGGCCAACTTTGGCTGCAGTCCAGGCTGACACAGCCAGCCCCAGGCATGGACTGAGGTTTGACAGTCACAGCAGAAGGCGAAGGACCACCCAGACCACATATGCAGTGTCTCTCCTTGAGGGAGGACAGTCCCATAAGCCCACTCGCCTTTTCCCACCTGCTGGTAGAAAGTGACACCAGCAGCCTGAGAAAAGGAAGTAAGAGCAGGAGGTGAAGCCCTTAAGACAGGGGGAAGTGAGGTGCTGTGGTTAGTGATGGAAATAATAATACTTGAATCTGACTGAATATTTACCCAAAGGAAGTGAAGTTTTAAACTAAAAGAAAAAAGAATACCTGGAAATGTCATGATTTTGTTAACCCTTGGCCATTGAGAAAGAATGAGGCCTTGAGAAAGGAAACCCGTTTTATATCAAAACAAAGAGAGTTTTTTTCCCCCCTGCAAAAATTTGATTTTGCAGTCTAATTCGTACCTGTTAAGAATTGCAGTTATGTACTACAATTGATATTCAGGGCTCTTTGCCATGGAATCAGCATGCTTTCACTACTGTGATTTGTAACATGAATAGCGATCAATGGATAGTATAATCATAGTTTATTATATTATTTTAACTTGACAATAACTGAAACAGGAAGGATAGAATTAATATTTCTTAGCTGGAATAATCAGCTTCAGAAAAGTTGTGACTTCTGACGTACAGACCAGTGATGACTCTGCTGCCCCAAGCTGCCTGGTAAAGATCAGTGATAAGAATTCTCCAGGCTTAAACTGTGGAAAGAGCAAAGATGTCCATCGACAGATGAATGGATAAAGAAGATGTATATACAATGGAATATTATGCAGCCATCAAAAGGAATGAGATCTTGCCATTTGCAACGACGTGGATGGAACTGGAGGGTATTATGTTGAGTGAAATAAGTCAAACAGAGAAAGACATGTATCATATGATCTCACTGATATGAGGAATTCTTAATTGCAGGAAACAAACTGAGGGTTGCTGGAGTGGGGGGTGGGGTGGGAGGGATGGGGTGACTGGGTGATAGACACTGGGGAGGGTATGTGCTCTGGTAAGCGCTGTGAATTGTGCAAGACTGTTGAATCTCAGATCTGTACCTCTGAAACAAATAATGCAATATATGTTAAGAAAAAAAAAAAAGAAGCAAAAGAAGAAGAAGGTAGAGGGAGGGGAAGAATGAAGCGGGGGAAATTGGAGGGGTAGACGAACTATGAGAGACGATGGACTCTGAAAAACAAACAGGGTTCTAGAGGGGAGGGGGGTGGGAGGATGGGTTAGCCTGGTGGTGGGTAGTGAGGAGGGCACATTCTGCATGGAGCACTGGGTGTTATGCACAAACAATGAATCATGGAACACTTCATCTAAAACTAATGATGTAATGTATGGGGATTAACATAAGAATAAAAAAAATTAAAAAAAAAAAAGAATTCTCCAGGCTTCCTTCAGGGACCCCCTGCATCAGAATCAATGGGAATATTTGTTAAAAACGGAGATTCTTGGCCACACACCTGATCTGTGGAGATCAAAATACATAGGAGTGGAGCCTAGGAAAACAACATTTTAACTGTGTTGCCCAGATTATTTGATGCTTGCTGACATCTGAGAGCTACCAAAGACCACATTGCTTCTCCAGCTGATGTGTCGTCTTGACATGACCTTAGGGTTTGGTTGTGAATAGGGCTGAAAATACATCAAATTCCATTTTTGACTTTTGTAATTCATGATGCATGTAGAAGCCCTTTCCTTTTACCTCCAAAGCATGCACATTAAAAAAAAATTAAAGACCAAGACCTCAACTGTAAGAAATCGGGATTGAATCATTTAGATTCTGCCATGCTGTAGCTGACAGCTTTGATCTATGCAGTAAGAAGTCACTGTGAAGCAGAGTGTGCACATGACTTCTCCTCTGCTTGTTAGGCCATTAGTTTTCCTATTGGTTATTCTCAGCTTCCTTTCTTCCTTCGCTTCAAGCCTTTAAGCCATCCCGTATCTGGCAGTGAATACCTTCATCTCTTCACGTCCTGCTTCTAGGAGCCACTGCTGTTCACTCAGGTATGTGAGCAAGTGATTCCTGTGAGTCCTGTTTCATTTTTGGTTTTATGAATGTTTCTTCATTTGCAAGTTAAAAAACACTGCAAGTATCTTGAGAAAATAAAAAGGGACGATTATCATATGTGAGCCTGTGTGCACATGAATTAAAAAACAAAACAAAACAAAAAGACTACAGGGATGTCCCAGACCTACGCAGCGAAGTCCATGTGTGTGGACTTTAGAAGAAGTTGGAAGTAGGATATGAACGCTACAAGGTATTGATTTCCTCAAGCTCTTTCTTTCTGAAGGTACATGGTCTCTGTCTTTTCTTCTCCCTGCACATCAGCTTCATCATTTCTATTTTGTGGACGATGGACACTTGAGACCTACTACAATTGAATCTTGGCTCATCTTCAGGCCTGCTCTTACACCATTTTTCCTATGGTTTCATCAAAATAGGTGGCTTCCTAGTGAGTTACTACAGCCTGTTTTCCTTACTTTGGTCCCGCTCTTTGCCTTGGATTGCCAACCTTTAATCTCACATGTGGAAGCCGTAAACATCCTCTTCCTCAAATGCAATATCCTCAGGGTGTCTGCTTCAGATCCTTTATCTAGAAGATATCTTTTCCTCCTCTCAGAGGGTACATTATGTTTCTGATCGGAGGCAAAGAGTTTGTGTCCATAGTTTATTTTCCATGATAGATAACATGTTCATTGAAGTTAGATACTTTGTGTATTTCAGCGTCTCTTGTACATAGCAGATACACAGTAAATACTAACAGGGAAAAAGACAGATGGTCAACAACAACACAAATGTAAACAACAACAACACAAATGTAAACAACAACAACACAAATGTACCGTCCATCACGCATCTAAGAAATACAATGCACCTTCATATTCCCTTTTGTGGGATTGTCACATGATACTTTCAATGTGAAGTTTAGGAAAGGAAAGGGTCAGTGTCAAACAGTTACAAGGCTTCGTTAGGTTACTGATGCACTCTTGAGAATACTTTTTATAAGATAGTATGCAGCACTGGGACACCCTATGGAGTAGAAAATTGCTGTGGGAGCAGTTGATAAGGGTGTATAGCAGCTGTTTTTCAAAGTTAAATAGTCTGTTTTACAAAAGGAGTTATTCAAATATAAGAAAAAACTTTTGCTTGTAGAAATCAGTAACTAAAAAAAGATTATTCTAAAAAACATCCTTCCTTTTGCCGCTCTTAGGGGAAAAAAAAAGACAACTTAAAATAAATAAAATGTCATCCAACTTCCCCTCCAACATCCACAGCAGTTAAAAAAAAAAATGGAAGAACAAACGTGTATCGAGCGAGAGCCAAATTGAAGCAAATGCAAATGGGAATGCTTTCCTAATAATACCCTTCCCGATAAACCCTGCAGAATAGCCTCACAGTGAAATTGTTGACATACCGCTCAGTGTAACAAAATTCTAGGGCCAACCTAGGTGCCAACAGTGATGTGTGGCTCTATAAGGAATGAGAATAAAAAGAGAGAAAGAGAGAGAGAGAGAGAGGTGTGCATGTGTGTGCATGCACACAAACACACACACAGGCAGACTTTAGAAGAGAGCCTGTAAAAACTGCTAGATGGGCGGCATCTAATTGAATGTAATTGCTCTTGTGGTATTGGTAACTGAGCCACAAAGTAGGTCATGCAGCCCATTTGACTTCTTTCCTGGGATCCATCAGCCCGGAGCTTTTGCATTCCTTGAACAAAAAGGGAGGAAAATGATCAAGGCAGACATCTGAACAAACACATGCTGTTTATATAGCACAGTGTGGCTTCCAGAGCTGATCCCTTACCTGATTTGGCATATCAATTATTTGTACCTTCTGCCTCCTCTTACGTAAACTCAAAGCTGTGCCATGCCTTGCTGATTTACTCTGATAAGGTCTCACTGCCTGCCTTCACAGCAGTTTGCATGACCTTAAGGAACGTGTTCATCTAGTATCCATATCTGACCTAGTGTGCATTAGGAGCAGTGAGTTACAAAATTGAATCCTCAGATATGAATAAAAGTGAAGGAATATTGGTAATTTAGAGCAATGAAAGAGAAAAAAACAGATCTATATTATATGGAGACATAAATAAGTTGGCATATCTCCATGTATACTGTAATTTATAATATATCTGAAAAATCAAAGCAGAAATAATGCTTACAAATCAAAACAAAACAAAACAAAAACCTCAGGTAATTCTAAACCACTTCTTCCTTAATTGCATATTTCAGATTTTCTTTCACAAAATCTTTCTTTCATGAGAGCAAACCTGTAGCCAATATCGTCAGGGAGATTTATTTGACTCATGGGATGTAAGGAAAGAGACCTAGGCAATGTTATAAATAATAATTACCATCACTGATAGCATACAAAGTGTATTATTATTGATTTGGTAATAATAAAGAGAGTCAGAAATTTTATCAGGAGGGAAACCTTGGTGTTCTTTAAAATCAACATGCTCATTGTATAGAAAACACAGTTGTTTGATGGAGGCTAGACTAACATCCGGGTACTAGCTATCACTGTCCTGTTTTTATTTCTATATTGCTTTCATATAATAGCTACAGCTTTGATAACAGAAAGTAAAATAGCTGATGGTGATATACATTGAGGATATATGACTTGCTTTGTAGTGCAAATAAATGCTTGTGATAATATATGTGAAAGCCCACTGGTTCTCACACTCTAAGTGTGTAGTAAAAGTTTATTGAATGAATGTGATAATTCAATATATCTTAAACTATAATTTGGTTATAACCTTCATAACATAAATGTCCAATATCTCACAGGGCAGCCAGCCTTTCAGCAAAATTATTTTACTGGAAGATGGATTTAAAGCAATATAGATATAGAGTCAGTATTTCATGAATGCTCTCAGTTCCAGAAATGTAGTCATTGTTGATTTAGTGCAGCACAAATTATTTATATTTAGAAGGTCACCTCTTTTTTTTTTCTTCTTTGAGTAGTATTAGAGAGAGGTTAATTGAGGAAATCACACTTCAAAAAAAAGCCTATAAAAGTCAATTATGAGTGGAGAGTATTTCTTTTTTGCTTTTAGTTTGTTGAATATAATTTTATTAATAGTATACTTAAAATTATTCAATATATAAGCCCGGGAGTGACACTATTTTGGACTTAAAGTTCCTAAATTTTTAAAATTTTGTGACTTTATCAGTAGCTAAACAAAATGCCTAGTGACTGGGGTTTTGGAAGGCCATTTCATTTCCCAAGCATCTCACATTTATGAGAATTTCTTATCATCAGAGTATGTCATTCCCCACTGCCATCCCCTTACCCGTCAAGTGGCATTGAACATAAGGTAGGTCTGCCCACTTGAGCGCTCCCTGTTCTACACACTTTGTAATCCTTAACAAAACTTTCTTGATTTTTGTCCTGTGACCTTTCACCTCCCATTGATTGGTCTGACCTTAGCTATCAACTCATGTCATTTCTCCACTAATGTTCTTTACATTATAGCCAGGACTCATTGATAAGGTTGAGTAAAGTAAGCATGCAATTATTTGGGTAATTTCAGCTACCACCATGCTTTGTCTCTATTACCTGAACAATTGACTTGCTAGGAAGTGAAGAGATTATTAACTTGCAATTATTCAGGCAGTTCAAGTCAAAGCAATGTTTTTGCTTGAATTATCCAGATAATTGCTTCAAATCTGTATTTTCCTTTGCTAATTGAGAGCTAACCTTGGGAAATCAGCCTAGGCAGCAAATAGCCTCAGAGATTCTAATTCAAACATTCATCCCTGGAATTTTTATTGGTAGCTGATTTCATTATACTTTTATAAGGTTAATACAACATCTAACTTCAGGGACAAGGAGCAGGTAGGTAAAGTGCCTTGTATGATTATAGATAAAGATGAAGCTAGATGAACTTCATAGACCATTAACAGAACTCTGCCACTTAAACTGTAATTGCCCTTAGTCAAAAGCAAAAGAAGACTATGGATGATAGTCCATGTTCTGTATTCTTAGTCTACAATTAGGCAGATTATGTCATGGTTCTCTTGGGTTCAAAGAAAAGTGGTCTACCTCAATGCCTAAAGAAAACGGAGTTTATTTTTAAGATATACAAAGGCTGGAGCTGAATTGGAAAGGTGTTCTCTTCTCTGTCTCCCTCTTAGGACTGTCCTGAAAGCTCACTCAGGAATCTCGGCATCTCTCAGCACATTTGGTCATCATCCTACTCATTGCATTTTGCTTGCAAAACACCTAAAATTGTTCCTCCTGCTTCCAGTCTCTTCCAATCATCCATCTCTGTTTATTTCAATCTCAGAGTTTCCTATTTCTGAACTCTCAAGATGAATGTGATTGGTTCTGCTCAGTTTTTCAAGCAGGTGGTTTGTGGGGACTGACCATGAATCTATTGACCACAACTAAGTCAGTAAGCTGGGGCAGGCTATTAGGTTCAATGCAGAACAGTCCTTTGCCATGAAGGCTCATCTGCAGGGGTGTAGACACAGATTCCCTTGGAAGTGTGTGCGGTGGGTCAGGTAATGACTCACTTCTATAATGCTAAATGTATACCTTACAGGTATTGTTGAAAAATTGCAAGATTCAGGGCGCCTGGGTGGCTCAGTTGGTTAAGTGACTGCCTTTGGCTCAGGTCATGATCCTGGAGTCCCAGGATCGAGTCCCATTTTGGGCTCCCTGCTCAGCAGGGAGTCTGCTTCTCCCTCTGACCCTCCCCCCATCTCGTCCTCTCTCTCTCAAATAAATAAATAAAATCTTGAAAAAAAAGAAAAATTGCAAGATTCAGTTAGTCTTTTCCTTCAAATGATGGTAATATATAAAAATCATAAGTATCAAAAACATATTGTCTTGATTGAAAAGTAGGGCTCTGGAGACTAAGTGTTATATGCAAACATCTACTGAGTGTCCATTATATTCCAGGTGCTGGTGCTTGGAACATAGCGGTAAGACAGATGGCAGGTTCCATGTCACTTACTTTGTAAGAGGGGGAGACATATTATAAGCAAATATGCAAATTCTACAAAAGGCAGGGTCTGCAGTGGTAATTGCAATGAAGAAAAATAAAGCTCAGTAAGGGGACAGAAAATGCTTAAGTTTAATAATTGGATGAGATGTCAGAGAAGGCTTTTCTGAAGGGGTGATATTTGAGCAGAAATGAGAAGGAAGCATGTGACTGTTTAGGGGAAAGGTGTGCCAGATAGAAGGAAGAGCAAGTGCAAAAGCATCCCTAGTGGGAATGTGTTGCCTGGTGTCCTCCAGGAATATGAGGGAGGCCACTGTGGCTGGAGAGCAGGGAGCTAAGGGGCAAATAGTCATACAGGAGGTGACATAAGGGAGGAAGGCAAGGGTCAGGTTCGTATCATTCTTTAAGTCATGGGGATGAAGTTTGGACTCTGTTCTAAGTGAGATTGCAGGGCTTCGAGCAAGACAGTAGCATTAGCCTTTTTATGTTTTCAGAGTAATTTGCACTGCTGTTTGGATTGTAGACTGTGGAGAGGACGAGAGAAAGCATGGAGCCCATTTAAGAGGCTGTTGTAATTTGTGGGTGTGACTAGCACTGTAGTATAGGAATGGTGAGAAATGCTACATTCACAGTTCTAGGATATGTTGTGTTAGGAAAGCTGATAGAATTTGCTGATGGTTTCGATTTGAGTTATGAGTGAAGCAAAGGAGTTAAAAATGAGTCCGAGCATGTTAGCCTAACAAAGGGGTGAAAGGTAGTGCCATTTTCTGAGATGAAGGGAGACTTGGGGCACCAAGGTTTGGGGTGCAGGGAAGCAGGAGTTCATTCTTGGATATGTCAATTTTGAGTCATGCAAGTGTGGATGCTAAATAATTAGTTGTCTAATTCTAGAGTTGAAAGGAAAATTAGATTGGAAAACAGTTGAGAAGCTATCTTGAAAGTGAAGCAAAGATTACCTCACTGAGAAAGTTGTGTGGAAGAGAACTACCTCTTATTCAATTCTTGGGTTGTCTTACCCCGTTTTCTTATATCTATACACAGAAAAGTTTCCAACCTTATCATCATCACAAATATTCACCGTAATTATGATATTTAAGTTACTGCCTGATTCTTTGCACATTATCATTATAGTTCCCTGTTCATAATTACTCCTGCCAGTTTTGATTTCTCCAATGCTAGCGATCTTCCTTATGTTGTCTTCTCCACCAAATTACGAAGTTATATCTCTCACCTTTTAAAGAAATTACCTTAATACTCATTTTCCACATTAATTTCATGAGGTTCTGACTCATCCTTTATTCTGTACCTACATTCCACTGTGTTCCATTTGTGCTATGTTGATTTTATATTTGGTTCAAAAAATACTGTTGAAGAATGTGCCAAGAACTGTGCCCTTTTGCTTTATAAATGATCTGATTCTTTTTTTTTTTTTAAAGATTTTGTTTATTTATTTGACAGAGAGACACAGCGAGAGAGGGAACACAAGCAGGGGGAGCAGGAGAGGGAGAAGCAGGCTTCCCGCGGAGCAGGAGTCCGATGCGGGGCTCGATCCCAGGACCCTGGGATCATGACCTGAGCCGAAGGCAGATGCTTAACGACTGAGCCACCCAGGCGCCCCTAAATGATCTGATTCTTTTTTGTATCCATTACAATGTTTACAGCATCGTTTTTTAATTTTTTAAATTAAAATTTTAAGTATTTCATTTTTTAGAGAGAGAGAGATAAATAGATGAGGGGAGAGGCAGAAGGAGAGGTAAAGAGAATCTCAAGTAGGCTCCACACCCAGGGAGCCCAGCGTGGAGAACCTGCTAAGGGCTCGATCTCATGACACTGAGATCATGACCTGAGCTGAAATCAAGAGGCGGACGCTTAACTGACTGAGCCACCCAGGTGCTCCCACAGCATTGTCTCTTAAATAATAATGTTAACATTTGTAATCATAATAACAATCCATAATGTGTAAGTAGGGCTTTACTTTTTACAAAGACTGGTCCCATATAGTATCTTAAGCCTCTCAGGGCGATATTACCGTTATCTTGATTTTATAGGTATTTATGTTGAATATCTATTATGGCACCAGCTCCAGGAAATAAAGAATATGTAGAGAAGGATGGGAAAATGACACTTCATTCCATTGACTTATCATGTGAAATAATATTTACATTTAATTAGATAGAAAATGAAAACAGATCAAAGGTACAGTTGTGTAGCAATTAGAGGTGCAGTGGCCTGAATCATGTGAGCAAACACCGTTAACTGTGAGGACAAGAAACTGGATTCCCAGCAGCTCCAAAACTGTAGTTGTTTTAAGAGTGTGCTAAGTAAGTAGCCAGTCATTTTTTTATTGTTGTTATTTTTTTTTAAGATTTTATTTATTTATTTGACAGAGAGACACAGAGAGAGAGGGAACACAAGCAGGGGGGGTGGGAGAGGGAGAAGCAGGCTTCTCGTGGAGGAGGGAGCCCGAAGCGGGGCTTGATCCCAGGACCCTGGGATCATGACCTGAGCCAAAGGCAGACGCTTAACGACTGAGCCACCCAGGCGCCCCTGTTGTTATTTTTGAATCTAAAAATGAGAGTGAAATGGTGCCGGAAGCTGGATTATACCATTTTGAATTATTTTAAGTCGACCTACACAGAGTCCTTTGCTTAAAGAGAAAAATCATTGCTGAGGAGTCAAGAGAAACAAAAATAAATGACTCTATTTTCTTCTGTATTCTGCATTCTCAAACAAAGAAGCCAAAGGCTACATAAAATTACAAACCATGGAGATTTTCTTTTTCTCTTTCTCTTTTTATCACTGTCACGAGCACTGTCATTGTATGGTGGGCTCCAGCAAGGGTATTGTCTACTTTGTCAAGTTAAAACATTTCTTCCTCATCGTGAGAAATTGCATGGAGTAAGGAAGGGGCCCAGTGAATTCTTATATCTAATATACTAAGAAATTATTTTAACATACTTTAATGTCTTGTGACCAGAAGTTGCTGCTTTTGTTCATGGCGAGTTTCCTTAGGCTACTATGTTGATTTTGACGAGGAACCAGGAACCGAGTTGTGCACCTTTAAATAAGCCGTCTAATTCCTAGTCCCTAATTGCCCAGGCTATGGAGTGAGGAAGTTAAACTATATGATCTCTGTTCTTCTAATTTAGAAATTCTGTGAGTCTATTACATTCATATAAACTCAATATAACACTCTGCCTGTCCCGAAACAGGTGGTGTTCTTTTGCAAAGTTCCGTTCTAGTCTGTCTTTTGTCTGTGAACAGTTGTATAGTCTCAAGGATTTAATACCACATGAATATTGGTTACTTCCAAACACAGATTTACAGCCCAGCATTCCCCAAACTGTGTGGGGCACTAGTGTTCCTCAAGATAGTAATAGTACTTCAGTCAAAAGCAGTTCCATTGGATGTAATTTTTAGGATTCTGCTTACTTTGTTCCCCACTTGGAGATAAACAAAGCACTCAAAGCAGCTTAAGTGCTTTGAAAAATCTTGCAGTGCAGAAGGTTGCTTAAGACAATGTTTCACGACCTGTTTGGGGTACCAGCAAATATCTTCATTTACCTATCTTCTCTTGAACCCTGGAAATCCTCAGTAAATAGAATATAGAGCTCCTGGTGCTTGAATAAGTCATCTGAAATTAGGATCCCTGCATGTTTCCTCATGTGAGTCATTGAAAGAGTAAGATCTCACATTTTTATTTCTCAAACTTCAAATAATTTTTTTTTGCATTCATATTTTCTGCAGTGCAAAAACACTATCATTCAAAATATCTAATTGATCAAAATCTGGATGATTTGACCAATAAAAAAAGAAAACAGTGCATCAGATTGTGCATTTCCATTTGCTCATTGAACAAATCCTGCAATATTTATGATTTTCCTCTTCTACTTCAACGGTAGAAAGAAAAGAAATGCTTAAATGAATACTTACTGTGGAATGCAAAAAACGATCTTTTGAAGGCTAAATACTTCAGATATGACATAAAATTTAAAAGATAGTGTTCCTGAAATCACAAAGACTTATTTTAGCTCACTTAAGGAAGTAAGTCGGATGATATTATTTCATGAAATGCAACCATGTAAAATAAACTTCCTTATGACTGATTCTGTCATTGAAAAATAAAATTTCTTGTAAATACTGGAATAAAGTTGACGAACACTATAATTTTTCTGTGCACACGCATATATTAAGGCATATTTAGAACTTATTCTCAGCCTAGAGCTACTTAAACCTCACTGCTCACCTGTGAACTGTATTATTAAACAAGGTCATTCTTATCACACGTCACAATTGCAGCTTACCTTAGTTAATTGTTAATAGCCCCGACCTGTGGCTTTCAGTAACCAAGTTATCAGGTCAGTGCCATGTGAGACAGTTACCTGAAGTGAAACTAATTCCTCACTATCTTTATTCTGGGCATTAGACAAATTATCTTTCATGAGATAACGTTAAATGCATAAATTTAAGTGTCGAGAGGATATCTTATTCCTTATGAAGGTAATCATAGTGGTCTTAGAAAACCGGGTTAAATCTTCAAACATTATTAACAGTAGATACTTTCCATTTGCATTCTATGACTAACTCTAAGAGGACAGTTTGTTATTCTATTAGTTTCCTTGCTTCTTTCATCTTTTCAAAGAATGAGTTTTCTACAAGGAGAAAGATTTAGAGAAGCAAGATGTCGATGCTTGTTAATAAGCAAAAATGAGATGTTTAAATGAGTTGAGCTTTGCCACTGTTAGCCCAACAAATCCTCCAAAACAAGTTTAGCATTAAAGATTAATTTGGCCAGAGGAAAGAATTAACAACAGGAAACCAAGTCAAATGTATTGTAACTGTCCAGAAAAAGAAAAAAGAAAAAAAATGTTTTATATTATAATTTCTTTTCCCCTCTCCCAAATATATGCTTAAATAGTGAATCTTATGTATGAAATATGGTGGGTTCTTATAATTTTTAAAATTCTCAGAGGAAGATGGTTTATTTTTCTTCCTGGTGTGAATTGTACAAAGGTAAAATTTTACATATAAAATTGTGGGATTTTTGTAACTAAAAAAAGTAATTTTCATTAAATGGCCAAACATTTCTTTGGAGGTCAGAAAACAAACTCAGTAAAGGAAGAATAGTAATATAGCATCACACAATGTATACGAGGCTCCTGGCATCTCTAATTCATTCTTTTAGACTCCCGATATCCTTTCCTCCATTCATAACTCATCAGGCATAATATTCGCTCAAGTGATGTTCACTGATACTGAGTATCCATTAAAAATTACTCTTGGGGTATGCTCTGTTCTCAATGTAAGGGTGACCTTTCCTGCTCAGGGAGCATCTTGGTCTCAGTCAACCAGAGATGATCCGAGGTGGGTGTCCAAGGAGAGGTCCATTCCAGGGTCAAAGTATAGCAGACCTTCAGCTTTTCTGCTAGCATCTAAATTATATGCATTTCACCAGTATAAGGAAAGCGTTTTGATATTTAGCTAATAGACCCAGAAATTTGGGTATGACACTTGCTCAGGCTGAAAAACAGCTGGACTTCTAAGTTAAACTAAGCCAATCATTGCAGGTAATGGAAGGTAAGGCAGCACAAGATGGATGTTTGAGTCCATTCTCTTCATTTTACAAATTAAAAACCTGGGGCCCTGAAAGGTCATGTGGCATGGTGGAGATCTCATGGATTATAAGTGTCAGCTAGGAGTTTAATCAGATTCAAATCCAGGTGCACTACCTGACATGCTTTCTCTTTCGAAATATTCAGTCAATAAGCATTGACTGATTTTTTACAGAACTTCGACTCTGGAAATATACCTAAGCAATTAAACCTGATGTAGATATTTTTCAAAAATTCAACAAGAAATAATATTTACACAACAAGAAGTAAAGTTGAGTGTTTATCCCATGAGCTTCAACATTATTGAAAGTTAATCTATGTAATTCATGACAAGTTGACTCAAAGAAGCAAGGAGGGATGAAGGAAACGATAAATAATCTCAGCAATTACTTAAGTTCATCCTGTACTTGCCTACCCTTTGGGCTATTTGTAAATAAGAATTTCTTAGAACGTATTTGTAAGCTAACTCAGAAAGAATCAGTGAGAGGGGTTACAAATCTCAACTCCACTCTTGGACACCAGCACTGTAATGACTTTATGATTTTTTAAAAAGATTTTATTTACTTATTTGAGAGAGAGAGAGAGCACGCACAAGTAGGGAGAGGGGGAAGCTCGGCAGGGAGCCTGATGCAGGGCTCGATCCCAGGACCCTGGGACCATGACCTGAGCCGAAGGCACCCACTTAACTGATTGAGCCACCCAGGTGCCCCTGTAATGACTTTATGATTGTCTATATTGATATTTAAGAACTACTCTAGTACAACATTTTGATCATTATCTTTTATTCACTCTATTTAGACATAGGGCTAGATGGGATATTATTCACCTTGATGTTATTGGCATTGGTCTATAAGGAATAAATATAAGATAGACCTGCAAACAATTACCCAGAACCCCCTTCTGGAGCATCTTTAAATTTGATGAAAAATTCTCTTGTAGCTGCTCTCACTTGGCTTCAGAGATTAGGAGAGCACTTTCTTCTTTCCTTTCCATCCAACATGACTTGCCTGAGAAGTCCTGATAACTTCTCCCCTTCCCTAAATGTCTCAGCTTTGTTTGAATTTCTGGGTTGGGATGATGCTGAGTTTAACATGGCTCGTTCTTTCATTTCTGAGGAAGCTCTTAACATGTCAAATTCCAATTTGAGGAGATCTCTTTAAAATGCGGGAATACTTATCACTTCTTTAGACTCCATTTTGGGCCCATTAAGAATTGCTGAAAATCAGGAAAGTGTTCATTTACCGTCTTACTGTGTAGGCTGTTGATATCAATCCTGCTAACAGTGGTGACTATGATTTCTAAAAAAGAAAGGCTTAGCAATTACAATCCAGTTTAAAGTGAGAAATGCTTGGAGTTTGTCTTAAGGTTGCTTGCAATCCTTAGCGCTTTGGTCTGTTGGTCTATTTTGGAAGCTGATGAGGGTGGGAGTTGTCATAGAAATTAAGCAAATTGTGAAGAGTCTCCCAGTTTCTTCAATCGCTTGCTCTACACTCGGCCTTCCCCACACAAGCCATGCTTCAGCTCCTGGTATTGTGGTTGGCACCGCTGAAGAAATGATTCTCTGGAATGACCACAAGCCTGCTGTTTCTTGCATGTCAACTCAGCTCCATCTTGGGAGAGACACTAAGATACTGCTGTGCTGACCTTGCAAGGGCCAAACAGGCTGCCAAACCCCAGAATGTGGACAGGATTGCTCCCAGTGTCTGTGGGAACATGGGTAATTTTTTTTTTTTTTTGGTGGGGCTTTTGTCTTTATAAACAAAATTCATGGGTCCATGTTAAGGTATGGCGACTTACCAATTTAGATTTAGACTTAGAAGGATGGTGGAGAACAGGTATCCAATTATTTCTTTATCATCCAATCAGTGCATGAGGATCATTTCTTTTAAATCATTTTTTTTTAAGATTTTATTTATTTGACAGAGACATAGTGAGAGAGGGAACACAAGCAGGGGGAGTAGGAGAGGGAGAAGTAGGCTTCCTGCCGAGCAGGGAGCCCGATGCAGGGCCCAATCCCAGGACCCTGGGACCATGACCCAAGCCGAAGGCAGACGCTTAACGACTGAGCCACCCAGGCGCCCCACATGAGGATAATTTCTGATAATTAGGCATTATCATCTTCTGTTCAGATCTAGGAACTATCAATCTCCTCATGGACTTTATTATCAAATGCACCTTTCCTGGTTAATTTCGTATGTCCACCACAATAAAAAGGTAGAAATTCTGCTACTACTTAAAATGGCACTGCTCCTCAGAATCTGTTTCTATTGAAATGATATAGATATTCTTCCCTTTGCTGTTGCATTATATCCTTTACCTAATGCTGAGTACATTGATCCTCATGACACCACATTATCCATTGAGCCTTATGTGAATATTAGATTCTGTCTTACCATAGAGTGTTACTCTGCTTTGCTGACAATGAGCTCAGATGCAAATCTCATCAGAATATTGTGAGAGGATATTCAGAATAATGTGAAAGATAATTCATTTTCTTGCCATGTTAAATTTACTGTTTGCATTTTATGGTGTAAACACAGGACAATGCATCTTCCAACCATGTCTTCTCTTGAGGCCACAATCACTGTATTCCTAGAATGTGGTCTCTTACAACGTTGTCTCTGCCTTCCACATACCAACACAGGTGGGGAGGATAGTTAAGGGGCAAAGCAAGAAGCATGGTCCCATTTGCCCAAGGAATGTCAGTCTCTCATCTGGTATGGCTTAATAATGTCCAAGAAGAGACTGCATTGCCATATCTATTGGATGCAAGAGAAGACATTGATTAGCATGGCCTATTTCTGTTGTGGAGCAATAATTTCAGAATCTCTTGAAAGGAATGGGCACAGCCACCCCTGAGAGCTGCCTCATATGTGCTGGGAAGTCAGTGGAGGAGGTCAGTTGACTATTTGGGGGACTGGTGGCATGCAAAACACAAGGTGCAGGGAATTCTGCTGTTCCTCCACTACTCTCAAGTCTAGACCAGAGGCAGTGATGTATGGGTGAGAGGTGATTAACTGCATCATGTCAAGCAGGAAGGGGTAATATACCAGACCAGACAGGAGAGGGAACCAGAACAATCCAAAAAACCCAATCCAAAGAAGGAATCAAGACTTACAAAACAGATAGGGCTGAAAGAGATTGATCCCCAAAGTGGTGATCCTAAAAAGAACATCCCGAAAAAGATTTTCAACTGGGAGTTATTGCTTTTAGAATCATTATCATACCCCCACCCACCCCAAAACCACGTGCCCCAGCACAAGTGGTGTGTTTGGCATTGCTCCAATGGCAGCCTATGTCCTGCTAAGAAGGGTGAGGCTGTGAAGGAAGGTGGGGACTCTAGACCATCCTCCAGAGTGGGGAGCATGCTTTCGACCAGGGACAGGCACACTGATTCAAGAGCCTTAATTCCTAGGTTACAGTGAATATAGGGAACTGATTATTTTATCTTCTTTCAAGATGAAGTGTTTTTTTGTTTGTTTGTTTGGTGTTTTTTTTGTTTTTGTTTTTGTTGTTTGTTTTTGTTCTTTTTTCTTTCTTGGCCACAAATCAAGAGATAGCAAAGTAAAAAAAAAAAAAGTTACAAGTTCCCCTAGATTTTTCTCTCACAAGCACTTCAAGCCTGCTGCTGTTCTTGGAGAAAACAAAAATATGAAAACAAATCATGGAGACTTTTTTAGAAAAGATTAGTTTATAGGAAAAAAATTAGGGCACCTGAAATATCAAAATAAAACTGTGACTCACAAACCAGAACTCTGATTAATGGCATATTATGTAATATGTTATTAAGACCTGGCAAATAATAGTACATTATATGCAACAACATTTATGGGAATAAATATAATCATCCAGTCCCTCTCTCTTAAAAATCTGTATCACTATTTTAAATTTTCAGACAAAATTTATTTATTTATTTATTTATTTAAATTTTATTGTTATGTTAATCCCCAGACATTACATCACTAGTTTTAGATGTAGTGTTCCATGATTCATTGTTTGTGCATAACACCCAGTGCTCCATGCAGAACATGCCCTCCTCAATACCCATCACCAGGCTAACCCATCCTCCCACCACCCTCCCCTCTAGAACCCTCAGTTTGTTTTTCAGAGTCCATCGTCTCTCAGGGTTCGTCTACCCCTCTGATTCCCCCCCTTCATTCTTCCCCTCCTGCTATCTTCTTCTTTTTTTTTTTCCTTAACATATATTGCATTATTTGTTTCAGAGGTACAGATCTGAGATTCAACAGTCTTGAACAATTCACAGCGCTTACCAGAGCACATACCCTCCCCAGTGTCTATCACCCAGTCACCCCATCCCTCCCACCCCACCCCCCACTCCAGCAACCCTCAGTTTGTTTCCTGAGATTAAGAATTCCTATATCAGTGAGGTCATATGATACATGTCTTTCTCTGTTTGACTTATTTCGCTCAGCATAATACCCTCCAGTTCCATCCACGTCATTGCAAATGGCAAGGTCTCATTCCTTTTTTTTTTTTTTAAAGATTTTATTTATTTATTTGAGAGAGAGACTGAGACAGAGAGAGCATGAGAGGGGGGAGGGTCGGGAGGGTCAGAGGGAGAAGGAGACTCCCTGTCGAGCAGGGAGCCTGATGCGGGACTCGATCCAGGGACTCCAGGATCATGACCTGAGCCGAAGGCAGTTGCTTAACCAACTGAGCCACCCAGGCACCCGATCTCATTCCTTTTGATGGCTGCATAATATTCCATTGTATATATATACCACTTCTTCTTTATCCATTCATCTATCGATGGACATCTTGGCTCTTTCCACAGTTTGGCTATTGTGGACATTGCTGCTATAAACAGTACCCTTTCGGATCCCTACTTTTGTATCTTTGGGGTAAATACCCAGTAGTGCAATTGCTGGATCATATGGTAGCTCTATCTTCAACTTTTTGAGGAACCTCCATACTGTTTTCCAGAGTGGTTGCACCAGCTTGCATTCCCACCAACAGTGTAGGAGGGTTCCCCTTTCTCCGCATCCCCGCCAACATCTGTCATTTCCTGACTTGTTAATTTTAGCCATTCTGACTGGTGTGAGGTGGTATCTCATTGAGGTTTTGATTTGGATTTCGCTGATGCCAAGCGATATTGAGCACTTTTTCATGTGTCTGTTGGCCATTTGGATGTCTTCTTTGGAAAAATGTCTGTTCATGTCTTCTGCCCATTTCTTGATTGGATTCTTTGTTCTTTGGGTGTTGAGTTTGAAAAGTTCTTTATAGATTTTGGATACTAGCCCTTTATCTGATATGTCATTTGCAAATATCTTCTCCCATTCTGTTGGTTGTCTTTTGGTTTTGTTGACTGTTTCCTTTGCTTTGCAAAAGCTTTTTATCTTGATGAAGTCCCAATGGTTCATTTTTGCCCTTGCTTCCCTTGCCTTTGGCGATGTTTCTAGGAAGAAGTTGCTGCGACTGAGGTCGAAGAGGTTGCTGCCTTTGTTCTCCTATAGGATGTTGATGGACTCCTGTCTCACATTGAGGTCTTTCAACCATTTGGAGTCTATTTTTGTGTGTGGTGTAAGGAAATGGTCCAGTTTCATTCTTCTGCATGTGGCTCTCCAATTTTCCCAACACCATTTGTTGAAGAGACTGTCTTTGTTCCATTGGACATTCTTTCCTGCTTTGTCAAAGATGAGTTGAACATAGAGTTGAGGGTCCATTTCTGGGCTCTCTATTCTGTTCCATTGATCTATGTGTCTGTTTTTGTGCCAGTACCATACTGTCTTGATGATGACAGTTTGTAATAGAGCTGGAAGTCCGGAATTGTGATGCCGCCAGCTTTGCTTTTCTTTTTCAACATTCCTCTGGCTATTCGGGGTCTTTTCTGGTTCCATAAAAATTTTAGGATGATTTGTTCCATTTCTTTGAAAAAAGTGGATGGTATTTTGATGGGGATTGCATTGAATGCGTAGATTGCTCTAGGTAGCATTGACATCTTCACAATATTTGTTCATCCAATCCATGAGCATGGAACGTTTTTCCATTTCTTTGTGTCTTCCTCCATTTCTTTCATGAGTATTTTATAGTTTTCTGAGTACAGACCCTTTGCCTCTTTGGTTAGATTCATGCCTAGGTATCTTATGGTTTTGAGTGCAACTGTAAATGGGATCGACTCCTTAATTTCTCTTTCTTCTGTCTTGTTGTTGGTGTATAGGAATGCCACTGATTTCTTTTTGTTGTCTGATTGCTGTGGCTAGGACTTCTAATACTATGTTGAATAGCAGTGGTGATAGTGGATATCCCTGCCGCGTTCCTGACCTTAGGGGGAAAGCTCTCAGTTTTTCCCCATTGAGAATGATATTTGCTGTAGGTTTTTCATAGATGGCTTTTATGATATTGAGGTATGTACCCTCTATGCCTGTACTCTGAAGAGTTTTGATCAAGAAAGGATGCTGTACTTTGTCAAGTGCTTTTTCTGCATCTATTGAGAGGATCATATGATTCTTGTTCTTTCTTTTGTTAATGTATTGTATCACATTGATTGATTTGCGGATGTTGAACCAACCTTGCAGCCCAGGGATAAATCCCACTTGGTCGTGGTGAATAATCCTTTTAATGTACTGTTGGATCCTATTGGCTAGTATTTTGGTGAGAATTTTTGCATCCATGTTCATCAGGGATATTGTTCTGTAATTCTCCTTTTTGATGGGGTCTTTGTCTGGTTTTGGGATCAAGGTAATGCTGGCCTCATAAAATGAGTTTGGAAGTTTTCCTTCCATTTCTATTTTTTGGAACAGTTTCAGAAGAACAGGTATTAATTCTTCTTGAAATGTTTGGTAGAATTCCCCTGGGAAGCCATCTGGCCCTGGGCTTTTGTTTTTTGGGAGATTTTTGATGACAGCTTCAATTTCCTTAGTGGTTATAGGTCTGTTCAGGTTTTCTATTTCTTCCTGGTTCAGTTTTGGTAGTTTATGCATCTCTAGGACTGCATCCATTTCTTTATTAGTCTTTATTTCCTTGTTGATCTTTTGCTTAGACAATCTGTCCATTTCAGTGAGGGCCGTGTTAAAGTCCCCCACTATTATTGTATTGTTGTTGATGTGTTTCTTTGCTTTTGTTAATTGCCTTATATAATTGGCTGCTCCCATGTTAGGGGCATAGATATTTACAATTGTTAGATCTTCTTGTTGGATAGACCCTTTAAGTAGGATATAGTGTCCTTCCTCATCTCTTATTACAGTCTTTGGTTTAAAATCTAATTTGTCTGATATAAGGATTGCCACCCCAGCTTTCTTTTGGTGTCCATTAGCATGGTAAATGGTTTTCCACCCCCTCACTTTCAATCTGGGGGTGTCTTTGGGTCTAAAATGAGTCTCTTGCAGACAGCATATTGATGGGTCTTGTTTTTTAATCCAATCTGATAGCCTGTGTCTTTTGATTGGGGCATTTAGCCCATTTACATTCAGGGTAACTATTGAAAGATAGGAATTTAGTGCCATTGTATTGCCTGTAAGGTGACTGTTACCGTATATTGTCTGTGTTCCTTTCTGGTCTATGTTGCTTTTAGGCTCTCTCTTTGCTTAGAGGACCCCTTTCAAGATTTCTTGTAGGGCTGGTTTTGTGTTTGCAAATTCCTTTAGTTTTTGTTCACAAATTCTTTTAGTTTTTGTTTGTCCTGGAAGCTTATTATCTCTCTTTCTATTTTCAATGACAGCCTAGCTGGATATAGTATTCTTGGCTGCATATTTTTCTCCTTTAGTGCTTTGAATATATCCTGCCAGTCCTTTCTGGCCTGCCAGGTCTCTGTGGATAGGTCTGTTGCCAGTCTAATGTTTCTACCCTTGTAGGTTACCTATGTCTTCTCCCGAGCTGCTTTCAGGATTTTCTCTTTGTCTCTGAGACTCGTAAGTTTTACTATTAGATGTCGGGGTGTTGACCTATTTTTATTGATTTTGAGAGGGGTTCTCTGTGCTTCCTGGATTTTGATGCCTGTTTCCTTCCCCAAATTAGGGAAGTTCTCTGCTATAATTTGCTCCAATATACCTTCTGCCCCTCTCTCTCTTTCTTCTTCTTCTGGGATCCCAATTATTCTAATGTTGTTTCGTCTTATGGTATCGCTTATCTCTCAAATTCTGCCCTCGTGATCCAGTAGTTGTTTATCTCTCTTTAACTCAGCTTCTTTATTTTCCATCATTTGGTCTTCTATATCACTGATTCTCTCTTCTACCTCATTTATCCTAGCAGTTAGCACCCCCATATTTGATTGCACCTCATTAATAGCCTTTTTGATTTCTACTTGGTTAGATTTTACTTCCTTTACTTCTCCAGAAAGGGTTTCTCCAATAACTTCCATGCTTTTTTCAAGCCCAGCTAGTATTTTAAAGTGATGATTCTGAACTCTAGATCTGACATCGTAGTAATGTCCATATTGAGTGGGTCCCTGGCAGTCGGTACTACCTCTTGTTCTTTTTGTTGAGGTGATTTTTTCCATCTTGCCATTTTGTCAGAGGAGAATAGATGAATGAGAGAACAAAATGCTAACAGGGTAACAACGTTCCCAGTAAATATACTCTAAATAAATCAGAAAAGACCTGAAGCAGTGGAAAAAGAAAGGGAAAGAGAGAAAAAAGGAAAAGAAAAAAAAAGATAAAGATAAAGATAAAAACAAACAAAAACAGAACAAAACAACAAAAAAACCAGAATGTGATCAAATATGATCAGGCTGGTGTATAGATCAGTGCCACACACTAGATTTTGGGTGTATTTTGGTCTTTTAGAAGAAAGTGCCTCCCAAAATTTTAAAGAAAAAAAACTTATATATGTACAAAAATAAGGGTTGATATGATGAAACGATGGAATATGACTGTAAAGATGAAAATTATAAAAAATTTTATAAAAGGAATTGATAAGAAGTTGTTTGAAAAAAGAAAGAAGAGGATTTTTAAAAAAAGGAAAAAAAAGGGAGAGAATGTGATCAGGCGGGGGAGTAGAAAAAAACCATACACTAGAGATTTAGGATATATTTTGATCTGTTAGAAGAAACTATCTCAAAATGTTAAAGAGAGAACAACTTACATATATATGCCAAAAATACGGGTAACTACTATGAAGGGATAGAATATGACTCTAAAAATGAAAAATAAAAATGAAAAATAAAATTTTTTTTTAAAGAAGGGATTGATAAGATGGTTGAAAAAGGGAAAAAGAAAAATACAAAAAAAAAAAAGACAGTTAAAAAAAATTAACTTTGAAAGACTAAAGAATCATGGTAAAAAAGCCATGAATTCTATGTGCATTATTCTCCTAGTGCTGGAGTTCTGCCGTTCTCATTGATACGTAGACTTGGTCTTGGCTGGCTGTTCTCACTGATCTTCTGGGGGTCGGGGCCTGTTGCCATGGTTTCCAAAAGTCTTTGCTGGAGGCAGAATTGCCCCGCCCTTGCCCGGTCCAGGCTAAGTAATCTGCTCGGGTTTGCTCTCCAGAGCTTTTGTTCCCTGCAAGCTTTCCCTACAACTTTGGAGGTGGAGAGTGTAAATGGCGGCCTCCCAATCTCTGCCCCAGAGGAGCCGAGAACTCGGGGCCCTGCTCCTCAGTGAGCCCCCAGAGAAAAGCCGTCAGTCACTCCTGTCCCCCCCCCCCCCAGTCTCCAGGCGCACTCCCTGCTCACCTGGCCTGTGACCCAGCGATTCTATCTCTGGCACCCGACCCCATGTGGAGTCTCCAAACCCAGCAGATCCCTGCGGTGCACTCCCATGCGGCTCCTCCCGGGGGAGGAAGGTGAGTCTCCCCGGATCTGCCCCTTGTTGGGTCCCTGCTGGAGGAGCAGTGGCCCGACTGTGCCGCGGATCACGGTTTATGGCATCCCGGAGCTGAGATCCCGCGCCTCGGCTCTGTCTCTGCAGCCGGCTTACCCGCTCCGATACCTGGGAGCTCTGCCGTACTCAGGCACCCCCGGTCTTTCTGTGACCCCGAGTGTCCTGAGTACATACTGTGCTGTGAGGGTTGCACCCCCTGCTTAGCCACTGGAGTGACGTCCCTCAGCGGAGCCGACTTCTAAAAGTTCCAATTTTGTGCTCCGTGGCTCTATCACTTGCCAGAAGCGGCCCACGGAGGCCCCCTCCCCCGCCGTCTATCCTCCCGAATATTGCCTCGGATTCACTTCTCCGCACGTCCTACCTTCCAGAAGGTGGTCGCTTTTCTGTTCAGAGATTTGTTGCTATTCTTTTCTTCGATCTCCTGTTGGGTTTGTAGGTGTTCAGAATGGTTTGATCCCTATCCAGCTGAATTCCTGAGAGGAGACGAAATCCAGGTCTCCTACTCCTCTGCCATCTTGCTCTGCCCCTTCAGACAAAATTTATTTTTTACCTGGTTGTTTCTTTGTACAAAAAATGATAAATTGAGGTATTTCTAAGGTATTTGAACTTTGTTATATTCCAGTGATATGTATTTTTTCTGAATATTTAATAATTTGATGGAAAGAGATACTTCTAGATATCTATTGGAAATGATAAGAGAAATTAGAGCTCTCTACATTATAAAAAATTAAACCAGTTGCTCAGGCATTTGGACAATAACATTACTTTGCTTAAATAAAGCTATGTTGCTTGAGACTAAATAATATAAGAGAAGCATGTTTTTATATTTTTTCAGATTTACTTTTCCCTAGGCATTTATGTAATGAAAATATGCAGTTTCACAATAATTTAAACTATTTTAAATGCAAAAATATGGCTTTCAATTTTTAAAAATAGAAATAGTTTATATCAATGAGCATATATCTCTCCTTGGGAAATTATCACAGGTTTTTCAAAGGAAATTTATGTCTCGAGGATACCATTAGTACTCTTACTTTTAGAGTTTGTTGTAGAGTTCAGTTTTTTAAACCAAGAACATCAACCTTCTATTTCAAGAGTAATGAGTTCATTGCCCTGTGACAATGGGTGTTATTATATATTCTTTAAACAATTATCTCCTGAGCACTTTATGCAGTCATTGTGTACAACATGAAGTTTCTTGCCCACCAGAAACTTAGGATCTTAGTCAGAAAGTACATCCTGACACGAATATCTATAGTGAAAACAAAGAATAAAGTCTAAGAGAGTCTAAAATGAAACTCTATTGAATTACAAAGCATAGATTTAAAAACATTTTGTGTAAAATCTTTTTTTGAGAAAGAAATTATAAACATTCTAGTCAGAGAGAACAGAATGGACAAAAAAGTTGAATGAATGATCTGTGTTTAGGAAATGGCCAATAACTCATTTTGTCTGAAGCATGGAATAAGATAGGGACAAAATGGTGTAAGGACTTCGCCACCTGATGGTGAAGAAAACAGATTCTGAGCTGTGAATGAGACATTAGGGAAGAAACCCAACTACAGGCAGCTGGAATGGGGATCTGGGGAGTGGGGGAAGAGTAGGCTGGGCATGCAGATCCTGAAGTCATCTGCATAGAGAAGAGAGATGGAGCTACCTGAAGGCATGACTTCAGAGAGCTGGACATCCAGAAGATAAAAGGTGGTAGAGAGAAGCCAGGACACTACTCCTCAGGGGATGTTAGGGGAAACCAGAATGATTAGCAGGACAGAAAAAGCAGTGGTATAAAGAGGGCATGTCAAACAAAGGATAAGCAACAGGGATAAATGATGGGAAAACTGATGAAGGTGTAGGCTGAAAATGGGGTTTGGAGATGAGGAAATTACCAGCAATATTTGAGCTAACAATTCAGTTAACAGCTCTGGCAGAAACACTTAATATGTATCCATTTAAAATGCAACAGTTCTTTCTGAAATGTTTCCTTTGTGGCATGAAAGAGTTATTGCATTTTTTTAAAGGACATAATTTACTATTGTAGAATAACTTGGACACGGAAAAATCCTCCTCTTCATGTCTGGAATTAACCCCTGCCCACCAAAAAAAAAAGTGCACAAGCAAAGTCAAGACAGTGAAACTGACAGTAAACTTAAACCCTTCAGGTTTTATAAAGAAATCAAAATCTGGGGTGCTTGGGTGGCACAGTCAGTTAAGCCTCTGACTCTTGGTTTCAGCTCAGGTCATGATCTCAGGGTTGTGAGATCGAGCTCCTTGTTGGGCTCCAGGCTTAGCATGGAGTCTGCTTGAGAGTTTCTCTCTCCCTCTCCCCCGCCCCTCCCCCTGCTCTCTCTCTAAAATAAATAAATAAATAAATAAATAAATAAATAAATAAATACTTAAAAGAAATCAAAATCTAAATTGCTAGGCTGAGGTATGCATCACCATACAGAGAGAGAGAGAGAGAGAGAGAGACATGTTCAGCAAAGCTAGATATTAAACTTCTTCGAACAGCCGAACTTTTAACTTCTTTCTTAAGTTTCATTTCAAAAATGAAAATATGTTCCTAGGAAAGAAATGCACTGTACTCAAGATGAAAAATAAAAACTTAACCAAGGATAAAGCCAAAGATTTAAATATAAGGAGAACAGTCTTTTTCTTCTAAAAAGTTAAGAAATGTAATGCAAACAAAGGTGCATATTCTTGGAGATGAAGTCTTATCTGGGATAAGCATTCTTTAAAAGCCAAAGGTACAAGTTAAAAGCAACTGGCTTCTACACTTCTTTTGGTTCTTTGTTCTTTACTGTAAATATAGTAATTGTTCATCTGTTTAAGTAAGGTCTGCAGGGCTGAGAGCACATCAAAGCTGTTTGCCGCTATTGATTTGTCATGAACTTCAGATTTGTATACAAGTAAGAGGCTGCTTGGACTGTACCAGAGTGGATATACATATTATCTTTTTTTCCTTATGTGGTGGTTTTTCAACATGATGTTTTCTAAAATGAGGCATACCTTTGTGAGGTTCAGGACTTTTCAAGGAAGCAGTATGAATATGCCTCCCTAAATAGGCATAGAATTCGTTAGAGACTGCTTAATTAAAGAGACATTGCTCTTATGTCAGTGTTGGAATATTTCTAAGTTTAAAAGAAGATTGATAGGAATTTAATGGTCTGGATCTTTTCAACCCAAGATTATACACATAACAAAAATAAGCAAAAAAGTCCAGCTTGAAGAAAGCATTATTTTTAATCTAATATAATAATAATTTCTAAAATAATAATAATAATAATTTCTTCTATATTTTGAATGCTACAAACAAAATCATTTATACCGCCAAGATGATTAAATTACTTTTTACCATTTGGTCTTAACATCTTTCTAGGGTTAAGCTACAATTTCTATGAGCTGCATAGAGAGATTCATATTTCTTTTCTGAATACATACATACTTACACAAGGAGAAGACTAAGGTAAAGGAAATGCCATATCATAAGAAGGCTAAAGGAAGGAGGACAGTTTCATAGTTGAAAAGTTAATGTTTCCAATCCTGATGTAACTCAAGAACCAAGAAATGAGTACCGTATGGTATTGAACATTTTCTATTTAAAACTTGGTGGCATTTATCCATTTTTTAGAATCATTGAGGTGGGTTGATTTAATCTGTTACTTAACAACTCTATGAATTTAGTAACTACCTTATCCTCCAAGATCCAAGTAAATGTATTCCAATTCAAAATCATTATAAGTTTGTTGGTAACAAATATCAATCCTAAAATGCTGGGTTTTTTTCTTGTTTGAGTCGTAGCAAGTAAAACAAAAAATCAATGTGGTTTGCTTGAGGGATATATATGTTTTCTACTTATGTTTATGTGTTTGCCAATTTAACCACTCTCAATGATATTAATATATCATAGTTGTCCTCTAAGGAAGGAATTCAGTAGTTGCCTACAGTAGTTTAGGATTCAAGCAGATTTTGTTCAAATCTGAACTCAGTATGTGATCTTGACCAAGTTGCTTTCCTTTCTGAGTCTCCCCTCTTCTATAAGATAAGCATAATATACCGATTCATAGTTCAGAGGTGAGTAAGTAATAGTCTGACCCAATAGCATAACACCTTTTTGTAACTTAAAACCTATCAGCACACCTTCATCCCCCTACCCCATGTTTTCATGTAGGAACAAAGCCTTTTGTTTAAATAGTTGCCCACTGATGGATATCTCTGAGTCTTTCTTGAGTAAACCATATTCATAATACTTTGACTAAAATTTCAGTTCTTAATTTTTAATGCCAAGTGGTTGCTTATACACAAACACTTATGAAGTACATTCAAGAAAGTCAATATTTTTACATATTTAACTCATATTTTACAGTTATTTATCCCACACCTAATTCCACAGAGTTTGGCGGTTCGGGGCAAGGAGCAACCACTTGCCACTTGCCTAAATAGCTGTAAGCCAGCTATTTATCTTACTTTTCTTTATACAACTATGTATTGTTCGGTTTTCTGCTCTCTCATAAAAATACATAGTGGAAAAAAAAATACATAGTGAACATAATGAGTGAAAAGTATAAACAGGTGAGATCAGAAGATGCCCCTGCTTCAGGTGACTAGGCCTGTATTAATATTTTTTCAGGGGGAATGGAAAATTCCTGTTAATTCCAAATCAACACTGTATAAGTAAAAACTCTTCTGTAGTATAAATGATCTCAAGCCCTCTTCAAATATGTGTTTATTAAAGCAAAGCTGTCATCTAATGTTTTACACAACCTAAATGATTAAGTAAGGCCATTCTGATTATTGCACGTGCACACACACTACATTTCCCATGTTTTCTTTTCCTGCACAGTCATTTTGTACTCAGTGCACAGAGCAGAAGTACAGTGAGGCAACCCCTTTCCATCGTGGACACTCTCCTTCTATCCGTGGCCTTTTTTTCCCTGACTCTGTGTTGATCTGAGTATAGAGTTTGGGGATGGCTAAGTGGAAAGTTAGACCTGGGGAAAGATGCTGGGGTTGCTACTCTGATAGTCATGAAGGCCACACAAGGAGTTTACATCATAGGACTGCCATATTCTGTTATTGCTTTTTTTTTTTTTAAAGATTTATTTATTTATTTGAGGGGGGAGAGGCAGAAGGGAGAGGGAGAGAGAGAATCCCCAAGCAGACTCCATGCTCATCATGGAGCCTGATGCAGGACTCCATCTCATGACCATGAGATCCAGATCTGAGCTGAAACCAGGAATTTTACCACCCAGGTGCCCTGAGGAATGCCATATTCTATCTATCCACCTATCCATGTATCTATCCACCTATCTTCTATCTATTTATTGTGGTCAGAGTGGATACAGTTGAGAGTTTGGTCTCATGGATTCTACACGAGCACTTTGTTTTTACAACCCCATATTTGCTCATTTCCTTCTTAAATTTCACATTCAAGTGATGTCTATTTGATTATTAGCTTTCTAGTTTTAAAGTATAATATTTTAAATTTAAATTTAATAGTGCTTTTAAAATTTAAATTGTGTTTATTGTTAATAGTTCAAATGTCACATATTTTGTTATTTTAGACTAATCCATTTTAATTAATGTGTATATACAATTTATTAACCACTAAATTTCAAGCTCTTAAACATCACCCAATACAAATACATTTTCAAATTTCAGCTGTCTTTTCTTTCTAACTTTTAATGGCTATAGTCCTGATGATTGTGCTGCTTGTAAGTTTATCCACAAGACAGAGATTTAAAATGGGGATAAAGTCTAGCATTTCATCCTGTTAGAATTTAGAAAAACTCATGCTTATCTGGCTCAAATACTATGGCCACTTGCTGGCATTATAAAATTCACTAGGATAGACTGTGCTCATTGTAGTAGTTAGGACTGTGTTTAGCTACAAGTAATAGAAAACCAAAAGAAAAATCTCTTTGAAAAGAGAGGGGTTTTTTTGTTTGTTTTTTCAACATATCAAGTAGTCCAGAGTAGGCTGCCCAGGACTGCCCAGGTGTTGTGGCCCCAGGACTCTGCTTGGTATTCAGCCTGTCATCCAGCCATCCTTCACATGTTGTACTTGCCACCTCCCATTGGCCTCCAGGGTTGCACTGGGTTTCAGGCAGGATGAAGAAATCAAAAGGCCAAAGGGCACATGTCTGCTGAATCTCCCCGATTTAAAAGAAATTTCCCCAAAGCCCCACTCAGTGTCATTTATATACCTGTCATTAGCTACATTCAGTTATCTCTAATTGCAAAAGGGCCTATACATTGAAACTTTTTATCTGAGCGTGTTGTAAGCCTGAACAAGTGGGAGCCTTTTGGACAGGAGGAAAGGGAGAATAAACACCCAGAGGCTGATATCAGCATCTCACACAATGCCTGAAGACCCATGTGCTTGCACAACACAGAGTTCCCCCCAAAACTGTACACTTTGAGGTTTGTATTTCCTCTCTGTCTATGTGTATGTTGAGATGGAAAACGAGGAAGGGTTAGCAGGGAGGTGCTACATTCTGACACATTCTCAAGTTTGAAGAGAAGCCTCGGAAATCCCAGGATCTGAGCTTGTGAGCAAGAGTACTTTGCTAAGTGACAGAAAGTATGTTATACTTCAGCACAAACTGTGACACTGAGGGGGAAGCTGGGCATAAGAGCAGATGCTGGGTAGATAGATACTCCCAGAAGGATCTAGAAGAAATCATCTGCAGTTTGGTAATAGTATCATCAGATTTTGAGAAAACAGCAGATCCTCTTTCATACAAAATTTTAAAAATTAAAATACCCATATTTTCATGCTTCATTCTTTGAGTCTTGCTGGCTGGGTGATATTGGTTCTTTAGATGTTACAATGTAATCTAAACTTTCAATATGTACACTTAAAATGTTGTAAAACTTTTATGTAGCCAATGTGCCATTCTTTAACCCCAGGTGATGAACATTTTAAAAAATCATATATGAAAGCCATAAAAAAGAAACAAATTTCACATAATACGATATTGTCTTGAAATATCTGTGATATACGGGCGCCTGGGTGGCTCAGTTGGTTAAGCGACTGCCTTCGGCTCAGGTCATGATCCTGGAGTCCCGGGATCGAGTCCCGCATCGGGTTCCCTGCTCTGCAGGGAGTCTGCTTCTCCCTCTGACCCTCCTCCCTCTCATGCTCTCTGTCTCTCATTCTCTCTCTCTCAAATAAATAAAAAAAAAAATCTTAAAAAAAAAAAAGAAATATCTGTGATATACTTTTTTTATGAGAAGAGATACATTATTAAGTAGCATTTTCTATTTTTTTCATAACATTACTTGAAATGAGTAATTTACTGTTTACATATGTATTCTAGCTTTGTGTTTGTTTGGAGTGGAGAAGCTAAAAGGCACTACTTAAAAGTGTAGTATTTTTTTGTCAATATAAATGAAATTTATTGAAAGTTTTTTTAAAAAAGATTTTATCTATTTACTTATTTAATGAGTGAGAAAGAATGCATGCATGGCAGGGGGGTAGGGGGGGAGGTAGGTGGCGGAAGGAGGGGCAGAGGGAGAGGGAGAGTCTCCCAAGCAGTGTAAGCCTGATATGGGGCTCCATCTCATGACTTTAAGATCATGATCTGAACTGAAATCAAGAGTTGGATGCTCAACCAACTGAGCCATCCAGACACCCCTAAAGATTTTATTTTTAAGTAATCTGTACACCCAATGTGGGGCTTGAACTCACAACCGTGAGATCAAGAGTTGCATGCTCTATCAACAGCCAGACAGGTGCCCTGGAAAGTTTTGATGATTATTCCAGTTTTGAGAAGGGACAATTAAAAACTAAATCTTTTTTTAAAAGATTTAAAAAAAATTTTTTTAAGTAATCTTTACACCCAACATGGGACTGGAACCCACAACACTGACATCAAGAGTCTCCACCAACTGAGCCAGCCAGGCACCCCTAAAAACTGCATTTTCTAAGAAATTGTACCTCTGCTTTGATTTTTGTCAGGATGCTATAGACCCCGGTCTAAAACAACTTTCCATGAATTTAAGAAGTATTCACTGCAGCTTAAAACTGGAATATACAAAATATTTATAACTAAACTTTTCATATATGCCTTAGCTAAAATTCAATTTTATTTCCTCATTTTCCTATTTCTAATCATACCTACAAGAAAAACAAGGACTAGTTCTGTGCATATAATAGCACAGATTCAATTATCTTTTGAAACTAGGTTTCTCTCTTTGTAAATTGGATTAGTTATAACCTCATCATTTGTGAAAGGAAATAAAATTGTTTATATGGAAAAGGAAAAGAGTTTTTTTTTTAAAGTTTCAAAGCTTTTTTCTTAGTAGTCTTATATTTTTATGGAATTGTGTATATATTGAAGTGTTTCTTTTATTAACCTACAAAACTTGTTTTTAAAAAAATTACGTTTAACTTAACAACAGTCTTGTTCAAATCTTTCATTCCTTTGCTATGTCACTACCTCCCTGCAGACACCTGGAATTCTCCTCAAGTTCTGAGAATGTCTAAATTAGTCCAGTGCTCTGCTTTCTCACAGTACTACCTTACCTCAGGCCTGTCTATTCCTTTTTACCAAAACTTGCTCATCTCATCTTCTAATATGACAGACATGGTGTTATTCATGCCAACACTGGACAGTCTATTAGAGAGTTCTAATAAATTAATGTCATAGTGCAAATTTATACAAGGTCCTTCAGAGATAGTGCTATCATCTGATATTTTATAAACTGGCTTCTGCATAACCATACTGCCAAAAGATGTTAATACATGCCCTATTAAAATATAAAAACATTTTAGAGGGGCGCCTGGGTGGCTCAGTCCTTAAGCGTCTGCCTTTGGCTCAGATCATGATCCTAGGGTCCTGGGATCGAGCCCCGCATCGGGCTCCTTGCTGGGCGGAGAGCCTGCTTCTCCCTCTCCCACTCCCCCTGCTTGTGTTCCCTCTCTTGCTGTCTCTCTGTCAAATAAATAAATAAAAATCTTAAAAAAAAAAAGAATGACCATTGAGGAAGATGGGCTAAGACTAACCAGGGATGTGTATAGACTTTGTTTTGCATCCAGCTAAGAGTAGCTTCATGTTAACATTCCCTGTCATCTCTTCTCCCAACCGACTGCCTTATGGAATACCTTAAGAAGATGTTGAAGAAAAGATGGGGGGAGGGGAGACGGAGCTACAGAAACCACAGATTATATTGTATTGTTAAAAATGTACCAGGATTTGTTTTAATCAGGTATGGCAAGACACACACACAAAGAAATAACTGTCATGAAGAAAGACATTTTTATACTCAAAGATCCCTCCCTAGAAGCAGGAATAATGGCAGGCCATGCAGGACCACATGGGGAAGCACCAGGGTCAGTCAGGAGGCAGGAGGAGTAAGAGAAAAATTTGAGCAAAAGCCTTTATCATGGTTTCTGTGAGAAGGAATGGGTGAGGCAGGCAGGGTAGGTAGGCTTAGGGTTGGCTAGTTGGAATAGTTTCCGTGGGCTCTGGAATGTAGATGGGCCCACCTTGTCTGATACCTGGGCATGGGATAATTAGGGCAAGTGGATAGTAGCTAACAGTGTGAGAGTTCTAGAAAAGAGGTGGTTGGCCTGTGTGGGCTTTAGATTGGTTTGCATCTGAAAGGCATGCTCAACAGAGGAATTATTCGCTCTCTGTGAGAACTGGCTGGCCCTGGACGGGGCAGTGTCTTACCAGTCAGTGAGGCCTCACATGCCAGAGCATCAGAAATGTGGGGGGAAATACACACACACACACACACACACACACACACGTATATATAATCTTATGTTATTAATAGCATATATAATATTAATAACGTAAGATATTATATATATATATATATAATTAATAGACCCATCAGGGCTATACTTGCTGGATTGAGAAAACAACTGGTGATCTATTTAATATTGTCCTCTTCTTTACCTTAGCAATACCAGCCAAGAAGGAGGTGGAAAGATTCAACTCGACTGACAACCTGTGAATCAATGTTCACCAGCAAAACAGAAACAACACTAGCTCCTTCTGAATAAAATAATTTAATACAAGAAATTGGTCCACAGGTGAAGAATGGCCTGACAAGATAAAGAGAGACAGCAAGGCAACCTAAACTTAGCTACAGCATGAAGCCACTATCGACCTGGGAGGGGAGGAACAAGAAGAAGGAAGGGTTAACAGAGCTCAGAAGCTAAAGGACAGGGACAAGAGCAGAAAACAGGCTGTTGGCTCCCAGCTTGGAACTGTGGCATAAAGGGAGGTCCCTTCCAGTGGGAGCTAAAGCTACTGAGGGGATGCCGGGAGGCTGAGGAAGAGTGACACACAATACGCGGGCTTCTCCCTTCCTTCAGCCCTGCTTTCCATGGTCTTAAATGCCCCAGACACCAGAGGACAAGGGAGCATGGAAAATAGTTTCCTGAGATGCAGAGCAGGCGGGAGGCTGTCAGGAAATGATCCGAGAGCAAACAGGGCATATCCTGCAATTCAGAGAGATGCAGGCTCAGAACTAGAGAGACAAGAAGCCTCCTGGGTACTGGTGCTGGGTGCTTATTTCTGAGGCAGCCACATCCAGGTCACCCAGCTGCTCTCCTCAAATTTGTTACTAGAAAATGGAGCCAGAACGAGAATATAGGCAGAGTTCCATGCCCTGTAGAATCCTCTGACTCTTGGGTCATGACCAGGGACTGTCAGGAGGCCTAATTCCTCAGCTTGCTGCCTCAAGGGAAACCCCTTCTTCAGTCTGTGCAGCCTAATTGTTTCTGCAAGACAGACTGTCTTCATCTTTCCCTTTGTGAGAACTTAAATGCAGCCTCTTTGAAGCTTCCTTTGACTCTGCTAAACCTTGTTTAAAATTTGCATTCTAGGCTGCATCACCTGTGAATGACTTTGAACATGGGTGGGAGGGAGGGCTGGTTTACACACTGCCCTCTAGCTTCGCAGGAGCATAAATTGTCTTCTGATCCCTGTGTTAGCAGAAAACACACTGAAGTAGCTGTTTCCCTTCTGGTTCTTTCCTAACTTGATTGGTTTTGTCTAGGGGTCCAGACTCTGGGCAAAAAGAGACTTGCTGTCTCAGTGGCTTTTGAAAGGCAACCTGTTCTATATCTGTGTGTATGTGGGTTACAGTAGCACGCCTGTGAGTCTGGATACTATAACCTCACATGTGTGTCAGAATTCGGCTGGATCATTCCCTTCGTGGAGGCACGGGCTCTGCTCAATAAATAATACTGATTGACTAGTAATTTCCCTTAGTGCTTTGACAGTGTCTTCAAACTGTCACCAAATGGGACACCGCTGATTACGGAAATTACAGTGTCCACCTAGCTACAGAAAAAAGCCAGAGTTTTGCATACAATATGCCTCCCAAAATGGAGTGGGCATTGTATTGAGAGTATGAGTCTGTACCAACCAGTGAATGGGCACAGATGAAGTCATCTTCAGTTTTGTTCTGTTAGAACCCTGATAAACTGAGTTTTGTGAGGGATCCCTGGGTGGCTCAGTCGGTTAAGCGTCTGCCTTCGGCTCAGGTCATGATCCCAGGGTCCTGGGATCGAGTCCCACATGGGGCTCCCTACTCAGCAGTTAGCCTGCTTCTCCCTCTGCCTGCCGCTTCCCCTGCTTGTGCTCTCTCTTTCTCTGACAAATAAATAAATAAAATATTAAAGAAATAATCAGTATGTGATTGTGATACATTTAAAAAAAAAACTGACTTTTGTGAATTGAGGGAAAATATTTGGAAATGTTCCTGACCTACCTTGGCTGACATAGGATTATATATAAAAGTAAAGAGAAGAAATGTGTACATGGACGACAGTTACGTTTCCACTAACATCTAAACAGTTTTTTTACTTTTATTCCCCAAGAACCAAAATACAGTTTCTCCTGAAAGGAACTGACATATCCTTTTTGATTTACTTAGTAGTTTTAAACCTAAATGCCTTCTCAGCATGGTAGGGTAGGTCATACAGCAAAGTAAAATTGGAACAAAGGTCAGGACAGCTGACAGAAGCCAACTGAATAGGCGGATCATCATTATTTACAAACATAAAGAAAGTAGGTGGTAGGAAACTTGAAAAGGAAAATTCAATGCCTGTGCTAAAATAAAGAGCACCACAAGCTGTCCAAAACAATTCTTCTTTTCCTAAATCGAATGTGAAGACCAGAAAAGAAAGTAATATTGTACAGTGCTCATGTCTTTCTCCATTTGTCTTCACTGTCCTTTTTCCCATTTTAATTTTGTCCTATCTGCCCAAGCTCTCCTTTTAGCTTCACTAAATGTTGGCCATGTTGTTTATCTATTATAGAAATAAGGTTAGGTCATGGGAAATATTCATTCATTTGTCCTTTCATTCACTTGTTCACTTGTTTCTTACTTTTGTAATTTCTGCACATACTTTTTGAGTGTCTTCTGTGTATCGGACACTAAGTGCTGGGAAAACAGTGGTGAGAAAAGCAGACAAAGTCCCTGCCTTCTGGGTTTTATATTCTAGTGAGCAGAGAGAGACAATCAATTAACTAAATAACTAAAGCATATAATAGACTACATGGATGGTAGGTTTTATGGAAAGAAATAAAGCAGGAAGGGAGAGAGAGGTGGTCACAGAAATTTTACCTTCTTGAGAGGGTTAAGGGGGCTGCTCTAGGGAAGCTAAAATTTGAGTCAAAACCTGAGAGAAGTGAGAGAATGAGCCATGTGGATATTTGGGAGAAGAGTGTTCTAAGCAAAGGAACAGTCAGTACAAATACAAAGAAGTTTGCCTGAGGTATTTGAACAACAGCAAAGAAGCCATTGTGGATCCGAGTGAGCGAGGGAAGGAGGAGCAGGTATAATGGGCTGATGGTGGGGTGACAAATCCTAAGAAACCCTGTAGCCCATGGCATTAAGTTTGCCTTTTACTGTGATGAGATGTGAAGCCATGGGTGGGTTTGAGCAGCAGGGTTTCTGTAGCTGTTGTGTTGAGAACAGGCTGAAGAGAGTGAGGGTATCTGTTGGGAAACAGACTTGGAAGCTGCTAGAACAAGCCAGGTAGGAGGTGATGGTGGTTTGGGCCAACACGGTAGCAGTAGAACATGTGTGAAGTGTGTGGGTTCTGAATAGATACTGAACATAGAGGTAAAAGAATTGGTTAATGGGCCATTTTGGATAGGAGATGAATGAGCGGAGTCAGAAATTACTCTAGGGATTTTATTTTACTTTATTTTATTTTATTTTATTTTATTTTATTTTATTTTATTTTATTTTATTATTTTTTAAGTAGGCTCCATGCCCAGTGTGGGTCTTGAACTCATGACCGCAAGATCAAGAGTCGCAAGCTCCACCAACTGAGCCAGACAGGCGCCCCGATGCCAGGGGTTTTAGCCTGAGCAATAGGAGAGATGGAATTGTTCCCACTGAATGTGAAAGTCTGTGTTAAGAAAGGATTTGAGAGCAGGGAAAACTCGGGGATCACTTTAGGACAGGCTGGGACTTGGGTGTCTATTAGATATACAAGTGGAAATGTCAAATAGGCAGATAGATATAAGAGGTCGGGGTTCATGGAGATGTCTGGAGCTGGAGATATAAATGCAGGGGTTGTCAACATACAGATGGTTTTTAAAGCCACAGAACTGAAGAGGATAGTGAAAAGAATTAAAGTAAATAGGATATAAATGCTCAAAGGATTGGTCCTGGGAACAGGGCTCCCATAGCCAACAGCACAACTAGGTGCTGCATAACTCCTTTGGGAGCCACTTACTTTGACCAGAAAGAGACAGAGAAGCCGGGGCGGAAGGCTAAGATAAGAGTGTGGTGACTTGAGAGCCAAACGAAACAAGGGCTTCAAGGAAGGAGCATCAACTGTGCCAAATGCTGTTAAGGGTTCTCATAAGCTGAGGACTGAGCAATCACCGTTGGCTTTATCATACAGAAGAAATAGGACATGGCCTTTCCCTGGGAGTAATTCAGAGTCTAGCACACTCCAACAGGCCAGGTTTTATAACACAGCTATAGGCAAAGTGCCAGAAAGTACAGAGGGGGAGTAGGTAACACTCTGACAGAGGGTGGAGGGAAAGAGTACAGGGAAAATGTGATATAAACACACAAGTGTTGATATGAAAAACTGTTAAGAGCTAAGGCAAATATTTGAAGATATTAATGCAGTAAGTGACCAAGAATAAATTATTTCTTTCAGTGGAGGAGCCTTATCTTAGTGAGAGTTGGTCTGGAAGATGTTCCTTTCCTGTGATAGCTAGGGCTGACCTCCCACTCATTAATACTGTTTTGGGTACTCCTGAAGCTGTTTCAGGTAAACAGAGACAAACATCATCTTGGAAGCACCTGACACGAGGCAATGGCAGAAGAAGCGTTGGAAAGATTGGCATTATATAGACGCATGCATGGTCAACTAGAGAACAGGGATGTCTGAAACAGTGTGAATGCAGCTGATGCAAGATTTGTTTGAGGATCTGGACTTCGAACAGAAATGTAAAACTCTGTGAAATCAGTTTAGCTGTCCATATACTAAAAAGAGTTCCTTCTACCGTATTTGTAAGAGAAGAGAAAAAAGCTTGGGACAGTTAACTGAAATAACTTTTCTGCATTAAATGAAATAATACATCTGTAGTGTCCAGGGAAAAATAAGCACTCAATACAATGTATCTATTTTCCATAGTTTAAGTATGCCTAATGTAATTCTTTAGTAAGCTATTACCATTCCCTCCTAGTGTTTGATTAGTCATTCTCAACTAATATTTTTCTTGTGTTTATAAATTCCAGAGTAAAGAACCCTTGAGGTTTGGTTATTGATTGGTTGGACTTCTTCTGGTTTTTGACATTAAGATTTTGTCACTCACTGTAAGTAAACTGAGTAAGACACACCCAACAAATACTATTTCCTTGTTTTTGTGGTTTTGATTGCACTGTGGTGTCAAGGGCATTTGAATTGTATTTTGAAGGATATTTAGGTATTTTTCAGTGAAGGGATAAAGTCTGCTCTAGAAAGAAAGCCTAGATATTAAGGCATGGTGGCATGAGAATGGTCTTCGAGCTCAGTAAGTAGTGTTGTAGTGTGATTGCTGGATAGGATGCACGCATATGGGAGGTAGGAATTAAAGCTATGCACATAAGAGCACTTTTCATAATATGCTGGAGAACTTGAACATTGAATTAGTTTTCTTACAGGGGTTTAATTAATGCACAATGAACTAGACATATTTAGAGTAGACAGTCTGATATATTATGACATATGTAGACACTGATGAGACCATCACTGTAATAAAGATAATGAATATATCCATCATCACCAAAAATTTCCTCATGCCCCTTTTGCAGTTCTTCCTTCCTGCAATCCCCACATCCTCACTGATTTGCTTCTGTCACTATTGATTTACATGCAATTTTAGGAATATTCTATAAAGGGGATCATAAAGTACTTTTTTTTTTTAAGATTTTATTTATTTATTCATGAGAGACAGAGAGAGAGAGAGAGGCAGAGGGAGAAGCAGGCTCCCAAGGAGCAGAGAGCCCGATGTGGGACTCGATCCCAGGACCCCGGGATCATGACCTGAGCCGAAGGCAGACGCTCAACCATCTGAGCCACCCAGGCGCCCCATAAAGTACTTTTTGATTTGGCTTCTTTCATTCAACATAATTAGGTTGAGATTCATCCATGCTTTTTAACATATCCATAGTTCATCCTTTTTATTGCTAAGTAGTATTACAATGTGTACATATACCACAATTTGTTTATTGATTCAGCCGTGGGTGGACATATGGGTTGTTTCCAGTTTTGAGCTATTACAAAGCCATTATAAACATTCATGTACAGGGGCCCCTGTTTGGCTCAGTCTGTAGAGCATGCAACTCTTGATCTTGGAGTTGTAGGTTCGAGCCCCATGTTGGGTGTAGAGATTACTTAAAAAAATAGAATCTTAAAAAAAAACAAAACACCGTTCCTATACAAATGTATTGTTATATGCTTTCATTTCTCTTGGGCATACCTGGGAGAGGGAAGGTTGGGGCACATGGTGTCTATTTACAATATTAGGAAACTGCCAACTTATTGCCCAAAGTAATTGTACTACTTCACATTTCCATCAGCAGCTCAACTTTGCTCCACATCCTTGTCAACATTTGGTATAACCAGTCACTTAATGTGAGCTGTTCACATACATATTTAGTGGTATCTCATTATGGTTTTAATTTGCATTTCCTTAATAACTAATGCTGTTTAACAGCTTTTCAGGTGCCTATTTGTCTTCCATACATCTTCTTTGGTAAAATCTTTTGCCATTATTTTAACTGGGTTGTCTGCTTTATTATTGGTGGGTTTTGAGGGTCCATTATGTATTCTGGATATATTCCTTTATCAGATGTGATTTATTTTTAGTTTAATTCTACTGTGATCAGAGAACACATTTTGTATGGCTTGAAATCCTTTAGATTTGTTGGCATTTCTTTTATGGAACATTTTCTTAAGGGTTCCATGTGTACTTGAAGAGATATGTATTTTACATTGTTGTGTGGAGCAGTCAAGCTAGTTGATAGAGTTGGTTAATGCTTCTATATCTTTTTGATTTACTATCTATATGTTCTGTCAGTTATTGAGGGAGGGTGATTGAGGTATCCAACTCTAATTATGGATTTTTCTATTTCTTTTTTCAGATCTATCATGAGTTTTTGCCTCATGAATTTTGAAGTTCTGTTATTAAGCACACAAACATTTAGGCTTTTTATGTTCTCTTGATACATTGACCTCTTTATCATTTTTGAAATGACTTTTTTTTATCCCTAGTAATATTCTTTGCTCTGAAAGATATTTTGTCTGGCTATAGCAACTGTAACTTAGCTTACTTTGGATTAGTGTTAGTGTGCTCTCTATTTTTCCATCTTTTACTTTTAACTCTTTGTGTTTTTATACTTAAAGTTGGATTACTGGTTGGTAACATATGAGTTATTTGTTGGCAGAAAGTTGGGTCTTATTTTTTATCCAATCTGAAAGCTTCTTTTTTAATTGCAATGTGTAGACCAACTTTACATTTCATGTGACTGTTGATATCTGTTTCCTATTTTGTCCTATGTGTTCTTTGTTCAATTTTTCTTTTTTTTTTTTTTGATGTCTTTTGAAGTCACTGAGTATTTTTTAGTGGTTCTATTTTATGCACTCTCTTGGCTTTTGAACTATAATTCTTTATTGTGTGATACTAGAGGTTCTTTTAGGATTTTTAGTGTACATCTTTAGCTTGCCACAGTCTACTGATATTATACCACCACTTTATAATATAAGAAATATATATGTACATACATATATATAATCTGTACTTATATATACATATATATTATATACAGTATTATATATAAGGTTATAAGAATATGTTTCTATTTATCTCATCTTGTCCTTTGTCTTTTTTTTTTTTGCTCTACATTTTACTACTGACAAATGTTACAAATCCCATAGTAGATTATTATTTTTGCCTTAAATAATCAATTACCATTTAAAGAGATCTAATTAGTAAGAAAAAAGTCTTTTGCATTTACCCATGTAGTTACCATTGCCTGTGCTCTTCATTTCTTGGTTCAAATTTCTAGCTTCTGTCATTTTCCTTTCTCCTGAATGGCTTGCTTCAGTATATTTTATGGTGCAAGTGCTGATGGTGAATTCTTTTAGCTCTTCTTGGTCTAAAAAAGTCTTTATTTTGCCTTTGCTTTTGAATGTTAATTTTTATTGAATTTAGAATGCTGATCAGTGGATTTTTTTTTTTTTAAGTGCTTTTAAGATTTTGCTTTATTGTCGTCTGGTTTACCTTGTTTCCAATGAGAAATCTGCTATCATTCATATCTTTGTTCCATTGTGTGTAATTTGACTTTTTTTCTAGCTGATATTAAGATTTACTCTTCATCACTTCTCTTAAGTAATTTTTTAAAAAATATTTTATTTATTTATTTATCAGAGAGAGAGAGAGAGAGCACAAGCGGAGTGAAGGGCAGAGAGAGAAGGAAACTCCCTGCTGAGCAGAGAGCCCGATGTGGGACTCGATCCCGGGACCGTGGGATCATGACCTGAGCTGAAAGCAGATGCTTAACTGACTGAGCCACCGAGGCGTCCCTCTTTTAAGTAATTTTTTAAAGCAACTATAGTTTCCTTTATTTTTTGGAAGGATGGTTAGGAGGTTGTTGAGATTCTTAGAAGTGTTCATATTTTGAGGTTCTCATGAAAGAGCTATAGACTTCATCAATTTTTTTCCTGCCCTCTCTCATCCTCTTGGGACTATAATTAAATATATATTAGGCCGTTGAAGACCTTAGAATTATTACAATGTATAAAATATTTTTAAAAGTGGTAGGTTTTAGCATGTTAACAACTTTGGTAACATTTTGGACCATGATCGATAAAAGGGAGAAATTAGTGATTAAAGAGACCAATAGGGAAATATCATAATAGCATTGGTGAAAAATCCTGAGGCCCTAAATTTAAGCAGTGGAAAAAAAGTAGAATCAATGGAATTATATGTATGATATAGAATTCACTGTTTGGGCATTTGGACAGTGTTAATGAGGTACAGAGAAAAATCTAGAAAGTTTCATTTGCCTCTATTTTGGACCTTCGAGGGCTATTTATTCCAATAAGCAACATATAGAAAACCATTAGCAATAGATTTGAGGGTGTAAGAGAGATGATGATTCTAGATGTTCATTCCAGTGTCATGCAAGATATTTTGGTTGAAATGCATATTTGCCAGTTGATATGCTTGGCAGGAGAGTTTGATGGGGAGACAGCAGCAGAAAGGAAATTATTCTCTTATATTGGAAACAAGGTAAACCACTGTAAGTGGGAACTTATAATACTGCTCTGTTAAAATAGAGTACATGGGGTGCCTGTGTGGCTCAGTGGGTTGGGCAAATGACCCTTGATTTTGGCTCAGGTCATGATTTCAGGGTTGTAGGGCTCCATGTTCAGTGCAGAGTCTGCTTGTCCCTCTCCCTCCCCCCACCTGTGCTCTCTCTCTCTCTCAAACAAATAAATAAAATCCTAAAAAAAAAAACAAAATAAAATGCACATGAGACAAAGAAGCTTTGCTGGAACATACTGGTATGGGGAGGGAGCTAAAAGTAGGGCAGCCAATGAGGGAGACTGAAACTCAACACGTTAGAAGGAGAAAATAGTCTCATATCATCTCAGGTCAATTTACCAGGAGGTTGGAGAAGTAGGATGGGATCTGTGGAAATGCTGAAATTGGCAACTGGTCACTGTTTTTCTTGCAAGCAGAAGTTTCAGTAACATGGTTGGAGTTTGAGTCAGCTTATTGTTGCTAGAAGGATGCATGGAAAGCTAAGGAAATAAGGATGGGAGAAAATTTTTGAGCCACGTGGTTAGGAGAAGAAGAAAGGTAGTAAGGAAAGAAGGTTTAAGTTTAGGATAGAGGAGGTAAGGGTGTGATTTGAGTAAGGACAAGATAAAAATAGGTAAATGAGAGACGAAAGATGTTAGAAATGAGAACGAGAGGAACTGTCCTCATTGAGCAGCGACTAAGAGACAAAGACATGAGGTCTTGGAGAATTCTGAATTTAAGAGAGAAAAAGCAGAGGAAGAAAATCAAAATTTATTAAGGCCTGTACATTGCTAATTGCTTGACACATATTATAGGATTTATAATGTGTGTAACCATCACTTTAGAGGGTAGTGCTTATTACCTCCACTTTACAATTGAGAAAAAAAGAGACTCAGACAAATTTAATAACCCTTTGTGTCATGGTTAATAAGTGATGGAACTAGGAATCATACTCAGGTATATCTAAAGCAGGTATATCTAATATTCTTTTTCCTCCACCAAGCTAAGTTGGAGAAGGCTGTGAGTTTGAAATTGGGATACTTTTGTTTTTATCTTCCACACAAGGAAAGGAAGTAAATATAAGCGAATACAGAGATCTTTGTGTCTGGAGGCAAAGGGAAATCAAAATGTTCATATCTGATGGTTCTATTTTATCTGCAGATGAATGTCCCTGGGGACTTGGGGCGAGTGATAAAGATTTAGATCCTTTGGGGCACCTGGCCGGCTCAGTCAGTAGACCATGCAACTCTTGATCTCTGGGTTGTTAAGTTTGAACCCCATGTTGGGTGTAGAGATTACTTAAAAATAAAATCTTTAAAAAAAAGATTTAGATCATTTATTATGGGAAACAGAAAAGATGACAGACAAGAAATAAATCAAGAAATTGTTTGTTCAACTTCTAAATATATTTAGGAGAACTTCTTTGAAGTTTCATCTGTATTTCTATTATTAGAAAATGAAGCATATGAAGTTCTTAGTAAGAAATTAACACTTCTATCATTGGAAAAGTAGATGTAAACCATAATTTGTTATAATTTTGGCTCAGTGCTTCATTTTGGGGTATGAACTATTTTAAATTTATTAGAACTCTCCTGGAAGTCATTAAATTTATTGTACTTTTAAAGTTACAAATCTTCTGAAAAAACAGCAGATAACATATCATTTGGGATTGGGTGTACAGATATTTTCATCAAATTCAATAGCTTTTACCCTCAAAATGTCTTTTGGATTATAAATAAATAAATTATGGTACAATAAACATGAACCTTGTTTGAAGTCACTTGAAATGAAAGGACAATTGGCTTGAAAAGATAGATGTGCTATTTTCTCCTCTATTCAGGATGACCAATGATCATGACAAAGAAGATTGTTTTAATCAAATGGTTTAAGTAAATATTTTAAATGAATTGAGACAGTGAGAATTAATTCCACTTATTTGGAGAAAAATAAATCTACCCACAAATGGAGTGGCTCCAAGAAGGTATGAGAAAAATTCATGATGATTCTTTAGTGTGTGTTATAAAACCAGATAATAAACAAACCAAGTGTTGAAGTGTTTACTAAGTGAATAGAGTAAAAGGAATTACTAACGTATTGTGAATCGTGCTGGGGAAGGAAAAGGGAAATGGGGCTATAAAGAAGGGCTTTGAGGAAGACCTAGCATTTGTGTGCTGCCTTGGAGGATGGTTAGGATTAACCAGCTGTTAACAGGGAAAGATGCTGATAGAGAATGAAAACGAAATAGTAGCAAACACCTGCTGCGTAAAGGTTAGTATGTGTCAGGTTCTTCCTAAAGACTCTATATATACCTAAAATAGATACTGTTGTTATTGTTTTATATGAAGAAACTCAGGCATAAGGAAGTTAAGTAACATGCATACCTTTTCACAGCTAATCATGTGATGAAGCTTGGATTCAAACTGTAAACATAAAACATGAAAGAATGAATTAATGCATTCTTCCAGAATATTCTTGGAGAGAAAATTTCAGATAAGTAGACATTAAGTCTAAACATAAAGCAACAACCTGTGAGATAGACAGGCTAGTTATCATTCTCAGATTATATAATCTCATACCAGAAACAGAATTGAAACAGGAATTCTAGCTTCCAGTTCAGTGTTCATGCTTTTCTTTCTTTTTTTTTTTTTTTTGTTCATGCTTTTCGTTTGAATATTGACTGTGTACCGCTCAGCAATCATGTGTTTGGCCAACAAATATTTATCTTGAATTTATTATTTTCTAGATATTCTCCTAGGAACTAGGGATTCCATGAAGAATGAAGCTTCCCTTTTATTAGGGACAATAAATAAATATATAACTAAATATAAACTACATAAACAAAACTATATGATGGTGATACTTCCGGGAAGAAAATAGAACCAAGTAATACAGAGTGACTGGGGCAAATTTAGACTAGATGGTCAGAACAGGTTTCTCTGAGGATGTGATGTTTGCCCTGAGAGACAAATGAGAAGAAAAGACAGATGAGCAGAGCGGTCCAGGTAGGGAGAGCACAAATGATCATGGCTACGTGTGGTCAAGGAGTAGAGAGCAAGGCAGGGCTGTCAGAGGTAGCAAAGGGAGCAGAGAGTGGAAAGAAATGGGAGAACAAAGTTATTCTTTTAGATTATGTATAGCATGGAGGCCACTGGAAGGAGTTCGGGGTTTTTTAAATGTTAGTGGCAACACTGGAAATTTACCATTTAGTGTGCAGGTATAAGCCACCATTTCCAAAAGCATACAACCTGAGTTTCATGTAATCCATGTAGACTATTTTTTTCATTACAGCATTCTTTATAGAATAGAAATTTCAGAAAATTCCAGAGTCATTCACATACCATTATATTCAGCATACAGAACCTAAGTAACCAAAATGCAGCTAGTGAGATCTCTCAGGACTGGAAAAATTCTAGCAGAGAATCCAGTAGGAAAGCAAGATGCAATAATACAGATGTAGATACTTCTGGAAACAGAGCAGGATTTTAGGTTCTAGTATACTGTGTGGATATAGATTCATAGAATCATAATGTTAGAGCCGGAATGGAGCTCAGTGATCATCTCATTTTATAAATGAAGAAATTGGAGCCCAGCCAAGTTATTCACTTGCTCAGGGTCATAAAACTCATTAAGCAGACACAGAATGAAATTATTCCTGTAAGTAAGATGCCAAAGAAGGGAAATAGAAAAATCTCTCCTTTATATTCATTGACTTTGCCAAAGCATTTCATTCTGTGCTATAGTAATTCATTGAGGTTGAAGCCAGTATTTTGTGAAACTCAATGATTGCCCCATCTACAAGGCTTTTCTGTCCTTCCTCTTGCCCTAGGGAAACCGCCCATCTCCTCATCTATTTATCCACTGAGAACCAGAGATGCTGCTATTCTAGCCTACATGAGACATTTTTTGTGTCTCACCTTATCTTCCCTCACCCACCTCTTTACTCAAGGTTTGTGTGGCCACTACGTATAGCTGCAACCTGAAATACTATGCCTTAGGTCGGTTGCATATTTCTTACTTGTTGCCCTGAGAATTCTCTGTGGCCCTTGCCCTTGGCCCCCTTGGGCATCTTAAAGGAAACACTTGCCTTTCTAAGATAAACAGGAAGAATGAGGGAACCCTTAACCAATGAGGAAGGAGGTTGATGCAGGTCTGCTTCCATGACTAAGAAAACCAGTCCTGAGGACGATATTTCATGGCTCCTTAGAGAGTCCCCAGTGGAACTGGTCCTCCACTGTCCACAGCAGTAGCCACGTAGCCTTGAATTTGTCTTCAAACTTTCCCTGTTTCATGCTTCTCAGTCCTCTACTTTTGTGGAGTAAATCCTTGGAATTGCTTCCCAAAATAAGCTACATGAGTGCTATCCTTTGTTGGGGATCTTGCACGGTGATATTACCCATTTATTCTACATGGCAGTTAGATGAAAACTCAGGTGAGAGATGGGATTAAATAATTTTAAATGATCCCTATTATTTATAAAATTGTATTTTAATTTATAAACAAGTATAACCACTGTGCAAAATATGTGATCAGTGGAGAGAAGAAAAGAAATGACATATAAACCTTAGCATCCAAACATAACTTTTTTCAGAATATTAATAAATTTCAATCAAACCTTCTATCTGAAGCCTATTTATTTTATATACATGTAATCATAGTTGGCTCATGTTCTTGGGTCTGTGTTTAAGCATTAAACACTATATTAGTATATAGTGTTTATTAGAATAACAAGATGATTATATAACCAATTGGCTTATGGTGGTGTCTCAACTACTTGGGGAATGTGAACATTAAACTTTTTATTTTTGTTTCAATCATTGCTTTCAAATTACGACGTCAAATCTCCTTTCCTGGCTGCATTTTAAGTACCTGATGACATCTACATCCTATTGTAACTCTTCTGTCATTTTTTATCATTGAAATTAGTTCACTCATTTAAAATTCCAATTTCATATCCAATTCAAAGCGCTTCTCTTTCTTTTGTGAGGGCTAGCTAGAAGTGTGTGGAATAGGGTGCGAGCTTGTCATCATCTTAACAAGTCCTTTTCTTTTTCAGGCTAAAGTCCTTCCAACCTGGGGGTCATGGAAGAGGGTTTTTAAAGAGCAGATGTCTCTATAGAATGAGTGAGGTCCAGTCCTCTGCTTGTTGGTTGTCTCTGTCCCTCCAGTTAATACTGACACACTCTGTGTAGCAGATGTCTGAATGGCAGCTGAATATGGGATCTGGCTCTGGCTATCTGTTTCCACCTTATTTCACCTCCAATGCCTGAATTCTGTTGCTGGCTGGATCTCCTTGCCATTTGGGCAGCACTTTTAGTTGGATTTTTAAAAAAATCAGTTGAAGTTCTACTACATACGTGTCTTTCGATTCATGAAAAAATCTAAAAGGCAAAACTTCAAAATAAATGCTTCTAAATATACGGTGCTGACTCTGTGAAACTAAACAGTTACAAATTGACCTCTCCGGCTGTATCAGCTTAAAATCTTTGGCTGGACTAAACAACAACATATTTTAGAGGAAAGTGGATTACCTAATTTGCATGCATACACAGATGATTTCATGATATCAAAGTCCAAACTGAATGAGGTTCATGGGGAAGACAGCAATGATCGGTTTGCTCTGATATTCTAGGGTCAAGACACACAAACAGGTAGCAGGGAACAAAGCTGCCCTACTATTAAAGGCAACACCCCCATGGGCAGGGAAAGAATCTGAGGCTTCTCTGACCATCCTGAGACCCAGTCATAGATCACAGACAAGAGATAATCAAGGGTGATGGTGTCCTTTTGTCCCTCCTGGAGGGAAAGTTAATGATAGCAATAGCTACTGTTTATTGAATACCATGTACCAGGCACTTTATGCACATAATCATTAAATTACTCTGCAAGATCGGTATCATTTGCATTTCATTGATGATGCTCAGAGTTAAATGATTTGTCCAAGACTACAGAGCATTATAATAAGCGCCATTACTGTTTCCTTCTCAGAGACTATATGATCTGGGGAAGAAGAAGTCTTATTTTTTTTTTCCTTGTAATTATTGTCAAGTGTTAGCTTTCCCTTTGCCCAAATTTCAAGCCCTGTTTAAAGGAAGAGATGATAAACATGCGTATTCAAAAATAAATGTGCCTTCAAAATATTTTGTTTCGGAGTGTGGGGTATTTAGGGCAAACACATTTGCTTCTCTGTCAAAGACAATCGAAGGTTCAAGTGGCAGAGGTAGAAAGAGGTGCAGTGGGTGGCCTCCAAGGAAAGCAGGCTAGACTTGGTGCGTTTTCACTTGAAAGAGCAGAGGCAGAGCTTGTGGAGAGATGAAAGTGCTGAGGGAAACAGGCGCCCTGTCCTCCAAGGCCAGGATCAAGGTGATGCAAACACCGCAGGCCCAGGCAACAGAGTCAGTGCTGAGAAGTCCAGCCCAGAACAGCCCCACCGCTGTATTCAGACAGGCAGGCAAAGCCACAGGCGGAGAGGGGAAAACACAGAAGAGAACCATGAAGGGAAACTCTATGAAATGTGCACATCCGCCCTTGACATTATTCTAAGATCAATTATCTGCCTTTTTTTTTTTTAACAAGGTTAGCTGAGGCTTTTCTTTTTTCTGACATCCTCCACTGTGGCTTGAATATTCAAACGGCAAAACTGACATTTCAAGAGAATAAACCATTGACAGGCTGCTTTAATCTCCCCAAGGGGCAGTAGAGAGGGGATTGTTTTGTTGAGGTAGTTGACTGAAAGTTTTGAAATGTTTTGAAATGACAAAGAAAGACTAAGGTTTTCAGCATATCTGAACGTGCAGCATGCCAAAACGAATCAGCTGTTGTTACTGAATGTCTACTAAATACTTCATGTGAAAGTTAGCAGTTCATAATTGAATAAACATAATTGAGAAGTTTTGTTAATGACAAGTTATTGTTCCCGCTTGAGCTTATCAATTATCTATCCAAAATTCTCTTCTAGTCTGTCACTTGTGTCTGTGAATATATGTACCCATAAACTAACCCACGCAGATATGAATTGAGAGAATATTCATAAAATGAGGTAAATCTCTTAATATAGACTCATACATAAATCCACCTTTCTCATACATAAATCCACCTAATGTCAGAAATTCAAAATAGTTGATTCATAAGAGAGGAAAACAGTCCAGAGATCCTACTTGTTTTCTTGGGATTTGTCCTACTTTATTATTATTATTTTTAAGTAGGCTCCAGACCCAAAGTGGGGCTTGAACTCATGACCCTGAGATCAAGGGTCGCATCTCCACTGACTGAGCCAGCCTGGCACCCTTGTCCTACTTTAAAACAAATTCACTATTGGTTTTAAAAGTACTGATCATTTTGTTCATAATTTTGATTTTTGTCTTTGACATTCATTTGGAGGTTGTATCTGTTAGGGTTCCATCAGAGAAACAAAATTGCATACATGCACGTACACAGATTTTTTTTTTTTTCAAGGAAATTGTGAATGTAATCGTGGAGTCTGGCTAGGTAAATCTGAGATCAAAAGGCCAGAACAACAGGCTGGAAACTCTCCAGTAGGAACAGAGGATGCAGTTGAGAGGTGGGATTTCTTCTTTCTCACAGAAACTTCAGTTATGCTCTTGAGGCCTTTCAAATGATTGGATGAAGCTCACCCATATTATTGAGGATAATCTTTACCTAAAACCAACTGGTTGTAGTGTTGATCACATCGACAAAATACCTTCACAACAACATCTAGATTAGTGTTTGAGTAACTGGGCATTAAGATGTAGCCAAATTGACACATGAAATTTGCCATCACAGTGGTTGATTCAAATTCACATTTAGAATTTGACTTCGAGTTTCCATAGACCATAATGTAGAAATTGAACAAAGAGACATTTAAAGATACAATATATCTTTTTTTTAAAGATACAATATATCTTTAAAGGTCTGTGGAAAATCACCCTGAATAGGAAAAAGGGAAGGGGCGCCTGGGTGGCTCAGCCATCTAAGCAGCTGCCTTCTGCTCAGGTCATAATCCCAAGGTCCTGGGACTGAGCCCCGTGTCCATGTCTCTGCTCAGCAGGGAGTCTGCTTCTCCCTCTGTGTCTCCTCCTGCTCATGCTCTCTCTCTCTTTCTCTCACATTCTCTCCCTCTCAAATAAATAAATAAAATCTTAAAAAAAGGAAGAAGGGAAATAGAATGCAGTTTGGCATGACATGACATTCTTCCTATTTCACTTTTATTCTAAAACTTTGGAGTTCCCCAAGTGCATAGATTTGAATTTGCATACTCCTCAATTCAAAGTACACTACTTCATTAGTTTGTGTAAAGATGTTGGCTTACCATTTTTTTTCCTTGTTTATTTTTTTTTGCCTGTTTTCACTAGGACCAACTTTCATCCTTCCTCTCGTTACTATACCAGGCTACATTATACTACTAACCTGTAGAGTGCTGTGCTATGCTCTGTTATATACAACAGTATGCATGTGATACATACTGTAATGTACTTAATATACATATTATGTCAGATATGCATGCATCCTTTAATAAGGAAGTATCATTTCTACATGTATATACTTTAACATATTTTGAATTATGCTATATATTTCATTCTGCTTTCTACTTTTATTACTGGAGTTCTCCCCATGATGCTGTGCATTCATGAAGTCCAATCCTTCATTCTGCTCTATACTTTTCCCTTGAATGCATCCACAGTATTTTATTTTTCCAATTTTTCCATTTATGGACCACCTGTGTTGCTTCTAAATCATCACTATTCTACACACAAAAAGAACAGAGTGATGAAATTTAAGTACGTGTCTCCTTTTGGATCTTTGCAAACATTTCCTGGTAAATATACACCCTGGCAGTTACAGCAGTTTGTAAATGTAATTTGCCACATGAACTGACAAAAGAAAATACCATGTGTTTTGTTCAGTGCATATAAAATACAGATAAAATTCAGTACATATTTTAGTTAAAAACGCTTGATTATGATGGGTAATTTTTTAAACGTATTTTAATTAATAATTTTTAAACTGTAATTCTAAGTGAAATGAACATATAGTTCTTGCAGTCTTCTTATTGTGGTTTTAACATCAAGTTTGCACAAGCCTTAGAAAATGGATTAAGCAGATTTGTCTTTCTCTGTTCCTTGAAATTTTGGTATAAACCATCTGGTCAGGGGTCTTCCAGGAGAGAATGGAAGGTATTGTTTATATTTATATATATTATTTATATTTATATATTGTTTATAACTATACTCTTATTGTTCAACTTTTAAAGATATTTGTCCCTTCGAGGTTTTAATTTCTTTTTGCACCAACTTTGGTGTTTTGTGTATTTTTCAGAAACTCATCAATTTGGTTTGGGCTATGGAGTATATATCTGATCCGTATTATTCCCTCGTTCTACTAACCTCCCCATAATCTAAAATTATCCTCCTCTACTTATATGTATTTTGCTCTTCTGAAATTTTTTTTTTCTCATTCCATATTGCTAGAGATTTGGCCATCTTATTTATCTTTTCAATAAATCAGATGTTCAATATGTTGTTATTACATCCAATTTTTGGTTCTCTGATTTGTATGTTTTGATCTCAGAGTTATTTTTTCCTTTATCTTATTACTAAAGGAGTCGCTACATTTCTTTTCTCTAGGTTCTTGATTTGAGTGCTCAGTTCTATATTTTCATTATTTCTTGTTTTCTGGTAAGTACATTTAGTGCCATATTTCAAACTATAAATATTACTTCAGAACTATCCCGCAAATATCAGTGTAGTGTTTTCATTGACAATTACTCTTATGTATACTTTCCTTTATGCCACTCTCTTTAACAAAAGTAATTAGCGATATATTATGAAATCATAATGCGATTCCATTTTGAGGTTGATTGCATGTTGATTGCATTTTATTGAGACTTGAGACTGTTTTTTGAGAATTGGTTCATAGTAAAATTCGGTGAGTGTTCCAGGTGTAGTAGAAAAACACACAATGGTTGTGAAGTTCTCTTTGCCCATTTTGTCTGTTCTGTCAATTTCTCAGAGTGTGCCTTCATAGTTTGCCAGTTGGTGCTATATTTACCTGAAGTTACATTTTACACACACATGTGCACATGCACATGTTATAAAATATAGGTTTTATTATTATTTAGGTATGGAAAGGCCAACAGATCTGAAGACGACTGCCATTGAAAAGACAATCTGTTATACATACAAATTGCAAAAGAAGGGGCACGCCATGCTGTGGGGTCGGGGGAGCAGGCACGTAGGGAAGCATGAGAGTCATTCAGGAGGCAGAAAGAGGGAGACAAAAATGTGAGCAAGACGCTTTATGTGATTTCTGTGGGAAAGAGTGAGTTAAGCAGATGAAGTAGGTTTAGAATTGGTTAAACTGAATATCTTCAATAGGAGCTGGAAGGAGTATCGGCTTCCCAAGCAGACAAATCTACTTTTATCTGAAATCCAGTAGTGATCAGTTGTGGTATCTCAGGAAAGCCACTTCAATTCTCTGAATGTCAATTTCCTCTACTGTAAAAAGGGAGTAATAATATTTCCCTTGTGAGGGTGTTTAAGTGTGTGAAATTCTCTTATGTAAAGTACCTGCCTTATAGTAGGTACTCCTTAATGACTGTTCGCTTATGTATATCTATTGTTCATTGAGTTGCCTCCTTCTTGCTTCAAGTTAATAAATCACCTTAGCTGCAAACTCTCGAAAGCCATGGGACATTGTCTTAAGGATAAAATAATTTTGCCAACACTGCATATTTGCCAGTATTAATAATACTTCCTCTTATCAGTGTTGAACTTCTGCCATTCTTGGTGTGTTTAATGAAGGGCAATGTTTCTAGGAGAAAACGCCTTCTCTCTCTGTCTCTGTCTCTCTTTAGCTAAACCTGGCTGCTTCCGTGAAGCCTTCCCCTTTAACTATGACAAATTTCTCAACACTTGCCTTCTTCAGATCTGTTAAACTAGAACGGCTAAGGCCCAGAACCTTCTGGCTCATTCCAGACCATTTTTTTTTAAAACAATCCCAATAAAGTTAGGAAATAAACAAAGAGCTTTACCTTAGCAATAAATGGGACTTGAAATTAATCTTAAATATAGCATTCAGTGATCAGGGCTGAAATTTACAGAATATATCCACTGAGTTTTCTAATTTATTCTAACTCTGGGACAAATTTATCTCAGCCTTGGCTTTCGCTCAACTTCTCTGAGAACTTCTTCAAACCCCAGCTTACCTGAGAGAGGACCTTAGAACATACTGATTCTTGCTAGCCCCTGTTCTCAAAGTTGGGGAAATCTGAATTCCATCCAAACATGAACAAAGTGCCTGGTACCACTGTGGGGGATATCTGGTGATCCCAGCTTCATCAAATATACCCCTCAATCACCAAATGTACCATTTCCCTTCCCACTACAGTTGTACAAACTAACAATTCTTTTGCTTTATTATGCATAATAGTTATAGAATGAAGGGGGAGTGCTTAGTTTTAAATGTGTACTTTCCTCTTTGTCCAGATTCTGATATATAATGTGTCTCAGTTGGGAGCCAGGGATCAAAAATTTTAGTGAGCAGACTTACTGATTCTGACAGTCATGGTCTAAGGAATCATTTTGAGAAGCATTGTTATATCTAGGCATGGATAACTAGTTTCCAAAAGTTAGCTCCACAGTGATGGTTTATGTCATATTTCTTGCTGACCCTCAGTGCCAAGAGCTTCACATGTCAATCAGCTTTTCAATATTTGTTCAAAGACTGATGATGCCTGTTGAGGTCAAACATGAGCTAGTCCTTGGGACACAGAGTCCTAATTTGGATTGTTGACCATACCTGTTGAGGGCTAGCTCCCAAATCAGATAGGTCCCACATTTCTACAGTCTTTCCCTTCCCATTGATCTATTATACTTGAGAATGTATCTCATAGACCCCTCAACTACAGGGAGCAAAATTTATCAAGGGTTTCAGCTGCTGTAATTTGAAATGCCTTGCTCAGGTGCACCCCCAGCCTCCACTTACTTTCACAAGTGTTTCCTTGGATAAAATCATTACATTTCTTTCTGACTTAGAGTGTACTTTCAGAGAACCCAGTCTAACACAAGTGCTACCAGAAGAGATCTGAGAAAATATACAGTAAGATGACGATGTAGGACTGATTTGCCCACCACACAAAAAGCAAAGAGGATGCCATCTTGGTTGGTAGGTGAGGCACATACCCCTGGTGCAAGGTAGCCTTTCAGTTGCTAAAGATTTCACTGGTTGTAATCTGACAGAATGTTCCTGTGGAGGAGAATGCTGTAGCTGGTATACTCATGCAGACATTTCAGAAATATGTGGGGGGACATAACCTACAGAAATAACATAGTGGCGTTGACGCTAACTTGGATTTTTTAAAGATTTTATTTATTTATTTGAGAGAGCACAAGCAAGGGGAGTGGCAGAGGGAGAGGGAGAAGCAGGCTGCCTGCTGAGCAGGGAGCCTGATGCAGGGCTCGATTCCACAACCCTGAGATCAAGCAGGCAGGTCTATGATATGGAGATCAAAGCCTTGGTGGGAAAACCTGGAACTCTGAAACATTGGACTGAGGCATTTAGATGGGTGCTGATTAGGATGTTGACTCTGCAGTCCATCCCTTCTCTCTCAGACTCTTTGGATTTGCCGAGATGGCCCACTCTACCCTGCTAAGAGCTAAGCACTTCTGTTGTGCTAGAATGTGTAGCAGAAGCACCTTCCAAATAAGGCAAGTGGCGGCCCCTCAGATGTTCTTCTACCTTCTGTCCTCATTGCCAGGCTGATAATCCTAACATAAGTTGTAAAATAATGTGGCTAGGGATATTCTAGACTTGATACAAGAGGGAAGAGATAATAAAAAGAAGAAAAAAGATCTGAAGACTCCAAGATTTTTTTTTTTAAAAGAGTCCAAGAATTAACTAGAATGTACCAGCATGATCCAGAGCAGCACTCCTCATTGGATTGGACTGGGATGTGATGCTGGATAAGCAAAAAGTCATTGGCTTGGAGGAATTTTCTTAGGGAAAGGGCAGTCTCACCAATTAACTCTCAGTGAAATAGAGTGCCCGAGTTGTCCTGGCAGATGGTAGAGGAGGAAGCTAAGAGGAGGAGGGGAGTAGGCATGCTGGAATGGATCTATTATTTTAGGACAGAAGACTCACCAGAGATTATGTTCCAGTGAGGGCTCATACATCATTCCCTGAGGCTTTCAGCCATACCCTGGTGATCTAGAGCCACCAACATCACTAAGAAGAGTTGGGTGATGGCTCTCCTCTGTAGCCAGGGCAGAATGTAAGAGATCTAGGCTCATTAATGACCATGGGGATGACAGAGCCCCAGAGTAATAGAGGCCAGGTGGAGGCATTTAAACAACGGAAGTTAGGAGGCCTCAATCACCATAATATTCTGCAAGAATAGCCAAGGGAGCTTGAACTGGGGAGTTGTGGAAAAGATTAATAATGCACTGTGTCCATAGGGCAAAATAGATAGGCAGCCAACACAGATGCTGCTTAACATCCATAAGAAATAAAAGGATGAGGGGCGTCTGGGTGGCTCAGTCAGTTGAGTGTCTGACTTCAGGTCAGGTCATGATCTCAGGGTTCTGGGATCGAGCCCCGCATCGGGCTCAGGGCTTGGCCGGTAGACTACTTCTCCCTCTCCCTCTGCCCCTCCCCTTGCTGTGTTTTCTCTCTCTCTCTCAAATAAATAAATAAAATCTTTTAAAAAAAGAAATAAAAGGATGAGAATGGAGGAGTAGGAGGGTAATGGTCGTCACTCAAATTAAAAGTCACTAATGTTGACTGACTACCAAGTGAGATAATCGTTGTAAGCAAGGAAACTTAAGACAAGGCATCTAATAGTGCCCATTTGAATGGATACCTTTATCACAGTCACGTTTTCAGACTGGTGAATAATTTGTGATTTATTTAGCCAGTCTGCAAGATTGTTTTAATTAGGGTGGCCAAGATGCTGTGGAAACTGCCTGTTAATTGGTTTCTGCTTATTATCTGATGTTTTTTTCATATCTCTTTATTTTCAGTGAATGTGGATGAGAGAAAGAAATGTGAAAAATATTTGTCATGGAGTATGGTTTTAAGATCTGATTTACCCATGAGAAACTGCAGTTTGACTCCTCTAACTTGTAGGCTCACACATTTCCACTTTGGAAATAGTATATCCTGCTACTGGATAGCAGTTCTGCTCTGTAGGTTGGACAGGAGAAGAAAGTAGGATCTTCCTCTATTCTGTCTAAGAGGGTTGCTTGCTTTCTACCTGAGTGAATCCTGTTAGACATAGTGGGCATGGTGACTGATTCTGAGCACATGTCAGGGTGACTTAAATGAGTCAGGCACACAATACCAGGGGACTTAACACACAAAGTAGCTAAATTTTAATGAAGAAAGACATATGTGGGGACTTTGAAATCTGCAACTTTTTTCACTGTCTTGGCCAAATAGGTAATTGCTACTTTGCTCTCTTAGAACATTTGTTATCATGTTGACGTGGTATTAGTTTAAAGCCAGGAGATTTGGTACCTATATTCCAGGTATTTTTCTTGTAAAACAGTTAAATCCAAAGTCCTTTTGTTCTTTCCAGTGATAGAGGAAATTTAAGTTGATTGTGAAAGAAGTTTTACTCTTAACTATCTGGTTAGATGTGAAAAACATAAGTGGAAAAATAAGGGGCGCGTGGATGCCTCAGTCAGTTGAGCGTCCCACTCTTGATTTCGGCTCAGGTCATGCTCTCAGGGTCGTGAGATGGAGCCCCACATCGGGTTTTGCACTGAGCATGGAGCCTGCTTAAGATTGTCTCTCCACCCGCTCATGCTTTCTCTCTTAAAAAAAAAAAAGCAAAAAGGAAAAGAAAAAGAAAACAGTGGTGATTTCACTAACACTTGCTTTACATTATTTTGCTAAATTTTCTGATCGTTAACACTTGCTTTACATTATTTCACTAAATTTTCTGATCATTATTCTCACCTTAGTTCAGATATAGGTAATCTGTTTAATATTAAAAGCCAATGATCCATGGAGAAATTAATAAGGCTGCATAAGAAAAAATACCCAGAGATTCAGAATACACACACACACACACACACACACAGAGTTTCACAGATGGGGAGACAGTCACTTGTACATACAAAAATGGAGTAATAGGGGCACCTGGGTGGCTCAGATGGTTGGGTGTCTGCCTTCGGCTCAGGTCATGATCTCCAGGTCCTGGGATTGAGCCCCATGTCGGGCTCCCTGCTCATCAAGGAGTCTGCTTCTCCCTTTCCCCCTGCTTGTGCTCTCTCTGTCTCTCTCCCTCTCAAATGAATAAATAAAATGTTTTAAAAAACAGCATAATAAAGGGAGCTAAAGAAAAAGACATGTATTCATGTATGTACTTCATAAAATTATATCCGTGTACATATATGCTTATAAATATAAAATATTTAAAATGGCTTTACCTAATATTTACCTAAAGCTTTTTAATAACAAGAACTCTCACTTTCAGTAGAGTCACTGCTTTTGAGAATGGGAATGCCTCTTCCTACTTTACAATAAAAATGGTCTTTTTTTTAAAATTATAGTTGACACACAATGTTACATTAGTTTCAGGTTGTACAACATAGTGATTCAACCACTCTGTATGTTATGATCCGCTCACCACATGTGTACCTACCATGTGTTAAACTATGGTCTCTTTTTTATTTTTAAGATTTTATTTATTTATTTGAGAGATAGCGACAGAGATAGTGACAGAGAACACGAGTGGAGAAGAGAGGGAGAAGCAGGCTTCCCGCCGAGCAGGGAGCCCGATGCGGGGCTCCATCCCAGGACCCTGGGATCATGACCTGAGCCGAAGACAGATGCTCAACCGACTGAGCGACCCAGGCGCCCAGCTGTGGCCTTCTTTAACAGAGTCTGGCACTTGGTAATGCTGTGAAGTCACACGGTTTTACCATCATTGCCTTACATAGCCTGCTTTGCTTGTGCTTGTCACATAGACCAGCATATGTCAAGGCTGAGATGCTGTCACCACACACCATCCGTGTGGGCCTCGCCCTGGAAGTGGGATCTGCTGCATCCTTTGCTCTGCCGTGAGCTGTTATATCCCCTGATCTACCATTTCTCAATTCATTATGCTTCCTTTCTCAGGAAATAACATTTTTATTTTAAAAAATAGCTGTAACCAGACTACTTATTTCAGAAAAGTAACAGAAAAATCTGACAACACTATTCCTCATATTTGCAGACACTTTAAGAAAGAGCTAGGTATCTCAGACGCCTATATAAGGGAGAGAGTACATATATTTCTTGACATTTACTATGATCTGAGGAAAAACTGAATCTCTTTTTTTTTCTGTACACACTATATGAAAAATTCACTGAAAAGTCAAAAGAATTTCAAAATATTAGATAGTTTGTGTGGGGGGGAAGAGAGAATAAAAAGCCCATAATTTTTTTTTTTTTTATTTGACAGAGACACAGCTAGAGAGGGAACACAGCAGGGGGAGTGGAAGAGGGAGAAGCAGGCTTCCCGCCGAGCAGAGAGCCCGATGCGGGGCTCGATCCCAGGACTCCGGGATCATGACCTGAGCCAAAGGCAGACGCTTAACGACTGAGCCACCCAGGCACCCCAAAAAGCCCATAATTTTAACACTCTAAGAATCTGTGATGGTGTTTGTGTATTTTCTTCCAAACTTTTTTTCCTCAGTAATGTACCTTACATGGTTAAACTGAATTAAATTAGATTTATATTGAGTTTAGTATTGAAATAGTACTCATTTTATATAAAATTCTCTTTTTGGTTTTAATGGTACCAATATTTGGCCATAGTATCATTTTATAGCATATTTTAAAATAATTATCATGACATTAATAGAAATTAAAGTACACAAATATGTGTTTTAATGTCTACTTATAACCAAATTAGAAATTATTCTAAACATGAAACTATAAATATAAACCATACCTGGATGCCCAAATAGAATGATGAATAAGATTAAAATGACTGTATTGCAGAGAAATAGCTTTAACAAGCACTCCTGGGTGGCTTAGTCAGTTAAGCATCTGCCTTCAGCTCAGGTAATGATCCCAGGGTCCTGGGATTGAGTCCCACTTTGGACTCCCTGGTCAGCGGGGAGCCTGCTTCTCCCTCTCCCTCTGCGCCCTGCTCATGGTTGCTCTCTCTCTCTCAAATAAATAAATAAAATCTTTAAAAAAAAAAGAAAAATAGCTTTAACGAACTGAAAAGAGATATAACACAATACGGGCATATTTCCTAATCCCCTTTGTTACTAATAGTTCTAATAAGTAACAACAGAAAGTTGGGCAAAGACCTGACCTAGAATTTTAAAGAAGGAAATAAATACAGAATGTAATGAATACATTCATTTTTATTGAACCTTATAAAACATTAAATATTACCCTAAAATTTAAGAAACCCAAATTAGTTAAAGTGCTCTTTTAAAAACAAGGAGCTTGAAGCCAGACTCTCAGACAATTTGTATACAAATCTCAACTCTAAAACCTGGATGGTCATGTGACCTGAGACCAGTCACTCAACTATATTGTGTCTCAGTTTCCTCATCAGCAAAATGGGGATAGTAGCAATTCCTAGTGTTGTTTTAGGGATAATAAACTAACCTTCATAAGCATTCACATGCAGTGCCTTCAAAAAAATAAGCTCTCATGTGAGGAGGGGCCATAGGACTTAGGACCAGAGGGTGGCTTCCAAGAGTAAAGGGTGACTCTGGCCAGCAGCCAGCAAGTCATTTGAAAACACACTCCTACAATCCCAAGGAACTGAATTCTGACAACAATCCAGGAGCCCCAGAGAATACAGCCCCCATTGATTTCAGCCTGGTGGGATCCTGAGCAGAGAAACCAGCTAACTGGCTCCCACCCTCATGACCCACAGGAACTGTGAAATGATAAATTTTTGCTGTTTAGGCTACTAAATTTGTAGTAATTTATTATACATCTTCTCATTCATTGAAGATCTCATGGCGTCTAGTAGAGTATACATAGGAGTTTGTGAATAAATGTTTGTTTGGCAAATAAATAAATAAGTGACCAACTCTGGCTTTTAACTGGCTTTTGAATATTTTATAATAAAATAGAGAGTCCTTTTAGCTATGCCCTTCCTGTGATTCATAAGCCAAAAAAATCAATTAAAATCAGTACTTATATCCAAGAAGAAAAAAATAATAAGGAATGAAAATAAAATACTGAGATTCATTCCATAAATCATCTGAAAATTTCTTTTTCTTTTTTTTTCTTTTTGCTTCATTGTAGTATAGTCATATCATGTATTTTGGAAAGGAAATGAAGAAATGATTATGAAGTGTTTCCTTGGTTGATGAAGTAGGAGAGAATATCAGTAAATTAAATGACCCTTTATAGCACACCTAAGCTTATTTTGCTTACAGTATTATCTAGTTAAGGTAATAAAATGAAATGAAACTCCCTGTTTTCTTGATAACAACTCAAACCAAAGCATGGAATCTGTCCCTTCCTAGGGTCACAAATTGACCTATAAGATTCTCAACAGCCCCTCTATCACACTCTAGCATGAGAATATGTTTAACTTTTAGTCGTTTATTGAGGAATCTCCATACAATGAAGTATGATCAAGAAGCTGTTTTATTTGTTCTAATCACTGCTCCCTCTCTCAAATAAATAAATAAAATCTTAAAAAAAAAAAGAAAAATAGCTTTAACGAACTGAAAAGAGATATAACACAATACGGGCATTGAACCCTGTATCGAACCCTTTTTGTTGTTGAGTACTAGTTTTCTCAGTAACATATTGGTCAAGTTTCAAAACTTTTCACTCATTTTAATATTTGGATATTTTCATTATGGTATTTAAAGTCACTGCATGTGTCCTCACATGGTGAAAAGGGGTAGGAAAGGTCTGTGGGGCATTTTTTTAATTTTTAAGATTTATTTATTTATTTTTAAGATTTTATTTATTTATTTGAGAGACAGAGAGAGAGAGAAAGAGAGAGGGAGAAGCAGACTCCCCACCGACCAAGGAGCCTGACATGGGGCTTGATCCCAAGATCCTGGGATCGTGACTTGCACCAAAGGCAGATGCTTAACCAACAGAGCCACCAAGGTGCCCTACTTATTCATTTGAGAAAGAGAGAGAGAGAGAGTGATGCAGAGGAGCAGAGGGACAGAAAATCCCAAGCAGACTCCATGCTGAGCACAGAGCCTGACTGGGGGCTTGATCCTAGGACCCTGAGATCATGACCCGAACTGAAAACAAGAGTCAGACACTTTAACTGACTGTGCAACCCAGGTGCCCCTGTGGGGCATCTTTTATAAGGGCACTAACACCAACCATGAAGGTTTCGCATTCATGACTTCATCACTTCCCAAAGGCTCCACCTCCAAATACCATCATTTTGGGAGTTAGGATATAACATATGAATTTTGAGAGGATATAAACATTCAGTCCATAGCAGGAATACTAGTGAAACCAACTTGAGGTTCAGCCAATGAACTAATAATTAAGGAATGCTCTTTTTCTCTGTCTATACATAGTATTATTGGCTCCATCAATTAGGGCAAGATATTGCCTGTAGGTACAGCATATTAATGTATTTTTACTACTAGTATTATACTATTAAATACTGTAGTTACAAGAGAACATTCTCACGTGACTTCACTATTCTTGGAGGAACTAATAATAATTCCTGGGTAATTAATTTTTTTCCTGAATTTAAATATAAACCAAGCCCTCATACCTAAGATAAAATAACAAAGACTCAATTTCAAATTTGCCTGGTGAGTTTTGCTCACTTATCAGTGGGAGATATGATATGACATCTTTGTTATGCATGATTATTCTCAATCCTAAGCCATACTCACAAGGATGACAGAAAATCATGGCTGTATCAAAAATCTTAATGGTACGTGTTTAGTTCCTTTACCAGATGTTTTCCTTTAACCTGGGATTACTATGCTAAATGCCCATGCAGCTTCTCTATCACTATTTGTAACTCCCTGCTCTGGATAACATATGAAGAGCTTGTCACCTATATGTATTGAAATTCATCTGAACTTTCTCCCCATGCTACAAAAATAAAAACATTCATTTTATGACTATCTCAAGTAGGTGGACTTCATATTATCTCTGAAGGATATTCCCTACTAGGAAAAGATAGTGCAGCGACCTGAGAATGAAGCACACGATTCTTTGAAATAGCAGACACGGAGAGAAGATAAAATGGCTTTCAGAAATAATATCTTTGATGGCTACCAGTAGCCCAGAAACATGAGGACAGCACCCTCTCTAACAAACCTATTAAATTGCTATTGGTCAGGGTAGCAATTTTTTACAAAGTGCCTCTTATTTTTGTATTTTTTTTATTGGAATACATATCAACATTTACAATTTTTATCCTCTTAGAATTCTAGTGTTTTAAGAAGTTGATTACTGAGGGAAGTTAATTTAATAATGGATACACCATTCTAGTCAATCCAGGCATCTGTCATGTTGCCAGCAAAGCAGTACCTTATTTCAAATCCAGGAAATAAAAGAGCAGGTAAAATATGATTAAATTGGCTGTTGTGAAATTTGGCTAAAACCTGGGAACATATATCTTTACTTTTTTTTTGTATTAAGTGCCAGAGGACTCAGAAAAATAATAAGTTTATTGTCTTGAATGTAACATTGCATAAAAAGTTGTAACTGAGAAATTATTTAACCATTCACTCACATTGAGGGATAATATTTCTAGAGATACTAATTTCATCTTTACCCTGCTCTCATCCATTCATCACATAGCAGCAATATTAACTTAAAAATTATGTTGAGAAAATGTATGGTGGATGCCAATTGGTGCACTCGGCTAAAACTCCTACTTAAAATACCTAGAAGCACTGGGTAAATTATAACCACAAAAAAATAAGGGTAGGAAGTTCCCAGGTGACAGAGATGGGGAGAAAAAGTGAAAGCTAGAATAATAATAAATGAACTGCTGTGGTTATAGAGGCCTGAGGAAGAGGTAGAGGTAATCTGACCAGGAACCAGGAAAAAAGACAAAACCTTATGTACTTGTTAGTTTAGAATTTACCTGTGACCCCTCTTTTAACTCTGGGTGCTGTACCCCCTGGGTACTGTACCCTCAATAGAACAAAGCCATTAATTAGTCCAGGGAATTAGCAAGCTGCTTCGGTATTGAGTGTAAAAAAATAAGAGGACCCTGTGAACAATGGAATCATGTGTTTTATGTAGATTTAGGACAAATGTAGGCTAACCATGTGTCAGGATTCTCTAAAATCAAAAGTGAGTGTGTATTATTTAATATCTGTGACAACTTTGGTGCACCTGGTAGAAAGAAATGCAAACCTTGTCTGAAGGATCTTTCAAAACTCAGGCTTGGGATATTCCCATAGAAGAAAATAAGCCCTGCTGTAGATAAAATAATGCAATTTCAGAGAACTTAAGAAAAATAAAATATATTACATGAATACCAGTGAGTGAACCCAACACATAGGCGGTAAGAGACTTAGCAAAGTCACTAAACAAGCCAATAATAACAACAGAAACAACAATAACAAGCTGTAGGAACAACAGTGGGAGGATGGGAAGAATCTGATTTCAAGAGTTGTCACATTATATTATTTTAAAAATCCAATTTCACAAAAAATAATTATGTCAAATGCAAAGATAAAGAAAACTGTGGCCATACATAGGCAAAAAAAAGCAGCTAATAGAAACTGTTCCTGAGGGGCACAGAGGTGGGATTTACTAAACAAATACTTTAAGTAAGTTTTTTTTTTTTTTTAAGATTTTATTTATTTATTTGACAGAGAGAGACACAGCGAGAGCAGGAACACAAGCAGGGAGAGTGGGTGAGGGAGAAGCAGGCTTCCCGCTGAGCAGGGAGCCCAATGCGGGGCTCGATCCCAGGACCCTGGGATCATGACCTGAGCCAAAGGCAGATGCTTAACGACTGAGCCACCCAGGCGCCCCACTTTAAGTAAGTTATTAAAAATATCTTTAAAAAACTGTATCTTAAGAATGAAAGGAAAATATGTGAGTGAGATCTCATTAAGTGGAAAATTTCAACAAAGAGAAAGGAATTACATTAAAAAAAGAGAGAACCAAAGAGAAATTTATGGTTTTATTTATTTATTTAAAAAAATTTTTTTTAAAGATTTTATTTATTTATTTGACAGAGAGAGGCACAGCGAGACAGGGAACACAAGCAAGGGGAGTGGAGAGGGAGAAGCAGGCTTCCCGCCGAGCAGGGAGCCCAATGTGGGGCTCGGTCCCAGGACCCTGAGATCATGACCTGAGCTGAAGGCAGATGCTTAATGACTGAGCCACCCAGGTGCCCCTGTTTTTTAATTTTTTAAAAAAAAGATTTCATTTTTAAGTAATCCCTACATCCAACATGGGGCTCAAACTCATAATGCCAAGATCAAGAGTCACATGCTCTACCAACTGAACCAGCCAGGTGCCCCGTGGGTTTTAAAAGTCAAGTAATTGAAATGAAAAAAATTTTTTTAAAACTATTTTATTTATTTATTTGACAGAGAGAGAGAGACAGCCCAAGCAGGGGGAACAGCAGAGGGAGAGGGAGAGGCAGGCCCCTACCAAGCAGGGATCCCAATGCAGGGCTCGATTCCAGGACCCTGGGATCATGACCTGAGCTGAAGGCAGATGCTTAACCATCTGAGCCACCCAGGTGCCCCCGAAATGAAAAATTTACTAGAGGAGACCAATAACATAATAGAGGTGAAGAAAAAAAATCAGAAGAAAAATATGGTGAAAGTAAAGATAGGACCTTGAGATTATCCAGATTAAGGAGCAGAAAGAGAAAAGAATGAAGAAAAGTTAACAGAACCTCAGAGACCTGTGGTCATCATCAAGCATGCCAATGTATACATAATGTGAGTCCCAGAAGGAAAGGAGAGAGAGAGAAAGGGAAGGAAGAATATTTGAAGAAATAATGGCTGAAAACTTGCCAGATTTATGACAAACATGATGACAAATCCAAGGAATTCAGCAAGCTCCAAGTAGGATAAACTTAAAGAGGTCCACAGCTTGACACATCATAATAAAACTGTTGAAAGACAAAAAACAAAGAGTCTTGACTGCCGCAATGGAAAAACAACTCATGTATGGTCCTTCATATGATTAACAGATGACTTATCATCAGAAGCATGGAAGTCAGGAGGCAGTGGAATGAGATATTTAAAGTTCTGGTAAAAGGACTCCCCAAATGAGGGAGAATTTCCGCCAAATGAGGGAAAATTAAGACATTCCCAGATAAACGAAAATTAAGAATCTGCACAACTCAACAAAAATTACTAAAGGGAATTTTTCAGTCTGAAGTGAGAACACTCAACAGTAACTCAAATCTCCACAGAGAAATAAAGAACACCAGTAAAGAGAACTATGTGGATAAATATAAAATACAATACCAATATGGTTTTTATTGTAACATTTGTCTTCTGCCTGATTTAAGGATAATGGGCTTATGATGCATAAACAGGTAATGTATCTGAAAATAATAGCTCTAAGGATGGGGATGGAACAGATCTATGTTGGAGCAAATCTTTTTATATTATTGAAATCAACTTGGTGTTAAAATGAAGTGGATTTTGTCAAGGTTTTAATTATAATTCCCAAGTAAATCACTAAAAACATAATTCAAAAATAGTCAGTAAAGAAACAATAGAGATTTACAGTGGTACCCTAGATGGGTGCCTGGCTAGCTCAGTCTGAAGTGTGTGACTCTTGATATTATACTGAAAATTTTAGCCATGGCAGTTAGGCAAGAAAATGAAATAAATGGCATTCAGATTGAAAAGGAAAAAAGCACAGCTCTATTTGTGGATGCCATCATCTTATACAGAAAATCCTGAAGAACACACACACAAAATACTAGAACTAATAAATGAGTTCAGCAAGTTTGCAGGATACATGAACAATACACCCCCAAAATCAATTGTGTTTCTACATATCAGCAATTAATAGTCAGAAAATGAAATTAGGAGCACCTGGGTGGCTCAGATGGTTAAGCGTCTGACTACGACTTAGGTCATGATCACAGGGTCCTTGGGATCAAGCCCCATGTCGGGCTCCCAGATCAGTGGGGAGTCTACTTCTCCCTCTGCCTCTCCTGCTTGTGCTCTGTCTCTCTCTTTCTCTCAAATGGATAAATAAAATCTTAAGAAAAAAACAGAAAATGAAATTAAAAAGAAAAACACTCCAGCGGCACCTGGCTGGCTCATTGGAAGAGTGTGTGACTCTCGATCTTGAGGTTGTGAGTTTAAGCTCCATGTTTGAGTGTAGAGATTACTAAAATAATCAAATCAACTTAAACAAGAAAATCCATTAGTAATAGCATGAAATAGACTAAAATACTTAGAAATGAATTTAACAAAAGACGTGAAGACTTACATGTTGAAACATACAAAATACCATTAAAAAATTAAAGATGGTTGGGGTGCCTGGGTGGCTCAGTCATTAAGCGTCTGCCTTCGGCTCAGGTCATGGTCCCAGGGTTCTGAGATCGAGCCCCACATTGGGCTCCTTGCTTCAGTGGGAAGCCTGCTTCTCCCTCTCCCACTCCCCCTGCTTGTATTCCCTCTCTCGCTGTGTCTCTCTCTGTCAAATAAATAAATAAAATCTTTTTTAAAAAAATTAAAGATGGTCAAAATAAATGGGAAGACATTCCATATTTATGGATGGGGTGACTTGATATTATTATCATGGTATTAGTCCCCTAATTAGTCTATAGATTCAATACAACTCTTAAAAACGACAAGGAACTCAGAATAGCCATAGTGATCTAGAAAAAAGAAGGAAGTGTTGGAGGACTCAACCTTTTGATAGCAAATTTACTAAGATGCTATAGTAATCAGTAATCAAGACAGTGAGTTACTGAAATGAGAATACAAATATAGATTAATGAAATAGCATTGAAATTAACACATTTGAGGTCAATTAACCTTTGATAAGGGTTCCAACTATTCAATATTGGAAAAGTAGTCTTTTCAACAAATGATCCTGGGAAAACTGGATATCTATATCCAAATAATGAAGTTGCATCCCTTTATCACAACATAACACAAAAATAAATTCAAAATAGATTTAAAAAAAACCTAAATGTGAGGGCTTAAACTGTAAAAAATTTTTAGATAAAATATAGGAGGGGGTGCCTAGGTGGCTCAGTTGGTTAAGCATCTGCCTTCAGCTTGGGTCATGATCCCAGGGTCCTGGGATTGAGCCCCGCATCAGGATCCCTGCTGGGCTAGAAGCCTGCTTCTCCCTCTCCCTCTGCCTGATGCTCCCCCTGTCTGTGCTGTCTCTCTCTCTCTGTCAAATAAATAAATAAAATCTTAAAAAAAAAAGTATAGGGGTACATCATGTTGAACTCTTAAAATATGTCCTCTCATCACTGCAAAATTAAAGTAGAAATCCATAACAATAGCATATCTGGAGAATCTCAAATATTGGAAAATAAACAACAAACATCTTAGAAACCCATGAGACAAAGAAGAAAATCTCAGGTGATTATAATCTAAATGGTAATGGAAATAAAATATATCAGAATTTGTGGACTACAACAAAATCAGTGTTTTGTAAGAAATTTATAACTTTATGTATGCATTGTTTTAATCAGTGATCTGAATTTCCACTATTAGAAATTTGAAAAACAACAGTAAATTAGACAGCAGGAAATAATAAAAGAATAAAACAATAAAATCAAAAACAAATAATAGATACAATTAACAGAGGCAAAAATTGATTTGTTTTGGAAATATTAATAAAGTTGATAACCTGTAGAATGGGTGAATCAAAAAAGGCCAAACACAAATTATTAATAGTAATGACTCTCAGCATGCATGGGCCACTGCTTCCTATGCTACCTTCTATTCTGAGAGCTTATCTGTTTTGTAAATCCTCCCCTGTCTTCTGACATTTGTTGCATGCTGCTAACTGAGCAGCTCATGCTCTGGTGTCAGGTAAGTTGTTAGCAAGGACTTTGGAAGTTTAAGCAATGGAAGCTCAATGCCTTCAGTGGCTGGAAATAATTATGGCTACTTTTTCTTGGTTACTGTTTTGGCAAGGAAACCTGTCAAGTTGTGAATGATTTGCTGAGTCATTGGCAAGATGAGACAAGTGTAAGGAAGGGGACAACTCATTTGCTGCTTAATCACAGAATGAATGAGTTGAGAAATGAAGAGTAAAAGGATGGTAAGGGATAGGCAGTGGATGTCCCACAGTTCCTAAAGATTTACAATGTTATTTTGATTGTGTTGTGTGTTTACTTTCACACTAATAATGTGAATGAGCCTTGATGAGTAAATTCAGAACTGCTATGATATCTCTAGAATAAAAGGAAAGCAAAACATAAAACTTGTGACACTCTCTATACCCATCTAGTGTCTTCTCCCCTTTAAAACAAATGTCCTTTAAAAATGACTTGGCTATTAACAAAACTAGGAATTGATTTTTTGAAAGATAAACAAAATTGGTAGAAAGATAAAGGAAACACTATATTGAAGAGATATCTGCACCCCCATTACAAAATATATTGAAGTAGAATCATTATGCTGGACACATTAAAGTTACAGGGTGCTATATGTCACTTATATCTCAATAAAACTTGGAAAAAAGAAAAACTATGACTTGGCTATGCTTATGTGTCCTCACCTCCCAATCTTTCTTAGATTACTCTAACAAGATTTTCATCCTATCACTTTTATCTTGGTTACAGATTTCTAAATAATTATATTTCTAAATATAATACATAATTCTAAGTTGCCACTTTACTTGGCATCTCAGTGGCCTACAAAAACTGTTATTGTCTTTCTTGAGACATTTTACTCTAGGACAACTGCTTCCTTGGTTTGTTTTCTTTTTCTAATGCACTGCTGTACCTTTTATTTATTCTTTCTCATCCTGTTGACTATATTATAGTGCCCTAGTGACCAGGCATTAGACTTCTCATCTATACTGACCCTGTACTCTCATCTAATCCCATGATGTTACTTACAATCCATTTTCTTATATGACTAAATTTTGTATCTCTCTTGAGTCCAAACACTCAAACATCCTGCTATATCCGGACTTTTCTCTGATCAATAAATGTGGATCTGAATCAATCTTGTCTAGATCTTGGAGAAAGGAGTGTACCTGTTTATATCTGTGGTTCAGTTAGAGAAAACTTATAATAAACTCAATTTTATCTATAAACTATAAATTATTCATTAAAAATAAATGTTTTTAGTTTTTCATAAAAAATAAAAGATCGTTCCAAATTTTTAAGTACCTGTATGCAAACCTACTTTATAAAGCAGAATCCAAACATAAATGAAGCAAATTAAAGATCATTTGAATCTCTCCATCCCCAGTCATATAAAATTATACATTAGTGATTTTGCTTTTATCACAGTTATCCTGAGGTCAGAAAAGAGAACAGAATTAGACTGAAAGATTGGTTTCTGAGTTCACTGGTTTGTGGTTATGCATTGTTGTGTAGTAAATGACCACCAGACTTACTGGCTTTAGTTATTACCCCTTTCAGTTTTGTGCACTACTGAGCTCAGCTCTATGGTTCTCACTTGGGGTCTCTCATGTGGTAAATGAAGTTGCAGTCAGCTGAAGTTTTGACTGGCTGCATATCCAATGGCTCCTTCACAGGACTGAAATTTGATGCTGGCTCTAGGTTGAGAGCTTAGCTGTGTAGCTGTTCATTGGCATGCCTACACAAGGGCTCACCTTGTGGCTTGGGATTCTACAACATGACAGATGGATTTTTCAGAAGAAGAGTTCCAAGAGCAGGCATTCCAAAAGAACCAAGTAGGAGATATTATGATTCATGTGACCCAGCCTTGGAAACCATGCAGTGTTATTTGGTTTTTCTGCTTTTTATCAGTCAAGTGCATCACAGGGTCAGTCCAGATTCAAGGGGAAGGAAACTGGACTCCACCTCTTGATGGGGAGAATAACAAAAATTTGCAGTCATCTATAATCTACCATATGGTTTGAGTTTTCAGTTACATCTGTGGCTAGACAAGGGATACCTGTTTCAATCAGTATTAACATCTAAGGTCAACAAACAGATCATAAGTTGGCTTCTGGAGGATCCACGAAGTGACTAAGCTGTTGATAAGACACACACACCTATCTCACTGCTAATGGAGTACTGCTAAGGTTGAATGACGGCCAGTTTGTGAGTCAATTTTCTTTCCCTCTCACTGAAGTCAATGAGCACTTTAAGAAATGAAAAATACTTTCAAAAGCATTCCTATGAACTACTGCTTCATTAATTGAGTCTTTTATAACTTTATTAGATATGCTTACCCTAATATGTTTAAAGTTAATGGAATAATTGAGATGAATGGGTTTGTAAGTTTAACCATCATAATAATACATACAAGCAGGAGAAGAGTCAGGGGAACATATTTTAAAAGTATGCTTGAAATGGCAAATTATGATACTGAAAGTCAAGGATCTAAAGGAGATATTCACAAGTCAACTGGTTTTGTTATGGGACCTTCAGGGAAGCCAATGATTAAAAATCTAAAGATAGGTAGTTTATAGTTTTATTTAAAAATATTCCTATCAGTTGCACACTTTCTCATTAGCTTGCTCTACTCCTAATCCACTGTCATAGTCTCTACATTTTCACAGTGAACTTGAGGTCAAAGACCAGTGTCATAAAAATATTTGTAATCCTCATAGTACCAAGTGCAATGTTCTACAGTTATTAGACAACAAGTAATAAAGGGATTGTATAAGAAAAGTAATATTCAGTCATCCTTGAAGATGATCCACAAATTTTCTAAGCAATTTTATTGCATAAAATCCTTGAAGACATCACACGGCTTGTCTTTTTTTTTTTTTTATTTTTTAAAGATTTTATTTATTTATTTATTTGAGACAGAATGAGAGAGAGAGAGCACATGAGAGGGGGGAGGGTCAGAGGCAGAAGCAGGCTCCCTGCCGAGCAGGGAGCCCGATGCGGGACTCGATTCAGGGACTCCAGGATCATGACCTGAGCCGAAGGCAGTCGCTTAACCAACTGAGCCACCCAGGCGCCCTTTTTTTTTTTTTTAAAGGCAAAGCAACTCTAACCTGTTCATCAAACACTTAGGAGTATTCACTATGGGTAACAGTCCGGTGCTAGAAACTAAAGAGAAAAAAAAAGGTATAAAATGCAGTTCTATTTTATACACATGTGAGTTTAAGTTGATGTATCTGGTTCATTGTTAAGGTGTTGTGAGGATATTTAAATTATTTTTACTTAGTGATAATACAAAAGAACTATTTAGAAAAAGCCGCTTTTCTGCTTTTTAACAAGGAAAAAAAAATCAAGATACTTCTGTTATAAAAAGAGTTGGAAAAATATATGTTTTAAAGGTTTTATTTATTTATTTGACAGAGAGAGACACAGCAAGAGAGGGAACACAAGCAGGGGAGTGGAGAGGGAGAAGCAGGCTTCCTGCTGAGCAGGGAGCCCGATGCGGGGCTCGATCCCAGGAGTCTGGGATCATGACCTGAGCCGAAGGCAGATGCTTAACGACTGAGCCACCCAGGCGCCCCCTGACACTAAGTTCTTAAAAAAAATTTTTTTCCACTACTTGGGAGCTACAATGGATCCAGCACCCACAAGGGAAAGCCTTGTGATCACAAATGTGTAGTTTGGGTGAGTTTGCAGGAAGGCAAAATAAAAGAATACCTATTTATTTCTACTTAAAAAAATTGCCTTCCCACAATTTGTCAATCTACTGTTTATCTTTTTCCAAAGTAGCTTGAAAAAGAGGACTGAGGGTGCACTTAATAAAGAATACAATTTGGGGTGCCAGGGTGGCTCAGTTGGTTGAGCTTCCGATTCTTGGTTTCAGCTCAGGTCATGATCTTGGGGTTGTGGACTCCGGCCCCTCCTGAGGTTCCCCACTTGGTGGGGAGTCTGCTTGAGATTCTCTCTCTCTCTTTCCCTCTGCCTGTCCCTCCCCCTGCTCTCGCTCTCTCTCAAATAAGTAAATCTTTTAAAAAAAAGAATATGATTTGACTAGTTCTGGACATTTTTTTATTTTTTAAAGGTTTTATTTATTTATAATTTATTTTTTTAAATTTATTTGACAGAGAGTGAGAGAGCGAGAGAGAGCACAAGCCAGGGGAGAGGGAGAAGCAGACTCCCCACTGATAAGGGAGCCTGATGCTGGGCTTGATCCAGGACTCCAGAACCATGATCTGAGCCGAAGGCAGACACTCAGCGGAGCCACCCAGGTGCCCCTAGTTCTGGACATTTTAAGAAGAGATTCTCTTGTTCTTTGGGATCTGCATGTCTATCCTTTTGTCCTTCATGCAAGTAATCCTCTGGAATTTTTAAATAAAGGTGTAATTTATTTATAGTATAATGCATAGATTTTGAGGATATATCCTGATGAATATTGAGAAATATGCATGCCCATGTAACAAAAACCCTAATCAAGAAACAGAATGTTTCTGCTACCCCAGAAATCACATTAGTGCCTCTATCCAGTCAGTGCTCAGATCTCTCCTGGGGCAAACACTACTTTGATTTTTATTACCATAGTTAAATCTTGCTTTTTATAGAATTCTTTATAAACAAAATCATGCAGTATATATTTTTATTTCGGTATTATTTTATTCAACATAATTTTTTAAAGAATCATCCATGATTTGCATATATAGTTTATTCTTCTTTTATTGCTGAGAAGAATATTCTCTTTGGTTGATTATCCATTTTTTTTGTTGTTGATAGATATTCCCTGTTGTGAACATTTTTGTGTCTGCCTTTTTAGTGATCACATGCTTTCTTATCTCTTGTGCTTATACCTAGAAGAGGAGCTGCTAGGACATGGTATATATTAAACTTGAAATGAAATTGCCTATCGGTTTTCCAGAGTAGTTACACTATTTTACACTCCCTCTCAAAATACATGAGCATTCCCATTGTTTCATATCCTTAATCATAGATGGTATTGTCTGGCATTTTAATGTTTTCATTCTAGTTCATGTGAAGCAGCATGTCTTTGTAGATTGAATTTGAGTTTTCCTGATGCCTAATGATATTGAGCACCTTCTCATAACTTATTAACCATCTAGGTATCTTCTTTTGGGAAGTGTCTGTTCACATCTCCTGCCAGTTTTTATTGGGATATTGGCTCTATAATACTGAGTTGGAGTTTTTTGTGTGTAATTTAGATGGAAGTCTTTTGTTAGGTATATATGGGTTATGAATATTTTTTCCTAATCTGTGGCTTTTTCTTTTATTAATTGGTGTCTTTTGATGAGCAGTATTTCAATTCATTGTTTCTTTCTATTGTCATTAGTACTTTTATGATGTGTCTAAGAAATATTTGTGTACCCCAAAGTTGAGAAAATATTTTCCCGTGTATGCTTTTAGCAGCTTTATAGTTTAAGTTTTGTTCAGGTCTATGATCTATTTGGAATTAATTTTTTTAAAGATTTTATTTATTTATTTATTTATTTTAGAGAGATAAAGAGAGAGAGCATGCAAACTGGGGGAGGAGAGGAAAGGAGAAAGACTCAAGCAGACTCAAGCCGACTCCATGCAGAGCTTGGAGACTGTTCCAGGGCTCCATCTCACGACCCTGAGATCATGACCTGAGCCAAAACCGAGTCGGACACTTAACTGACTGAGCCACACAGGTGCCCCTGGAATTAATTTTTTGACTGGTGTGAAGTAGATCCAGAGTTCATCGTTCCATTTGTTCAACAACATTTATTGCAAAAACTTTTGTTTCCCCCTCTGAATTACATTGGCTTGTATGGTTCTCTTTTCTATTCCATTGACTTATTTGTCTCTTTCTGTCAATACCGTGCTTTCAGAATTAATGTAGGTTTATTGTATGCTTTATATTTAGGAAGTAATATATCTTATGATGTAGTATGTTATCTTGAAACCAAGTAATGAAAGCCCTCTAAAATTGTTTTTCTTTTCCTAGATTGTTTTGGCTATGCCAGATCCTTTTCAATGTCACATAAATTTTAGAAGCACCTTATATTTTTATTTTAAAAAAAAGCCAGGATTTTGATCTAGATAGCATTGAATCACTAGTTTAATCTGAAAGTTAATATCTTAACAATACTGATTTCATTTTATGAATAAGACATATCTACTGATTCATGTAACTCGCCCTTAATATCTCTCAAATTATGTTTTATATTTTGTTGTAGAGTTCTTGCATATCTTTCATTAAATTTATTTCTAAGTGTTTTGTTTTTGATACTGTACTGTTCTTCTTAAAAAATTTCATTTTCCAATTATTGGTTCCTGTTCTGTAAGAATGCAATTAAATTTTGTAAATTGGCCTGTGTCTCCTGAGCTTTACAGTATTTTTTTTTAGATCTACCTCTCGATTTCTTTGTTGATCTGAAGAGCTTTCTTTAGTATTTTTGCGGGTGGTTTTTGAGCCAATGAATTCTCTCAACTTTTGATTATCTAAATATTTCTTTATATTGCCTTTATTTGTGAAAGATTTCGCTAAATATTGAATGAAGTTTTGTCTTTTTCTTCTTTTTGCACATCAAATGTCTCATTTTGTTGTCTACTAGCTTTTATTGTATCTAATGGGAAGCCAGTTATTCTTACTATTATGTGGGGCCTACTTAAAATAAAAATTTAAAAAGAACAGAGAAAAAAATAAAGTTATTTTTGATTTTCAATAGTTTGGCTTTGACATGCCTGGGGGGGTTATTTTTGTTTATTTATTGAGCTTAGGTTTGCTGTTCTTCTTGGAAATATATATTGATGTTTTAAAATAATTATGGACCTTTTAGCCATTATTTCATGAATTCTTTTTTGTTGTTGTTGTATTCTTTCTCTTCTCTTTTTCTGACTAATTACAAACAGGTTAGAAATTTGGTGTTTTCCTGCAGTTGTCTCTTCGTCTTTTCATTTTTTTAAAAAGACTTATTTATTTTAGGGGCATCTGGCTGGCTCAGTCAGTTAAGTGTCTGCCTTCCGCTCAGGTCATGATCCTAGGGTCCTGGGATCGAGTCCTGCATTGGGCTCCCTGCTCAGCAGGGGAATCTGCCTCTCCCTCTCCATCTGACTCTTCCCCAGCTCATGCTCTCTCTCTCAAATAAATACATAAAATCTTTTTTTAAATGGTGGGGGAGGGGCAGAGGGAGGGGCAGAGGGAAAGGGAGAGAGGGAATCTGAAGCAGACTCCCCACTGAGCCCCAGTGTGGGGCTGGATCCCACAACCTTGAGATCATGACCTGTGCTGAAATCAAGAGTGGGAGGCTTAACCAACTGAACCACCCAGGCACCCCTGTCTTTTTGTTTTTAAAATTTATTTTTGCTTTTACTTCAATTTGGATAATTTCTATCAATCTGTGTAAGGTTCACTAACCCTTTCTGTTGTGTGTAAGCTATGTCCAAAATTATCACCTAGGTTAGGAGGAGGGAAATTGATTTACTCTACTTTAAATTTCTTATCTTAAATAAATTTTACATTTAAGATATTATTTATTTAAGGTTTAGAGTTTTTGTTTCATTTATATAGTTTCCTTTCCTATTCTGTAATTCTCCATTTCATCTCCGAATCTATCTTAATTTGCTTTTTTTGTGTTTTTGTTTGTTTGCTTTTTGTAATTGTTTAACATTTCAATCACAGTCCTCTTAAACTTCTTCCTGCTGATTCCAATATCTGGGTCCCCAGTTGCTCTGCCTGTTTTGACTATATTTTCTCATAATTATGGTAACATTCCCTGTTCTCTGCATATATTTTAAAAAGATTTAATTCTGGGCATTTACATTAAATAGAGTGGAGATTAGAACTGTAATATTTTTTCATTGTTTTGTATTATTATTATTGTTTTTTAAAGATTTTATTTATTCATTTGACACAGAGAGAGAGACAGTGAGAGAGGGAACACAAGCAGGGGAAGTGGGAGAGGGAGAAGCAGGCTTCCCCCTGAGCAGGGAGCTTGATGCAGGACTCGATCCCAGGACCCTGGGATCATGACCTGAGTGGAAGGCAGTCACTTAACAGACTGAGCCACCCAGGCGCCACATTTTTTTTTTCCTGGGGAGTTCAAATAGTATTTCTCTCTTGGGGGCAAGTAGTATAAAGGAATGATATTTCAGATTCCATGAAGAGTTGAGTTTATGTAGCCTGTTACCATAAATTGATTGCATTCACCTGTGGTTTCAAATTGGGTTAAGACCTTCTCTCTGCTCTTCCGCTAATCTCTTTGATCTTGTCGGGGGTTGAGCTGGAGTGGTTCAGATGGCAATTTTAAGTAGTTTTGGTTCACTTTTGGATTCTACTCTAGCTGATCCCTGGAATATGAAGCACTATATAGCTGTGCAAGGCTGCATGAAGACTCTCTGCTTTTCTTTCTTACCTCCATTGTCTTTAGTCAGCAATATTCTGCAAAGGGAAAGGAGAAGATTGAAGGGTCAAGTTGTTTAATTTTTCTATTACTGATTTTCTCTGTTCCATCTGTCATTGGCCAATTTTATAGTATTTCTGCAAGGCTCTGTCTTTGACAGACCTGCTTTTCCACTTACCTATTCCCACACTCTGCCCTTGATCCCAGGTGTGGAAGTAGCGCTTTGATAACCTATGAAGGGCTCATCTCTATCTGGAATTTAGTTCATTAAGACATCTTTGTGTTCAGTGCTCTTCAATAGCTTTAAAAAATTATGCATGTTAGCATATCTATTTTCATCTTGCTGCTACCATGGGAGTGAAATTCTTTCATGTACTCCTACATCCCAATTGGAAGTAGAAATCCAATTAACCTTTTCCAAAAACATAAAACTCTTAACTTTTATTAACACCTTCAGTGTGTAGTTTGTAATATCTTCTGCAATAGTCAGGTTATATTTACATAGATTTTGCCCCATTTATTTGTCCATCTTGAAAGTGTCTATATTTGTTAATCATATCATTAACCACAATACTGGTTGTAGGAGAGTAGAGTGGGGTTTCTTTGAGAGTATGGGTTTTGGTGTTGAGAGACTTGGCTTTGAATCCAATACTATCATATGTTAATGGTCTGAGTTTGCCTCATTGGAAGACGGTGATACCTAATAGCAGTTTCTTCCTTTAGTTGTTACAAGAATTAAATGTTATTGTCTGTGAAATGTACATGTCTGTTGCATAGTAAGCACTTAATAATAAGTTCTGTTGTTCTATCTTATTGTAAATGTGTCTTATTTTCTTACACGTGTCACTCTATCACAGTCTTTTTTTCACTTTCAGATTACTTAATGAGAATCTAGACGTGTTCTGGTGGGTGGTCTGCAGTTAAAACAAGGAACTTTTTGCATATCAAAGTACAGATGACTCAAATTTCCACCTCAATCTGACAGACACACAGATGAAAGACAACTGAGAAAATGGTTGCAATGTTTAAGAAATCTTATACACATAGTTATTTTATTTAATTCTTTGTCAAAGCTTTGGTTTAATGAACCATATGATGACAATAAATGAATTAATCAACTCTTTGGAGATGTAATCAACAATTAGTAATTTCAGGTGATTATTTTAGAAACAAATGCATTTAAATGTCTACATGTTGCCAAGGGAAATTCATTGAAATGATAATATAATTTATAAGTGGGAAGAACATACAATATGATGATGACTTTATTTTTGTAACTGCCATAAATATGTGAAATAATGTAATGAGGCTTAATGCTCATAATTGTTCTGACCTGCTAAATATGTTGCTGAAGGTAAGTTATGAAATTTATTTTTGATATTTGTGGAATATCTACGTTGTACCTTCATAAAAAGTTAACTTAGACCTTATAAGGAGCTAATATAAAAGAAAAAGTATTCTAATTCTTCATTATTTTTTGAATATTGACAAGATTCCTTGTCAGTATTTTATATTGCTGGACAATTTAGAAAAAGCTCAGATGGTTATTCTTTGCCTTCATCTTAAGGTTCGAATAAATGTTGACCAGGGGAACTCCCTCATGCCAGCTTCCTTGACAACCATAATGGCTGTAAACATCTTTTTCTTTAGGCCACGAGCAAAGCTTGCCTAAACTAATTTCCAGTACATTGCACTTTTGTATTGTGACCATTGGTTTGCCTTCCAAGTGCTAAGAACACCTGCTGGCAGAAGTAATCTGCAGGCCACCTTATCATAACTAGAGCAGAAGAGGAAAGGAACAAAAAACACAAGGAGGAAGAACATTCAGACCTTTTTTGATATCACCCCTAAAACTCCACCCACTGGCACACTGATTACAGGTCTTTCAGAATTTCCAACTTTCCCTTGATCCATTTCTCCCTTAGGATGAAATGAAATGAGCTCCCCCAAGAGGTTAGAAGGTGACCTACAATCCAACATCTGCTTTTATTGAGATGAAATTAAAAAAAATTTATTTTATTTATTTATTTGAGAGAAAGAGAGAGAGCACAAGCTAGGAGAGCAGCAGAGGGAGAGGAGAAGAAGACTCCCCGCTGAGCAGAGAGCCCGGGCTCCATCCCAGGACCCTGAGATCATGACCTGAGCCCAAGGCAGATGCTTAACTGACTGAGCCACCCAGACACCCCGGAGGTGAATTTTTTTAAAAAGCATATTGTTAACAATTTCTTTAGGTTTTTGTCTCCAGGATTGTTTAATCATTTGCTGACTCCAGATTTGAATTCTGATGCTACGTAGATTTGTCCACCGGAAACTCCTCTAATTAAACTTCTATTCTTAATTCCTCCAGTGACCTCTCCAAACTTATCAAAAACTTGATTGCCTTCTAGGAACAAATGATGGTTTCTGAAATTTAATTTCCATCACACATGTGAAAATATTGTGTGCTACCATCCCTCAGCAAACCATTTTGTTGTTAAAAAATCATACATTTACATTTAAAATATTAAATTGATATTTGTAATATCAATTTATCAATATCAAATTCATGAATAAATGAATAGTGGAGAGTAAAGAACTATATAAATGGAATTATTTTATACTTCATGAGAATTTCATGGCTAATCTTCATTAAATTTTCTTTTTACTCCATAAGCTTTTATTTTCTTTAACATTTCCACTAAGAGAATAGTTGCTTGCATTGCTTACTTGAAAATGAAAGTTGCACTTGTAAAAGACCAGCTTTGTTTACTTCTTTTGCAGTTCTGGTGATGGTTTAAAGGATGCATATGCTTTATCCTGTGTAAGGGTAGCCTTTAGGAATAAAATGAGTGAACAAGCAGCTTAATTGTGGTGATCAGTGTAAAAATTGTAAAAATCATGTTTTCTTTTTTTTTTTTAAATTTTATTATGTTATGTTAGTCACCATACAATACATCATTAGTTTTTGATGTAGTGATCCACGACCCATTGTTTTCGTATAACGCCCAGTGCTCCATGCAGTACGTGCCCTCCTTAATACCCATCACTGGGCTAACCAATCCCCCCTCCCCTGTTTGTTTCTCAGGTCCATAGTCTCTCATGGTTCATCTCTCCCTCCAATTCCCCCCCCACCATTTTTCCCTTCCTTCTAATGTCCTCCAAAAAATCATGTTTTCTTAACTGTTGTCTTGATATGATTATTTGGTAACACTACCAAATTCCATGCTCATCAGTAGAACATTCCATATTCCCTGTATTACTAAGAATTTTGCAGTTGTCTCTCATAGGTAATGCGAGATCATGGTGGTGTTTGATTCTGAGTCACAACAATATGAGTTAAAGTTAATAATGCAAGCAGAGGGGCGCCTGGGTGGCTCAGTTGGTTAAGCGACTGCCTTCGGCTCAGGTCATGATCCTGGAGTCCCGGGATCGAGTCCCGCATCGGGGTCCCTGCTCGGTGGGGAGTCTGCTTCTCCCTCTGACCCTCCTCCCTCTCATGCTCTCTGTCTCTCATTCTCTCTGTCTCAAATAAATAAATAAAATCTTTAAAAAAAAAATAATGCAAGCAGAGAAGTGGTGTTCCATTAAGTAAGGCTGAGAGAAACTGAAATTCAGATTTCTAAATGCATGGAAGATAAAACTGAATGTCACTTCGAGGACAGAACCTCTGCTAATGTAGATTAGAGCCTCTTCAGAAGACTAAAAGCTTTTAAGGAAATTATAAATATTTCTTTTCATTACTCATGAACCTAGGCACAAAATCTTTCTTATTCATATTCTCAAATAAGATTTATTTAATCTCTGCTACAGTACTCAGTACGGTTAGAAATTCTAGTACTTCAAAGCAAAAATAACAGCACGTCTCCCAGTGTTGTGTTGATTTAAAAAAAAAAACCTTTTTTCCTCTTTTCTTCAAATTTGGCTCTACCATTTATTAGCTGTGTGATCTTGGGCATGGTTTTTATACTTGTTGAGGCTAAATTATATCATCAGTAAAATTGTTTAAAGGGCACTTCTGTGAATAATTTATTTATTTTTATTTTTTATTTTTTCCTGTGAATAATTTAGAAAAAGCCTAATTGCCCAGCAAATAGTTAAGTGCTATTGTTATTTGTTATTCTTATTTGTTTGTTTGTATATTTGTTACCTAGCCAGTCCTGACCGCATAGGCAGAAGAATAATCATCTCAGCAGATAGTTCTTGTATAGTCCACTGAGCTGTTCTGCCTCAGCCTTCTGACTTGTATTCCATTATCTTTCAATGACGAGGTTCCTGGAATGAGCTGTAGACCAGTACTCCTCAGACTTTAATGGGCACACTGGTCACATGAAGTTTCTCCATTTCTAAAAACTTCCAGGTGATATCAATGCTGTTGATTCATAGACCACATTTTGAGTAAGAAGACCCTGGCTTAGCACTGCCCAGATAATGGGAATGTTCTAGATATGTGCTGTCCAGTATGTCTACCACTGGGTACGTGTGGTGAGCGCTACCAAGGAACTCCATCTTTAATTTTATTTTTAAAATATTTAAATTCACCTGTACCTAGTGGCTATTGTATTGGGCAGTGCAGTTGGAGAGAATCTGGCTCATCCTGATATTCTTTTTCAACATTCTTTTTGTATTACCAGGCCCTGGGTGGGTTTTCTTCTGAAACAAATGATAATTTTTATGCACAATCCTTATTAAGTTACTGCCCAGAGATCTCTGGTCCTTTGTTTCATCTAAGGGTTAAGACCTCCTAGAATCTAACCAGGGCTGGTACTAGGCCACCTAACTGGCTGCTAAGTCCAGAAGTCATCTGAGTGTTCTGGATGACCACACTCTATATCTTTCTGACTTCCTGTTAAGTGTTGCTTGAGGGTCAGTATCTCTAGAGGCTGAGTTGATATGAGATTCAGCAGTAGGGAGTCTTTCTGCTTTTTTTTTTTTTTTTAACTTGGTGATTCATTGCTTTGCTCATTTTGCATCCAGATTATACTTGTGCTTCATCTACCTAATGATTCACAGTTTTTACAGTGAGGTGCTTAATGTTGCTAATGGACAGATGTTTAAAGAGACAGAGGAAGAAGATGGAAATGATCTCACTGACATTATACTGTCTGAAGGATTGTAATTATATTTTAAACTCATATCCTTTCCTCACAATCACCAAAGCAAAGGAATGTATTTTTGCAGCATTTTGTAGTTTTTGCTTATTTCTATTTACTTCGCTTGGGCTTAGCTTCTATTCAAAGACCTCATTCCTTTTCTCAAAGAAAGTGCCTTATTAGTTTACAGGTCCTCATTTTTTATTTGCTTCTTTGCTCTCGATTTCCAAAGTGTACAACACTGAAGATGTGAAAATACTGAGCTAAACTCTAAGAAAAGCTTGACATATATACATAGTAGTATTGAACACAGCTAAATCAATACGATATTAAAGGAGAACTACTGAAATCGTACAGTTGATTTGGTAAATATTTAACAAAAGCTGTTATTGAAATGAATCTTTGACTAGGACAAATTCTGTCAAGATTTTCTGTCACATTACCCAAGTCATTGTCTGTTCTTGAGCAATACTTAAGTTGAAAAAGATATTTCTTTTGCTGCTGT
>NC_058408.1:78317741-78410813 GCF_002201575.2 Neomonachus schauinslandi
TTGCCAGAAGCGGCCGCTGGAGGCCCCTCCCCCACTGTCTATCCTCCCGAATATCGCCTCGGATTCACTTCTCCGCACGTCCTACCTTCCAGAAAGTGGTCGCTTTTCTGATGAGAGTTGTTGCTCTTCTTTTCTTCGATCTCCTGTTGAGTTTGTAGGTGTTCAGAATGGTTTGATCCCTATCCAGCTGAATTCCTGAGAGGAGACGAAATCCAGGTCTCCTACTCCTCTGCCATCTTGCTCCACCCCCCCAGGGCTTTTCTTTCTTTGCAGGTATATTAATCAGTGCATTCCAGAGAAATAGAATCAATAGGGCATGTGTGTGTGGGTGTGTGTGTGTGTGAAAGAGAGAGACAGAGACAGAGACAGAGCAATTTTAAGGAATTGGCCTATGAAATTATGGAGGCCAACAAGCCCCAAATCTGCAGGGGTTGCTGGCAGGCTGGAGACCCAGAGAAGAGACGATGCTGTAGTTCAAGTGCAAAGGCCTTCTCCTGGCACAATTCCCTCTTGTTCAGGGGAGGCCGGTATTTTGTTCTACTTAAACCTTCAACTGATTGCACGAGGCCCACTCACATTATGGAGGAAAATCTGCTTTATTCACAGTCCAGCAATTTAAATGTTAAGTTTCATTCAGACTCCCCTCACAGAAACATCCAGAATAATGTTCGACCAAATATCTGGGCACTGTGGCCCAGCCAAGTTGACACATAAAATCAACCATCACAGTGGGATACCTAAATATAAATAATAGTAAGTATTCTTTCTTATTCTAGAGGGTTTCCAAAGGGAAGATCTCTACTCTTTTGCCTGAAGATAGCAAGAATTCCAGCAATCTGGGAGCTGATGAAGGAATTAGGGCTGGGGAAGAGGTTGTCACCAACATCGTATGGAATGCCTCTTTATCTCCCCAGTTTTGGGATGGTGCTTCATGCATACTCTGCACTGACTTATGTCTAAACCCTCTTGTTTCAACTTCTTCAAAGAACAAATGCTGGTCTTTGCTAGGGTATGAAAAGAAACTTGGAACTCTAACTGGTTCTTTATACAGATATGCAACAAATTATCCTGTTTTCTTTTTTTTTTTCAAAGATTTTATTTATTTGAGAGAGAGAGAATGAGAGACAGAGAGCATGAGAGGGAGGAGGGTCAGGGGGAGAAGCAGACTCCCTGCCGAGCAGGGAGCCCGATGCGGGACTCGATCCAGGGACTCCAGGATCATGACCTGAGCTTAAGGCAGTCGCTTAACCAACTGAGCCACCCAGGTGCCCCATATCCTGTTTTCTTTTTTTTTTAAATGATCTATTTATTTATTTGACAGAGAGACACAGCGAGAGAGGGAACACAAGCAGGGAGAGTGGGAGAGGGAGAAGCAGGCTTCCCGCTGAGCAGGGAGCCTCATGTGGGGCTCGATCCCAGGACCCTGGGATCATGACCTGAGCCGAAGACAGACGCTTAACGACTGAGCCACCCAGGTGCCCCCAAATTATCCTGTTTTCAATGCCACAGTTCACCTATTTCTGCTGAGGTAACTGGACGTCCCTAGTCTTTATCCTCACCGAGGTCTTAGGGTATGAATTAGCATTCTTCTCTTTATAGTTCCTGTAGCAAACCCTTAGACTGCAACTCTTTTTTTTTTTTTTAAGATTTTATTTATTTATTCATGAGAGAGAGAGAGAGAGAGGGAGAGGGAGAAGCAGGCTCCCAAGGAGCAGGGAGCCCGATGCGGGACTCGATCTCAGGACCCTGAGACCATGACCTGAGCTGAAGGCAGACGCCCAACCATCTGAGCCACCCAGGTGCCCAGACTGCAACTCTTTTTATTCTGTTAACTTAGTTGCCAATCTTTTGCCAGATAGCCAACTTCCGAAAATTTGTTGCCAAAGGTCATCCAGCGTCATCTGTCGATATCTTTTCTCTTCTCATTATTTTCATGTATTTATGCTTTTTAAAAAAAGATTTTATTTTTAAGTAATCTCTACACCCAACGTGAGGCTCAAATTCACTACCATGAGATCAAGAGTCTCATGTTCTACTGACTGAGTCAGCCAGGAACCCCGATGTGTTTATACTTTTTAAAACCCGCTTTATAAATATATAATTCACATACTATGCAATTCATCCATTGATTTTATCACTAAATTTTTTTTTAATAACAAAAATTTTTTAAAAATTATTTTTTTTGCAGTTTGAGTAGAGGGTAGAAATAAACATGCATGTTTAGCTATAAGTTTTCTCTAATTTTTTTTGTTTTTGTCTTTTTAAACTTCCCTCCCCCACATATTTTTAAAAATTGAGATATAATTAACATATTATAAAATTTACCTTTTTGAAGGGTGCCAGTCAGTGGTTTATAATATATACAAAAAGTTGTGCAACAATTACCACTAATTTCAGAACATTATCATTGCCTCAAAAAGGAACCCCATACCCACTGCCATTCCCCATCTCTACCTTCCTCTGGCCTTTAGGAACCAGTGATCTGCTTTGTGTTTCTATGGATGTTCCTATCCTGAACATTTAATGTAAATGGCAACATACAATATGTGACCTTTAGCGCCTGGTTTCTTTCACTTAGCAATGGGTTTTCAAGATACTATATTGATATTTCATTCCTTTTAATGACTGTATAATATTCCATGTGTAGATACAGCATATATTGTTTTTTTTTTTTTTGAGTTTTAATTTTTTTTTTATTCTTATGTTAATCCCCATACATTACATCATTAGTTTTAGATGAAGTGTTCCATGATTCATTGTTTGTGCATAACACCCAGTGCTCCATGCAGAACAGCATATATTGTTAATCCATTCACCTGTTCATAGACTTTAAGGTTGTTTCCACATTTGACTTATGAGTCATGCTGCTGTGGACATTTGCTTACAAGGTTTTATGTGAACAAATGTTAATGTCCCTTGGATATATATCTAGGTGTGGAATTGTTGGGTTAGATGGTAATGTTATTCTTAACTTTTTGAGGAATTACCAAACTGTTTTTCAAAGCTGCTGACTTATTTTATGTTTCTACCCCCAATGTCTCAGGGTCCCAATTTCTCCATATCCTCTTTAACATTTGCTATTTCCCAGTTTTTGTTATAGCCATCCTAGTAAGAATGAAAAGATGTCTTGTGGTTTTGAGTTTAATTTACCTAGTGACTGATGATGTTGAGCATTTGACCATGGCCATTTGTATAAAATCTATGAAGAAATGTCATTTCAAGCCTTTATCCATTTGTATTCAAGTTGACCTTTAATTGTTGGGCTGTAAGATTTCATTTTATATTCCAAATATTAGTCTCTTATCAGGTATATGATTTGTAGATATTTTCTCTGTGTATTATCTTTCCACTCTCTTGATAGTGTCCTTTGAGGCACAAAAAATTATAATTTAGTAAAGTTTAATTTCTCTATTTTTTCTTTGGTTGTTTGTGCTTTAGGTGCTATAGCTAAGAAGCCATTGCCTAACTAAGGTCACAAAGATTTATACTTACGTGTTCTTCTATGAACTTTATAGTTTAACCTTTAAATTTATGTCTTCAATCAATTTGGAGTTAATTTTTTATATGATGTACATTAGAGGTCCAAATTTATTCTTTTCTAAGTAGATATACAGTTACCCCAGCACCACTGTTGAAAAGACTACCCTTTCCACATTGAAGTGTGTTGGTGTCTTTGTCAGGAGTCAGCTGACTATTGATGTATGGGTTTATTTCTAGACTCTCAATTTTATTCCATCAATCTATAGATCTATTCTTATACCAGTATTGCAGTGTCTTTATTTTATCTTTCATTATGTTTGAAATTGGTAAGTGTGAGTCCTCCAACTCTGTCCTTTTCCCATTTCATTAGTTTGGCTCTCTTGCATTTGCATATGAATTTTAGGATTGACTTGTCCATTTTTTCAAAAAAGATAGAGTTTTATAGGAATTATACTTAATTTGTACATCAATTTAGGGAGTATAGCCATTATAGAAGGCACTAGGTCTTCCAGTCTATGAACAAGAGATCTCTTTTGACTTATTTAGGTCTTTTAAAATTTCTTTCAACAATGTAGTTGAAAGTTTTCAGTATACAAATCTTGAACATTTTGTTAAATTTTTTCTTAGGTGTTTTTTCCATTCAAAGTTATTGCAAATGAAATTATTTTTAAAATTTTTTAAATTTTGAAAAGTCATTTTTGATTTTTCATAGCATGTACATCGAAATGAAACTTATTTATGCATATTAATTTTATATCCTGCCATCTCACTGACATTGTTTATTAGCTTGAATAGTTGTTTTGTGTGAGAATATATCTTAGGATTTTCTATGTTTAAGACTATGTCATCTACAAATAAAGATAGTTTTACTTCATCATTTCTAATCGCTCTGGCTAGAACCTTGAGTAAAATGTTGAAAAGCAGTCGTGAGAATGGACATCCTGTCTTGTTCCTGATCTTCAGGGGGAACACCTTCAGGCTAAATACACATGTTAGCTGTGGATTTTTCATTACTGTCCTTTTTTAGGTAGAGGAAGTTCCCTTCTATTCCTAGTTTGTTAAGTGTATTTATCATGAAAGGATGATGAATTTTGTTGTGCTTTTTCAGCATCTTTTGAGATAACTGTGGGATTTTTGTCTTTTATTCATTTGATACAATACAGTGCATTAATTAATTTTTGCATAGTCAACCAATCTTGCATGACTGGGGCAAATTCTATTTGGTCTTAGTACATCATTCTTTTTATATCTATTGGATTGGGTTATCTAATGTTTTGAGGATTTTTACATCCATATGCATTAGGGATATTAGTCTATAGTTTTCTTGCGATGTCTTTATCTTGTTTTGGTGTTAAGGTATTATTGGCCTCATAGGATGGATTATGGCATGTTCCCTGCTCTTCTATTTTTTTTTTAATGGATAAATATATTAGCAAATAAATACATTTCTCAACATAGTGCCTGATTCAAGCATCTTTCTGTCTGGTTCAGATATAAATACCCATGTGAGTGTCTAGGTGCTAATTCCCCACTGACTTTGAGGAAAGAAGGTTCCCCCGTGGGGTCCTGTGCCCACTTAGCTCCCACATTCATGTTCCAAATGGGATAATGCCTGAGGAGCCGGCAGTGGTCTAGCTGCCCTCTTTTGGAAAATTTTGAGAATGATTGGCATTAATTCTTCCTTAAACACTTAGTAGAATTCACCAGAGAATTGGTGATATTAGTCTATAGTTTTCTTTTGATGTCTTTGGTCATCAAATGTATTTGTCCTGAGCTCTTCATTGTTGGAAGTTTTTTGTTTTCTGACTTAATATTTTTACTTGTTATGGTTATCTGTATTTCTTCTTGAATCATTTTTGGTAGTTTTTTTTTTTTTTAAGATTTTATTTATTTATTTGACAGAGAGAGACAGCGAGAGAGGGAACACAGGCATGGGGAGTGTGAGAGGGAGAAGCAGGCTTCCCGCTGAGTAGGGAGCCCGAGGTGAGGCTCGATCCCAAGACGCTGGGATCATGACCTTAGCTGAAGGCAGACACTTAACAACTGAGCCACTCAGGCACCCCCATTTTTAGTAGTTTTTGTCTTTATAGGAATGTACCTATTACATCTAGGTTACCTAGTATTCCTATATAGTCTTTTTATTTTTAAGGTCAGTAATAATGTCCCTCTTTCATTTCTAGTTTTAGTAATTCGAATCTTCTTGCTTTTTATTTCTTGGTCAATCTAACTCATGTTTGTCTACTGTTGATTCTTTCAAATAACCAACTTTATATTTTAAAAATTTTCTCTATTTTAAAAAAATTTCTATTTAACTGATTTCTGCTCTATTTTTAAAATTACTTCCTTCCTTCTTTATATTTTGGGCTTTATTTGCCCTTCTTATTTTTTGTTTGCTAAGGTGGAAGTTTAGCTTGTTCTTTTAGAATTTTCATCTTTTTATGGGTGCCTGGTGGCTCAGTTGGTTAAGCACCTGACTGTTGATTTTGGCTCAGGTCATGATCTCAGCATCAGGCTCTGTGCTGGGCGTGCAGCCTGCTTAAGATTCTCTCTCTCGGGCGCCTGGGTGGCTCAGTTGGTTAAGCGACTGCCTTCGGCTCAGGTCATGATCCTGGAGTCCCGGGATCGAGTCCCGCATCGGGCTCCCTGCTCGGCAGGGAGTCTGCTTCTCCCTCTGACCCTCCTCCCTCTCATGCTCTCTGTATCTCATTCTCTCTGTCTCAAATAAATAAATAAAATCTTTAAAAAAAAAAAAAAAGATTCTCTCTCTCCGTCTGCCCCTCCCCCTCTAAAATAGCTGATTTAAGGTCTTTTTCAGTAAGTCTAACACCTGGCATCGTTAAGAACTGTTTATGTTTGTTGATATTTGTTGTTTCTTTGCATGTCATATATTTTTGTTGTTGTTGATAACTGGAAATTTTGAATTATATAGTGTGGCAACTCTAGGAATCAGATCTTCCCCCTTTCCAACATTTGTTGTTGCTGCTTGTTTTAGTTGTTTTATCATTTAGTGACTTTTGAAGTAATTCTTTGGAGTCAATATTCTTTCTTGTATGTGATCACTGAAATCTTTACTCACTTAGTTTTGGCTTAACTAATGATTGGACGTATATTTGCTTAAATACCAGAAACCAATAAATCTCTTTTTGCCAAGGGACCTTGTGTTTATGTCCAGCCATGTTTTTAGCACTCAGTGAAGCAGTTAACAATTGTGTCCTTGCCTTCACTTCATCCTTATGTAGAGCTTCAAAGTCAGCTAGAAGTGAGAGCTTAGGGTTCTCTCAAGTCTGTTCTGTCAGAGTGTTCATGTGTATGGCCTTCTAGATTCCCAGAATGTGTCATAACTTTTCAAAAAGCTTATGGACATCTCATTTCTCAGCTTTTCCTTTTAATCTTTTTGGTTATTCTTTTGTTTGTGCCAACTATTATCCTCCATTACATCAAGCCATGGGAGGTTAAAACACTTGCCTTTAAAAGATTTTTATTTATTTATTTGTCAGACAGAGAGAGAGAGAGCACAAGTTGGGGGAGCAGCAGAGGGAGAGGGAGAAGCAGGCTCCCCATTGAGCAGGGAGCCTGATGTGGGACTTGATCCCAGGACCCTGGGATCATGACCTGAGCTGAAGGCAGACGCTTAACGACTGAGCCACCCAGGCGTCCCTAAAACACTTGCCTTTAATTGCTTTTGACAAATGCCTTCTAGGTGAAGAATTTTCACTCTGGGGGAGCTTCTAAGTAGGTCAAATACAGACAGCCTTGTAAGTTGGCTCTTCCAAGGAACTACCAGCAGATAAAATCATAATAGTTCTTTGGGAATGAGGCTATGAAAATGATCCAGTCCTATTCTGCTACCTCCAGTGGTTGTCAGTCTGCAATAGGACTGTGGGCTCTTATTTTTCGAGACTGCCACAAAGCTGGAGAGCAGGGGATAGAACTAGGGCAGGTCAAAATGTCACAAAAGTTGCTGTCTCTACTGAGATTCAACTGCTTTTCTTGAATAAATGCCACCTGGGCCAGAGCAAACCTTTAGTTGATTTTCAGAGTTCTGAAAATTAAAATTCTGTCATTTAAAAAAATTTCTGTTATGGAGGAGCTCATTCTCAGAGGTCCTTACTTTGCCATTTTTGCTGATGTCATTGGTATGTTGGTGACAGAACTTGAGACATTTGCAGAATTATTTATGCTGAAGTGGTCCAGTCTATGAAGGGTTACCCTACATGATAAGGCTGATGACTAGCCAGCTTTGTCATTTGATGTGGCCTGGTCTAATAGGGTGTATATATTCCAGTCTGCAGTATTTGTCATTATGTCTGCTCTAATCCATGGGCATAATTGTTTTTCCTCCCCTGACTGTGATAATGTGGAACAATTAATTTCATATCAGGACATGATTAACATGTACCATACTGCCTAGAGGCTTGAGAAATAGAACCCTTGAGCTCTCCAGCACTAGGAAACTCAACTTCTTTCCCCTTTGGTCTAGGGTACATAGAAAAAGTAATGAAAAATGCTCCAACTTAAAAAGTATCTGGGGAATCTTTTCATTGTTTAAGGGTCAATTTTGTTAGAGGGAAGTAACCAGCTGTTCTCTTTATCTTGGATACTAAAAAGTAAGCACATTTTTTTCTCTTTAAGCATGTTAACCTACTAAAGATTACTGCCCAACAAGCTATGAGAGGAAAATGATTGATGTGGTACCACCATAATTACTTTGCTTTAAATGGGGCCATGTATAATGGATTCCTCCAGGGCCAATGTTAACTGGGATAATAGCCTTAATTTTTACTATGTTCTAGATTCTCTGGCCTCTGGGCTGCTGACCATACTTGTTCAGCCAATGAGGCAGGGGTGATTACTTTGTGGTCACAAGGAGAGGGCCCTAGTGCTCTTTGGGGGAGCCTGTGGGTGGAAAAAGACAGCTGTCTCTGTCATTCCCCAAAGTTTCCACAAGGGGGTGTGTCTCCAAAGCATGCTCACGTAACCTATGTTGATGGCACTTACTGGACACTTCTCTATTTGCTTTTGTGGCTGTGGTTCTGGTAATACCAGCTCTAATGAGCAGTAACCACTTTCCTCAGTCATAGAAAAGGCTTTCGTGCCCAGGGTTTTCATGAGCTGCCTGCGCTCTTCTGTTGTTCTCCCTGTCAGTGTTAAGAGTCCTATGACCAGCTGAGCATAAAATATGCAGTTATGTATCCTGGCTTGACTAGTACCACTCTGAGTGGCTTACAACTGATCAGTGCCCTGACATCCTCTCTGGTTGTTCTGTTTTCTTCATATACTATTTGCTTAAGTTCTTGATCTCCCAGAAGCAAACCAGGAAGCCTGTGGCACAGGAGACAAGAAGTCCCCTGACTGAATTCCTGTTACTGTCCTGAATCTTCCTTCCTTTAATAGAGATAGGGTCCTTTCCTTGATGGAATCAGCTTGACCTTGTTAGTTCTTTTGACACTGGGCTGCCTATGAAAGCCTCCCTTAGCAAAACCAGTGATATTCCTCGCTCCCTGCTCAAGTATTCAGTGGATTTTTTCTACAATGGGTTGTCATATCTGCTCCTCCAACTCTCACAGTTGGAAGGAGTTTATAAACATACATACTGTGCCACATTTAACATCGCAGTCGCCATTGGAAGCTCCCTGCCAGGACTGAGATTTGGTTTGTATCTGTGGAACAGATTTTCTAGCATGCCTGTTTCATCCTCTGCCATTATGGGGGTCAGGAGTACTCAAGCCCCTATGAATCCTTTACCAGCGTGTAATGATACCCTCTTTTTATTGTTTTCCTGCCATCAGTAGGGAGGCAAAGGTAACAAACCTAATAACAAGGACAGAACCATAACCATGCAGCATTCTTAACAGAACACATCTGCCTATAGGCAGAAAACTGGCTGTAATCCTAGATTTTGGTGGCATAACTTCCTGACTCCAGCAACCAACCAGCTCAAAGTCATTATGTAAAGGCCAGCTCCTTGTTTCTTGGCTTTAATGGCATGGATGATTCAGACATGAATTTAGCACCTCAGAGAGAACTGGCTTGACCCAAGAAAGCTTCTGCATCATCTGCACAGAGGGCACTTAGGGCCTTATTTATGCCAGAAACTAGAGGATAGTACCTGTATTGCTCTGGTAGGGCTGTCATAACAAAATACCACAGACTGGGTGGCTTACACAACAGAAGTTTATTTTCTCACAATTCTGGAGGCTAAAAGTCCAAGGCCAAGGTGTTGGCAGGATTGGTTTCTTCTGAGGCTTCTCTCCTTGGCTTGTGGATGGCCATCCCTGTGTCTTCACATCGTCTTCCTTCTGTATCTGTGTCCAAATTTTCCTCTTCTTATAAGGAATGCCAGTCAGATTGGATTAGGACCCACACTAATGACCTCATTTTAACTTAATTATCTCTGTAGAGACCCTATCTCCAAATCCAGTCACATTCTGACTAGGAGGATGAGGATGTCAACATATGAATTGTAGAGGGATGTAATCCAGTTCATAATAATAGCGCTTCCGAAATATTTTGTTAACCCAGATCTGTTATGTTCCCTGAGCAACTCCTTGCCTGACCATTATAAGGAAGTGTGAATGTCTATTCTTATTCTCGATAAGACTGCCTGTAGCTGTCATTGTGTGTACGTTTGAAGCTCTGATTTTAACCTATTTTCTAAGTCAGTGTCACATGCACGTAAAAGGATGTTTGATTTTCACTTCTCCAAAACAGCGTACATTACTCTAAGTTGACTAGGTTGCCTATCAGCTAATTCAAGTGAAAACCTGTTGTGTGCATGTCTGCCCTGTATGTGGCTGTGACCTCCCAGACAGGTATCCAGCAATGTCAACTAACAGGAACCCCCACAGCAGTTCTCATTTGGAGTCTACTCTTTTTTTTTTTTTTTAAGATTTTATTTATTTATTTGTGAGAGAGAGGAAGAAAGAATGAGCCAGGGGAGAGGCAGAGGGAGAGGGAGAAGCAGACTCCCCGCTGAGCAGGGAGCCTGACACGGGGCTGGATCCCAGGACCCTGGGATCATGACCTGAGCTTAACCCACTGAGCCACCCAGGCACCCCTGGGAGTCTACTCTTAAGACCTCAGGTGATCTTATCTATATTAAAAGTTTTCTTTTAGAATGAGCATTTATTGCTTGTGTAATAATACAAGTCATCCATTGTCATTCTAATATCTGGACAAAAGTTATTTATATGAGAATATCCATAGGGATTTAAGAAGGCCAAGCAAGGAAAACAGTTTCACCATGTACCAAGGAAGACCTTAGTACTTGAAGCAGCTTGCGAGGGGTACTGTTCTTTGTCAGGTTGCTCTTCAGAACGGGAAATAATACGTGTGGCTGGCCTGATCCTCACCTGTGGGAGAAGGTAAGCAGTATCTCCTAATGGAGTGAACATGCAGAGGTAAACAGTAAGCAACTTTTGTCTGAAAAGTCTTGACTAAGTGATCAAACTTGATGCATACAATGTATCAAAAGAGCTTTGCCCTTCCACTTCACTTTTTCACACTGTTCCTTCTGCACCTTCTTAGTGCTCTTTACTTGGTGAGGAAAGACAAGGCATTAGATGGTTTCTGTGTTCTTTCCATTCCCTTCCCACCCCCAACTTAAGAGGCTCCTAGCCATGACCTGTATCAGCAGGACTGAGCTCTGTCTGGCTTTTTTTCTTTAAAGTAATAACTTCGCTGGGTTATAAATCAGGGTCTTCTCTTTAACAAGGTTTTTTAACTATAGAAGAAAGTTATCAACTACTCTCGTGTTCCTTGTCCTCTCCCAACTTCCCTCTAAATATGGAAAGTGGCCTGGGACAGGTCCTTCCCTTGGATCACGACTCACAATCTGTTCAGTGATGTCCAGCCTTGTTTAGGTATAGATATAATCTAATTTTCTTATCTAAGCAAGCCCTAGGGATGCCTGGGTGGCTCAGTTGGTTAAGAGTCTGACTTGATTTTGGTTCAGGTCATAATCTCATGGTTGTGAGATTGACCCCCACTGTGGGCTCTGAGCTCAGTGGGGAGTCTGCTTCTCTCCCTCTCCTTCTGCCTCTCCCCCACCTCCCCCACCCCCCCTGCCATTTGTATGCTCTCTCTCTCTCTCTGAAATAAATTAATAAATCTTAAAAAATTATAAAAATTATTAAAAAAGTAAATCTTTAAACAAGCCCTAAATTCTGATTACAGTATAATAATTTTGTTTTCATATACAGTTTCAAGAAACCTAATGATTTGGTAGCTTGCTTCTCAGTATTTTGATAGAGGAATATATATACATATATATGTGTATATACACACACACACACACACACGTACATATATATGTGAAACCACTTATTTTAAACTATTTACTCTTATTTTATTGGCTCATGTGAGTAAACAATAAATGGTAGGATTTTGTGATCTAATTCACTCTGTGTGAATGCATAATGATCATTGCATGTTTTAGAATCATAATTAATGGCAGTGATATCTTGCAAGTGTCAATAAAGTATTTCCATTTGGAGAAAAGAAATATAATATACTATGGACACAGAAGGAAAAGCACACATATTTAAGTGTCCCTGAAAGTAGACATTAACAGATCCAATAATTATCCAGTGTGATGTTTGAATTTCAAGTCCTCAACTTTGGTGCTGAACATCTGGAGCACTTTCATAAAAGTTCAGGTTTCTTTCAGCTTTCTACCATCCTGAGAGTCATGTAAGTGAACTAATAACTCCCACAGATCAAATGGTCCTGCATACAGTTGGACAAGATGGTTATACAAATAAACCTTGACATAAATGCATCTGTTGTCAACTCAGTGTAAGTGAACATCTGCTGATCATGTAGTATGTTAATAAAATGCATTTAGAATGACTGGCTCACTCAGAACATTGGCAAAAAAGTGATAAAACCCATAAACCCCGGGCAACTGGTGCTCATTTATCTAACAATGGAAATTAACCATTGTAGTATTTTCTACTTCGGGACTTTTATTAATATTTGCTAAGGGCTTACCAAAAGCCTTCTACCGAGTGCTATGAGTGTAGGATATTTTTAAGAGTGTATATAAGCTAGAGCACCTCTCTTCCAGAAGCTTTATTACTGGGTTTAGACAAGAAGTAGAAATACAGAAGAACTGGGCATATTTATACAGGAAATATGGACCAAAAAAAGAAAAAGAGTTGTAGGGGCACCTGGTGGCTCAGTTGGTTAAGTGTTTGCCTTTGGCTCAGGTCATGATCTCAGGGTCCTGGGATCGAGCCCCACATCGGGCTCCCTGCTGGGCAGGGGGCCTGCTTCTCCCTTTCCCTCTGCCACTCCCACTGCTTGTGCTCTCCTGCTCTCTCTCTGTCAAATAAATAAGTAAAATCTTAAAAAAAAAAAAAAAGAGATGTATAGTTTTTTTTGAGGGAAGCACCACTTATTTTTTTTATTTTTTTACTGTTATGTTAATCATCATACATTACATCATTAGTTATTTTTTTTTAAATTTTATTATGTTATGTTAGTCACCATACAATACATCATTGGTTTTTGATGTAGTGATCCATGATCCATTGTTTTCGTATAACACCCAGTGCTCCATGCAGTACGTGCCTTCCTTAATACCCATCACTGAGCTAACCAATCCCCCCTCCCCTCTAAAACCCTGTTTGTTTCTCAGAGTCCATAGTCTCTCATGGTTCCTCTCCCCCTCCAAATCCCGCCCCCCGCATTTTTCCCTTCTTTCTCCTAATGTCCTCCATGCTATTCCTTATGTTCCACAAATAAGTGAAACCATATGATCATTGACTTTCTCTGCTTGACTTATTTCACTTAGCATAATCTCCTCCAGTCCCATCCATGTTGATGTAAAAGTTGGGTATTCATCCTTTCTGATGGCTGAGTAATATTCCATTGTGTATATGGACCACATCTTCTTTATCCATTCGTCTGTTGAAGGGCATCTCGGCTCTTTCGGCAGTTTGGCTATTGCGGACATTGCTGCTATGAACATTGGGGTGCATATGGCCCTTCTTTTCACTACATCTGTGTCTTTGGGGTAAATACCCAGGAGTGCAATTGCTGGGTCATAGCGTAGCTCTATTTTTAAATTTTTGAGGAACCTCCACACTGTTTTCCAAAGTGGCTGTATCAACTTGCATTCCCACCAACAGTGTAAGAGGGTTCCCCTTTCTCCACAACCTCTCCAACATTTGTTGTTTCTTTCCCTGTCCATTTTGGCCATTCTAACTGGTGTAAGGTGGTATCTCAGTGTGGTTTTGATTTGGATTTCCCTGATGGCTAATGATGATGAACATTTTTTCATGTGTCTGTTAGCCATTTGTATGTCTTCTTCTGAGAAGTGTCTTTTCATATCTTCTGCCCACTTTTTGACTTGATTATTTGTTTTTTGGGTGTTGAGTTTGAGAAGTTCTTTATAGATCTTGGATACCAGCCCTTTATCTGTAGTGTCATTTGCAAATATCTTCTCCCATTCTGTGGGTTGCTTCTTTGTTTTGTTGACTGTTTCCTTTGCTGTGCAGAAGCTTTTTATCTTGATGAAGTCCCAAAAGTTCATTTTTGCTTTTGTTTCACTAGCCTTTGGAGATGTATCTTGAAAGAAGTTTCTGTGGGCGATGTCAAAGAGGTTACTGCCTTTGTTCTCCTCTAGGATTTTGATGGATTCCTGTCTCACATTGAGGTCTTTCATCCCCTTTGAGTTTATCTTTGTGAATGGTGTTAGAGAATGGTCGAGTTTCATTCTTCTGCATGTGGCTGTCCAATTTTCCCAGCACCATTTATTGAAGAGACTGTTTTTTTTCCATTCCATGTTTTTTCCTGCTTTGTCAAAGATTATTTGACCACAGAGTTGAGGGTCCATATCTGGGTTTTCTGTTCTGTTCCATTGGTCTATATGTCTGTTTTTGTGCCAGTACCATGCTGTCTTGGTGATCACAGCTTTGTAATACAGCTTGAAATCGGGCAACGTGATGTCCCCAGTTTTGTTTTTCTTTTTCAACATCTCCTTGGCGATTCGGGGTCTTTTCTGATTCCATACAAATTTTAGGATTGTTTGTTCCAGCACTTTGAAAAATGTCATTGGAATTTTGAACGGGATGGCATTGAAGGTATAGATTGCTCTGGGTAGCATAGACATTTTAACAATGTTTATTCTTCCGATCCATGAGCATGGACTATTTTTCCATCTTTTTGTGTCTTCTTCAATTTCTTTCATGAGTGTTTTGTAGTTCCTAGAGTATAGATCCTTTACCTCTTTGGTTCGGTTTATTCTGAGGTATCTTATGGTTTTTGGTGCTATTGTAAATGGAATCGTTTCTCTAATTTCTCTTTCTACAGTTGTGTTATTAGTGTATAAGAAAGCAACTGATTTCTGTGCATTGATTTTGTATCCTGCCACATTACTGAATTGCTGGATGAGTTCTAGTAATTTGGGGGTGGAGTCTTTTGGGTTTTCCACATAAAGTATCATGTCATCTGTGAAAAGAGAGAGTTTGACTTCTTCTTTGCCAATTTGAATACCTTTTATTTCTTTTTGTTGTCTGATTGCTGTTGCTAGGACTTCTAGTACTATGTTAAACAACAGTGGTGAGAGTGGGCATCCTTGACGTTTTCCTGTTCTTAAGGGAAAGGCTCTCAGCTTTTCCCCATTGAGGATGATATTTGCTGTGGGTTTTTCATAGATGGATTTTATGAACTTGAGGAATGTTTGAGGGAAGCACCACTTATAAGTGAGAAGCAACTACAAAACCAAAGATTGGGTGTAAGGAATGGAAGGAAGTCCTCCTCTGCAAAGGTGAGGGTGATTGTTGAGTACAAGCATGGTTAAATGGTAATTAGGAAATAAATATATTTGTAAAAGTAATGCGAGTCTACAGAACAGGGCAACCACGGGACTAGATTTAGAAGTCTTAATGTGATAGAGCATGAAGAAGCTAATGATGAATTTTTAAATGATGTTTACCATCTGGTGAGTTGTGGATCCAACATTTGCTCACCTAATCTGAACAGTCACCTCTAATATAAAGATCAAGGTGTTAGTAAATCTTTATGATGTTTTACAAATATAACTTCCTAGCACATATTCATTCACTACTGATCACTTACTGTGTATAAAATGCCATGTTATGAATGTGTGAAAAAAGCATGGATCTTGATAGAAACTTAAAATCTCTAAGAGTATCCAGACAAGCATGTGATATCTATAATAAAAGTGGACTGTGTTAAGGCTCATAAAAGTAATATATGCTCTGGGAGTTAAAGTATGAAGACATTAATGCCAAAAGGGGGCAAGATGGCCCTCTATGTCACTAAGTCACTGAACAGAAGAAATTCTGCCATCAGTTTAGTAAGTTATGCAAAATAAGATGCAAAAGGACTTAGAATCCTGGATCCAGCATTCACTTGTGTTACTTTAAGCTCTATGATTTAATATCTTTAATAAATTGTATGTTATTTAATATCTTTAAGTATCAGTTTCCCCAGATTGCTTTTTCTGCTTTCTTTGAAATTATTTTCACAGAAATTCTCCAGGTTTTTTTTTTTTTTAAAGGTTAGAGTAAAATTATTTTTACAGTGCTATTGTATCCTAAACCTAAATGATATTGAACATGTGTTCCTGTATGGGTTGCATTAAGAATTACAATAACTTAAGCTTTTTGATATCCATCACACTTTATGAGTACCTTGGATATTTATTGATTAAAGAGGGCACTGAGTTGATATTTAATTTACAAAAGTAAAATATAAGGTAGAGTAAAGGGGAATCTACTCAAAATAGAGGACCAAGAACCAAATATTCATGATTGTAGGTATGTCAGCCCTCAAATTCTTTTCATTAGATAAGACAAACTCTTTGCATTCATATGTGTATCAAATGGGGCTTGCCAATTAAAACACTGTGTTTTTGCATGTTGGGGTTTACTCGATAAAGGAAGCAATGTAAAAGTTAAAAAAATTAAATTTTTTTGATATTATACTCTTTTGGCCTTTCCTTAAGAGTTTACATATAACAATGTATTACATATAACAATCTTTTGTAGACTGTCATGAAAAATACGGTTTTTAGGGTTCTCTTCAGAAAGTAAAACAAAGTTTATAAATAGCTGCTATAATAGGTTAGCTCCACAATCATGCACTATTAGAATAAATGTGTGAGGAAAAATCATAATCAAAGGACATAATTCTTAATCATTAATGTGGAGAGTTTTGGAAAAAATTAAAATCTTGCTTTTTGCATTTTAATACATAAGCATTTGAAAGTAGGCTTTCTGGGGCACCTGGGTGGCTCAGTCATTAAACGTCTGCCTTCAGCTCAGGTCATGATCCCAGGGTCCTGGGATCGAGCCCCGCATCGGGCTCCCGGCTCTGCAGGAAGCCTGCTTCTCCCTCTCCCACTCCCACAAGCCTGCTTGTGTTTCCTCTCTCATTGTCTCTCTCTCTCTCTCTCTGTCAGATAAATAAATAAATAATCTGAAAGTAGGCTTTCCCCCTCCCCAGGTATTGTTGACTTTAAACATTCAGTTTTAATATTTGGGAATGCAAATTATGAATCATTGACAAGAAGTGTAAAAGGTGAATCTTAACTATTGATCAGCAGAGCGGAAGACCACCAACGACTTCTTTCCTCATATTCTCCCCAAAAAGATAGCTTTGTCATTCTTCTTTCCAACTCTTCTCTTCTCCATTGTTGTATAAAATTCTAATGTTGGTGGCTGCATGGCCTTTCCTTCAGACCAAAAGAATATGTCTGGCAGGTGGCCAAGCTACCTTTTTCCAAACATAAGGCTAGGATAAATGTTACCACCTTAACATCTTCTGCCAGATCTGGCTCTGTTGTTTCCTCAGTGGCCTTGATACCCCATGGCCGAAATCCTGCTATAGAAAAATCCCCAGGGGAAAGGTAAATACCAGAGAAATGACTCATGGGAAGACACAAGAGATTCTGTTTCACTGCAAGTCATCTGCTTAGAAAGAGGGATATTTTATGCTCTAGCAGTGTTTCATCGTCAATTGATGGAAAATGTTTTTCTCTAAGGCCTGGCAACAGTTTTTCCTTATCTAATCAGTGTTCACAGTAGCAGTTCCATAAAAAATGGAATTGGTTTTGATGGCCACATTCAAGTATTTCTGCCAATTTTTCTTGCATTGCTGAAGCTTAGAGTAGTCATGCATATATGTCTTTCACCATGAACGAGGCAGTCTTTGTTCCTTTGTAAGCTTTTTCACATTGGTTATGCTATTGTGACCACAGTCACATGAATTGGTCTGAGCCTTTATCTTCAGAGACTTTGATAAAGTTAATCTCTTATACAAACTGGACATGAGCCAGTATTCATAAGTCTCTACAACAGAACAGCCTGTTATGACAAAGCACACAGCAATATTTTCAGCCAATTGATCACAAAGCATATGGATATTTTCCCCTTCTTGGGAAAATTTTATGAGGATGGCAGAGTGTTCATTTGGAACATTTTATGTTTGGACCAAAATATTCCTTTCAATACCTTAGAGGTTTAGTTGTGGCAATCGATATTATCCATATATTACAAGACTCAGTAGAATTGAGACAACATTTTTAACCACTATATTTCCAGTACTGGGTTAACTACTAGGGATATAAAGAGGGTTAGGATGTAGGGCAAATGCATGACTCCAAGATTTAATAAATTTTAATTATTAATTTAATAAATTAGTAATAATTTTTTTCTAAATTTAGAAATTTTAAAGAATTGTGTCTAATTTTTTTTTAAATTGCTTTTTTGCTTATCATGTGATCAAATGATGTTCACTTTCTCATTCCCCAGTGGGGTCTAATGTCAGTTTTTCTATGAAAAATATATTGCTTTTTTTCTGTATTTTCTGAGCACTATTATCTTTCATGCTAAGATACTCCAACTTGCAAACATTAAGTACTTCAAGATTTACCAAATATAGAAACTATTGCTTTTTTTTTTTTAACTTGGTTGTAATTCCACTTATTTAATATACTTAGTAAGTAGATAGAACTAGCAGTAGTCTATAACATTTAGAAGTGTCTCTAAAACTGTATTTTCACTGATTGCTATGGGGTAAAGTACTGATGATATATGTCCTTCCTATTGTTTTTGTGTTATGTCAAAAATGAAAACAACAGAATGATGGAGTTAAAATGGTGAGCATTAAATACAGTTTTAGGTCCTGTTAAAATTGAATGAGCAGGATTATCAAGTTTTAAATATTAAAATGTTGGTGCTGCATATATTTTTATATAGCTCATAGTTTTTGCAAAATCCTTAGCTGACTAAGAGCTAATCTTTAATATTTGAATGAACTTGTGAGATATATCACTGTATAGTGAAAGAACTCTGGATTTGCAATTAAATATGGATCCTTTTAATCTTCAATTTTATTTTGATATACACATTTGCTGGGCAGAAGCTTTCCTTATATTCAGAATTTCATACCTGGGGAAGGAATTATAATATATTAGCAGGATATTTCAAATATTTGCAAACATTTTATCTCAGTTGTGTAGATTTAGATGCTTTCATTATAAATGTTTCAGGTTTTGGGCACCTAGGTGGCTCAATCTGTTAAGCGTCTGACTCTTGATTTTGGCTCAGGTCATGATCTTGGTGTCCTGGGATTGAGCCCTGCATAGGGCTCCTCGCTCAGCGGGGAGTCTGCTTCAGGATTCTCCCTCTCCCTCTGCCCCTCTTCCTGCTCACTCTCTCTCTCTAAAATAATTAAATCTTTAAAAAATAATAAATGTTTCAGGTTTCATGAAAATCAGTTGGTTTTTAAAAATTATATCGCCACAGCTTGTGACAGTTTCATTAGCCTCTTTCCCCCCCTTATTTGCATTACATTTGCATTTTTCTTATTTGCATATTTTGGTTTATTTGCATATTTGGGTGTAAGGGAGCATGGTAAAATATCTGGACAGAATAGTAAAAAGTTTTCTGTACCTCCAAATCAACTAAATCAACTCAGAGTTTGTTTCAAGAATGCTCAGCCAGTAGCATCATCATAGTTTATAAAAGTTACATCTATCTTTCAGGGGTGGAAGCTTCCTAGTGGGAAAAGAGCAGTATTACATGATCCAGATTTGAGATTTTTTTTTTTTTTTGCCATTTATGACGTGTTTGAATCTCATTAAATCTCATCTTTACAGGGAATAAAACAATGTTTTTCTCAAAGCTATATTGAAAGAAATTAATGATCTGATATACTTGAAAGCATTTTTAAATGTTAGATGAATTAACATATTTATACCTTTTAAGAGGTGAATGTTTGATTCTGGTTTTGAGAAATACTATTTATTATTCTGTATTCACTCAAGGAAAACGTGGATGAATAATATCACTGGGTGTGGTTTCTTGATTGTGTGTCGCTTGTATTTTTATGATACGCAGTTATCTTTTGACTAGTAGAAAACAGTTCCTAAATTGTGATTGGAGGCACTGAAAGTACAAAGTCAAAGTCTAACAAGAGCACTATAGCTATTTGAGTAATTTTCCTATCTAAAAATATCATTTCTGATTTATGTGTGTTGACTTCAGTGTTGTGTTTAATTTAGGAATTATGAAATTTGCCAAGAATAACTTGGGTAAGGCAGCTTGACCTGTGTAGCTGAAAGATTCCTGTTGCTACTTTGATATTAGTTACACAATACCTGTATGGGACTTAGATCTCATGCCTCAGAAAAATTAATCTCAGTTTCCTCTGTAGTTATGTCATTGGTCCTGGCTCCCTGGCCCCTATACTATTGTTAAAAATCAGAAAATTTTATTTTATTTTGTTTTATATTTTAATCAAGATGTAATTGACATACAACATTATATTAGTTTCAGGTACAACATAATGATTTGATTTTTGTAATATATTGCAAAATTATCACCGTAAGTAATTCTAGCTACATCCATCATCATACATAGTTCCAAAATTTTGTGTTTGTGTGTGTGTGTGTGTAACGAGGACTTTTAAGATGTATTCTCTTAACAACTTTGACATATGCACTACAGTGTTACTAACTAGAGTCACCATGCTGTACCTTCCACCCCCATGGCTTATTTATTGTGTAATTGCAAATTTGTACCTTTGACCCCTTTCACCAATTTTCATCCATCCTTCCACCCTTCACCTTTGGCAACTACCTATCTATGCTGTGTATCTTATGATTCTTTTTAAAATTCCACATATAAGTAAGATCCTATGCTATTTGTCTTTCTCTGTCTTATTTCTCATAGTATGATATCAGATCCATCCATATTGTCACAAATGGCAAGATTTCTTTTTTCTTTTTAAAACATTTTAATTAATTGAGAAATTAATTAATTTGCAATTATAATTCTAGTGTAGTTAACATACAGTGCTGTATTAGTTTCAGGTGTACAATATAGTGATCTAACAGTTCACTGGTGCAGCCACTGTAGAAGACAGTATGGAGATTCCTCAAAAAATTAAAAATAGAACTACCCTTGTGATCCAGGAATTGAACTACTGGGTATTTACCCAAAGAATATGAAAATACCAATTTGGGGGGATATATGCACCCCTATGTTTATTGCAGAATTTTTGTTATAATAGCCAAACTATGGAAGCAGCCCCAGTGTCCATTAATAGATGAATGGATAAAGAAGATGTGATACACACACACACACACACACACACACACACACACACACTCACTCACAATAGAATATTATTCAGCCGTGAAAAGAATGAAATCTTGCCATTTGCAACAACATGGATGGATCTTTTCTTTCTTTTTTATGGCTGAATACTATTCCATTATATATGTATGTGTTTATACACATGCATTCTCTATCTGTTCATCCATCCATGGATATTTAGGCTGTTTCCATGTCTTGGCTATTGGAAATAATGCTGCAAAGAACATGTGGGTGCATATATCTAAACTTACATTTTAATTATAAGTTTCTGTGGTCAAATTATAGGATTTAAAAGTGACTTTGAAATTTCAACATGATTTCACTTTCATTGTAAGTGAAAATTTTTGGTGTTATGAAATAAGCTTGCAAAGGAGAGAATGAAGTTGATTTGGGGAAGTACTGATGAGGTATCATGTAATGAAGAAGCCCAAGCAGATAACTGGTCTAGATGTGTAGGAAATCTAAGGTTTCTGGTATAAAATTTGACATAGCCAGGCTCATTAGTTACTGGGTACCTCTTGTTGTAAGTAAAGAAATTGAAGGTACAGTTCCAACATGCTAGACTGAGTCTATAAGAGGATCAGGCTTCTCTTTCCTGTCAATTTACCTTCCAACTTCCTGGCTGTTCCTAAAAAATCAGAATGCTGGCAAATGATCAGAAATACAGGAAAGATCATACTGAATACCCAAAATGTGTAAATCTATGATTCCAGGAGGTATATTCCAGCCTTTTTCATTATTGGCAAATTCACAACCAGGTGCTTAGAGCAGATTGGCTTGTAAAGTTAACGAGACTGAACAGCTTCCCAGTGTCATCGGCAGCAAGGCCATAGAAAGGTACTCCCTTGGCCAGATTGAGGTGACATTGATTAGATTCAATCATCTTGCCCCATCTTTTTAAACTTTGGCTGAAAGGAAAAGAAAAGCAGAAGATCTCCTTGAGGGATAAAGAAATGGCAATTCAAGTATTATTATTACTATTTTATTTTCTGTCTCTTTGCAAACAAGTCTATAGACCACTCCAGTCCCACTGGGAGGGAGATGTTTTGGGGAGACAAACATCAAGAAATATTTAACATTGGAGTAGAATCTCATTAATTTATTATTCAAACAAACGTATTCAAAAAGTGTGAGGTGGAAATGAAATTCTGTATTGTGCTGTTTGAATTAAATCACCTTGCAGCACTCAATATACTTGTGAGGCATGATCAGAATGATATGTTGAAACAGATAAGGTGGCTCTCACAAAAATCTCTTTCAGTTGTTGCCTTAGCTTATTCAGGCTGTTACACACAATACTACAGACTGAGTGGCTTATAAACAACAGAAATGTATTTCTTACACTTCTGGAGGCTGGGAAGTCCAAGATCTTACCACAGGCAGGTTCAGTGTCTGGTGAGTCCCTCCTGGTTCATAGATGGCTGTTTTCTCACCGTGTCTCACATAGAGGAAGGCAGAAGGGAGCTCTCTCTCAGATCTCTCTTATAAGGGCACTAACCCCAGCCATGAGGGCTCCCTCATGACCTAATCTCTTCCCAAAAGCCCCACTCCTAATACCATCACTTTGGGGGTTAGCATTTCAACATAAGAATTTTAGGGGGACACAAACATTCAGACCATAGCAGTTGTATTAATGTAAGTTTTTCTGGGAAGAAGTTTGACTGCTCTCCCCAGGTTAGGGGACCCACGGATAAGTTGGTCATCACCTATTATAGTCAATATATATTATTTGTGTTATTTATAGCAAAATAAGCTGAACTTCCAGAGTTTAAATCTTTAGCCCTGACTTTGATGTGAATTTAATACACATTTGTACAATTGCTTATGTAACATTTCTGCTTAATATTAATTTCATATTTGTTATGTGCAAAAGAGAAAATGTTTTGTATCCCTTTCCTTTCACATAGGAGTCATTCCTTTTTCCTTTCTTTTCCTCAATACTTACCTCCAAATCCATCACTATGCTCTATGCTGTACTTTTTTATTTTTTAGTTTATTTTTTATTCTTATGTTAATCCCCATACATTACATCATTAGTTTTAGATGAAGTGTTCCATGATTCATTGTTTGTGCATAACACCCAGTGCTCCATGCAGAATGTGCCCTCCTCAATACCCACCACCAGGCTAACCCATCCTCCCACCCCCCTCCCCTCTAGAACCCTGTTTGTTTTTCAGAGTCCATCGTCTCTCATGGTTCGTCTACCCCTCCCATTTCCCCCGCTTCATTCTTCCCCTCCCGCTACCTTCTTCTTCTTCTTCTTCTTCTTTTTTTCTTAACATATATTGCATTATTTGTTTCAGAGGTAGAGATCTGAGATTCAACAGTCTTGCACAATTCACAGCTCTTACCAGAGCACATACCCTCCCCAGTGTCTATCACCCAGTCACCCCATCCTTCCAACCCCACCCCCCACTCCAGCAACCCTCATTTTGTTTCCTGAGATTAAGAATTCCTCATATCAGTGAGATCATATGATACATGTCTTTCTCTGTTTGACTTATTTCACTCAACATAATACCCTCCAGTTCCATCCACGTCGTTGCAAATGGCAAGATCTCATTCCTTTTGATGGCTGCATAATATTCCATTATATATATATACCACATCTTTATCCATTCATTTGTCGATGGACATCTTGGCTCTTTCCATAGTTTGGCTATTGTGGACATTGCTGCTATAAACATCGGGGTGCACGTACCCCTTCGGATCCCTACTTTTGTATCTTTGGGGTAAATACCCAGTAGTGCAATTGCTGGATCATATGGTAGCTCTATTTTCAACTTTTTGAGGAACCTCCATACAGTTTTCCAGAGTGGCTGCACCAGCTTGCATTCCCACCAACAGTGTAGGAGGGTTCCCATTTCTCCGCATCCCCGCCAAAATCTGTCGTTTCCTGACTTGTTAATTTTAGCCATTCTGACTGGTGTGAGGTGGTATCTCATTGAGGTTTTGATTTGGATTTCCCTGATGCTGAGCGATATCGAGCACTTTTTCATGTGTCTGTTGGCCATTTGGATGTCTTCTTTGGAAAAATGTCTGTTCATGTCTTCTGCCCATTTCTTGATTGGATTCTTTGTTCTTTGGGTGTTGAGTTTGATGAGTTCTTTATAGATTTTGGATACTAGCCCTTTATCTGATATGTCATTTGCAAATATCTTCTCCCATTCTGTCGGTTGTCTTTTGGTTTTGTTGACTGTTTCCTTTGCTTTGCAAAAGCTTTTTATCTTGATGAAGTCCCAATAGTTCATTTTTGCCCTTGCTTCCCTTGCCTTTGGCGATGTTTCTAGGAAGAAGTTGCTTCGGCTGAGGTCAAAGAGGTTGCTGCCTGTGTTCTCCTTTAGGATTTTGATGGACTCCTGTCTCACATTGAGGTCTTTCAACCATTTGGAGTCTATTTTTGTGTGTGGTGTAAGGAAATGGTCCAGTTTCATTCTTCTGCATGTGGCTATCCAATTTTCCCAACACCATTTGTTGAAGAGACTGTCTTTGTTCCATTGGACATTCTTTCCTGCTTTGTCAAAGATGAGTTGACCATAGAGTTGAGGGTCCATTTCTGGGCTCTCTATTCTGTTCCATTGATCTATGTGTCTGTTTTTTGTGCCAGTACCATGCTGTCTTGATGATGACAGCTTTGTAATAGAGCTGGAAGTCCGGAATTGTGATGCCGCCGGCTTTGCTTTTCTTTTTCAACATTCCTCTGGCTATGCGGGGTCTTTTCTGGTTCCATACAAATTTTAGGATGATTTGTTCCATTTCTTTGAAAAAAGTGGATGGTATTTTGATGGGGATTGCATTGAATGTGTAGATTGCTCTAGGTAGCATTTACATCTTCACAATATTTGTTCTTCCAATCCATGAGCATGGAACGTTTTTCCATTTCTTTGTGTCTTCCTCAATTTCTTTCATGAGTATTTTATAGTTTTCTGAGTACAGATCCTTTGTCTCTTTGGTTAGATTTATTCCTAGGTATCTTAGGGTTTTGGGTGCAATTGCAAATGGGATCGACTCCTTAATTTCTCTTTCTTCTGTCTTGTTGTTGGTGTATAGGAATGCCACTGACTTCTGTGCATTGATTTTATATCCTGCCACTTTACTGAATTCCTGTATGAGTTCTAGCAGTTTTGGGGTGGAGTCTTTTGGGTTTTCCACATAAAGTATCATATCATCTGCAAAGAGTGAGAGTTTGACTTCTTCTTTGCCAATTTGGATGCCTTTGATTTCTTTTTGTTGTCTGATTGCTGTGGCTAGGACTTCCAATACTATGTTGAATAGCAGTGGTGATAGTGGACATCCCTGCCGCGTTCCTGACCTTAGGGGGAAAGCTCTCAGTTTTTCCCCATTGAGAATGATATTCGCTGTAGGTTTTTCATAGATGGCTTTTATGATATTGAGATATGTACCCTCTATGCCTATACTCTGAAGAGTTTTGATCAAGAAAGGATGCTGTACTTTGTCAAATGCTTTTTCTGCATCTATTGAGAGGATCATATGATTCTTGTTCTTTCTTTTGTTAATGTATTGTATCACGTTGATTGATTTGCGGATGTTGAACCAATCTTGCAGCCCAGGGATAAATCCCACTTGGTCGTGGTGAATAATCCTTTTAATGTACTGTTGGATCCTATTGGCTAGTATTTTGGTGAGAATTTTTGCATCCATGTTCATCAGGGATATTGGTCTGTAATTCTCCTTTTTGATGGGGTCTTTGTCTGGTTTTGGGATCAAGGTAATGCTGGCCTCATAAAATGAGTTTGGAAGTTTTCCTTCCATTTCTATTTTTTGGAACAGTTTCAGAAGAATAGGTATTAATTCTTCTTGAAATGTTTGGTAGAATTCCCCTGGGAAGCCATCTGGCCCTGGGCTTTTGTTTTTTGGGAGATTTTTGATGACTGCTTCAATTTCCTTAGTGGTTATAGGTCTGTTCAGGTTTTCTATTTCTTCCTGGTTCAGTTTTGGTAGTTGGTACATCTCTAGGAATGCATCCATTTCTTCCAGGTTATTTAATTTGCTGGCATAGAGTTGCTCATAATATGTTCTTATAATTGTTTGTATTTCTTTGGTGTTGGTTGTGTTCTCTCCTCTTTCATTCATGATTTTGTTGATTTGGGTCATTTCTCTTCTCTTTTTGATAAGTCTGGCCAGGGGTTTATCAATCTTGTTAATTCTTTCAAAGAACCAGCTCCTAGTTTCGTTGATCTGTTCTACTGTTCTTTTAGTTTCTATTTCATTGATTTCTGCTCTGATCTTTATTATTTCTCTTCTCCTGCTGGGTTTAGGCTTTATTTGCTGTTCTTTCTCCAGCTCCTTAGGTGTAGGGTTAGGTTGTGTACTTGAGACCTTTCTTGCTTCTTGAGAAAGGCTTGTATTGCTATATACTTTCCTCTTAGGACTGCCTTTGCTGCATCCCAAAGATTTTGAATAGTTGTGTTTTCATTTTCATTGGTTTCCATGTATTTTTTTAATTCTTCTTTAATTTCCTGGTTGACCCATTCGTTCTTCAGTAGGATGCTCTTTAGCCTCCATGTATTTGAGTTCTTTCTGATTTTTGTCTTGTGATTGAGCTCTAGTTTCAAAGCATTGTGGTCTGAAAATAGGCAGGGAATGATTCCAATCTTTTGGTACCGGTTGAGACCTGATTTATGACCTAGGATGTGATCTATTCTGGAGAATGTTCCATGGGCACTAGAGAAGAATGTGTATTCCGTTGCTTTGGGGTGGAATGTTCTGAATATGTCTGTAAAGTCCATTTGGTCCAGTGTGTCATTTAGAGTCTTTATTTCCTTGTTGATCTTTTGCTTAGACGATCTGTCCATTTCAGTGAGGGGGGTGTTAAAGTCCCCCACTATTATTGTATTGTTGTCGATGTGTTTCTTTGCTTTTGTTATTAATTGGCTTATATAATTGGCTGCTCCCATGTTAGGGGCATAGATATTTACAATTGTTAGATCTTCTTGTTGGATAGATCCTTTAAGTAGGATATAGTGTCCTTCCTCATCTCTTATTACAGTCTTTGGTTTAAAATCTAATTTGTCTGATATAAGGATTGCCACCCCAGCTTTCTTTTGGTGTCCATTAGCATGGTAAATGGTTTTCCACCCCCTCACTTTCAATCTGGGGGTGTCTTTGGGTCGAAAATGAGTCTCTTGCAGACAGCATATCGATGGGTCTTGTTTTTTAATCCAGTCTGATAGCCTGTGTCTTTTGATTGGGCCATTGAGCCCATTTACATTCAGGGTAACTATTGAAAGATAGGAATTTAGTGCCATTGTATTGCCTGTAAGGTGACTGTTACCGTATATTGTCTGTGTTCCTTTCTGGTCTATGTTGCTTTTAGGCTCTCTCTTTGCTTAGAGGACCCCTTTCAAGATTTCCTGTAGGGCTGGTTTTGTGTTTGCAAATTCCTTTAGTTTTTGTTTGTCCTGGAAGCTTTTTATCTCTCCTTCAATTTTCAATGACAGCCTAGCTGGAGAGAGTATTCTTGGCTGCATATTTTTCTCCTTTAGTGCTCTGAATATATCCTGCCAGTCCTTTCTGGCCTGCCAGGTCTCTGTGGATAGGTCTGTTGCCAATCTAATGTTTCTACCCTTGTAGGTTACATATCTCTTCTCCCGAGCTGCTTTCAGGATTTTCTCTTTGTCCCTGAGACTCGTAAGTTTTACTATTAGATGTCGGGGTGTTGACCTATTTTTATTGATTTTGAGAGGGGTTCTCTGTGCTTCCTGGATTTTCGTGCCTGTTTCCTTCCCCAAATTAGGGAAGTTCTCTGCTATAATTTGCTCCATTATACCTTCTGCCCCTCTCTCTCTTTCTTCTTCTTCTGGGATCCCAATTATTCTAATGTTGTTTCGTCTTATGGTATCGCTTATCTCTCGAATTCTGCCCTCGTGATCCAGTAGTTGTTTATCTCTCTTTTTCTCAGCTTCTTTATTTTCCATCATTTGGTCTTCTATATCACTGATTCTCTCTTCTGCCTCATTTATTCTAGCAGTTAGCGCCCCCATTTTTGATTGCACCTCATTAATAGCCTTTTTGATTTCTACTTGGTTGGATTTTAGTTCTTTTACTTCTCCAGAAAGGGTTTCTCTAATAACTTCCATATTTTTTTCAAGCCCAGCTAGTATCTTTAAAGTGATGATTCTGAACTCTAGATCTGACATTGTACTAATGTCCATATTGAGTAGGTCCCTGGCAGTCGGTACTACCTCTTGTTCTTTTTGTTGAGGTGATTTTTTCCGTCTTGTCATTTTGTGCAGAGGAGAATAGATTAATGAGAGAACAAAATGCTAGCAGAGTAACAACGTCCCCAGAAAATATACTCTAAACAAATCAGAAAAAACCTGAAGCAGTGGGAAAAGAAAGGGAAAGAGAGAAAAAAGAAAAAGAAAAAAAAGAAAAAGATAAAGATAAAAACAAAAACAAACAAAACAAAACAACAACAACAAAAAAACCAGAATGTGATCAAATATGATCAGGCTGGTATATAGATCAGTGCCACACACTAGATTTGGGGTGTATTTTGGTCTTTTAGAAGAAAGTGTCTCCCAAAATTTTAAAGAAAGAAAAACTTATATATGTACAAAAATAAGGGTTCATATGATGAAGGGATGGAATATGAGTGTAAAGATGGAAATTATAAAAAATTTTATAAAAGGAATTGATAAGAAATTGTTTGAAAAAAGAAAGAAGAGGATTTAAAAAAAGAAAAAAAAAAGGGAGAGGATGTGATCAGGCAGGGGAATAGAAAACACCATATACTAGAGATTTAGGGTATATTTTGATCTGTTAGAAGAAACTATCTCAAAATTTTAAAGAGAGAACAACTTATATATATAAGCCAAAAATACGGGTAACTATTATGAAGGGATAGAATATGACTCTAAAAATGAAAAATAAAAATGTTTTTTTTTTTTTTAAAAAAAGGGATTGATAAGATGTTGGTTGAAAAAGGGAAAAAAAATTCAAAAAGAAAAAAAAGAAAAAAGACAGTTAAAAAAAAATTAACTTTGAAAGACTACAGAATCATGGTAAAAAAGCCATGAATTCTATGTGCAGTAGTCCCCTAGAGCTGGAGTTCTGCCGTTCTCATTGATGGGTAAACTTGGTCTTGGCTGGCTGTTCTCGCTGATCTTCTGGGGAGGGGCCTGTTGCCGTGGTTTCCAAATGTCTTTGCCGGAGGCGGAATTGCCCCGCCCTTGCCCCCTCCCGGCTAAGTAATCTGCTCAGGTTTGCTCTCCGGGGCTTTTGTTCCCTGCGAGCTTTCCGTACAGCTTTGGAGGCAGAGAGTGAAAATGGCGGCCTCCCAATCTCTGCCCTGGAGGAGCCGAGAACTCGGGGCCCTGCTCCTCAGTGAGCCCCCAGAGAAAAGCCGTCAGTCACTCCCGTCTCCCCGGTCTCCAGCCGCACTCCGTGCTCACCCGGCCTGTGACCGCGCATTTCTATCTCTGGCACCCGACCCCGGGTGGAGTCTCCAAACCCAGCAGATCCCTGCGGTGCACTCCCACGCGGCTCCTCCCGGGGGAGGAAGGTGAGTCTCCCCGGATCTGCCGCTTGTTGGGTCCCTGCTGGAGGAGCAGGGGCCCGACTGTGCCGCGGATCACGGTTTATGGCAACCCCGAGCTGAGAGCCCGCGCCTGGGCTCCGCCTCTGCAGCCGGCTTCCCTGCTCCGATACCTGGGAGCTCTGCCACACTCAGGCACCCCCGGTCTTTCTGTGACCCGTGGGTCCTGAGACCACACTGTCCCGGAGGGTTCCACCCCCGCTTAGCCACCAGAGTGACGTCCCTCGGCGGAGCAGACTTTTAAAAGTTCTGATTTTGTGCTCCGTGGTTCTATCACTTGCCAGAAGCGGCCGCCGGAGGCCTCTCCCCCGCCGTCTATCCTCCCGAATATCGCCTCGGATTCACTTCTCCGCACGTCCTACCTTCCAGAAAGTGGTCGCTTTTCTGATGAGAGAGTTGTTGCTCTTCTTTTCTTTGATCTCCTGTTGAGTTTGTAGGTGTTCAGAATGGTTTGATCCCTATCCAGCTGAATTCCTGAGACCAGACGAAATCCAGGTCTCCTACTCCTCCGCCATCTTGCTCCGCCCCCCTATGCTGTACTTTTAAAATATATTCCCAACCCAGCTCCCTGACACTGCTCTCCCAGTCTTGCAACCCACTCTCACCTCTCACTTGGATTATGGCAATCCCACCAGCCCGAGCAGTCCTTCCGTCTCCACAACAGTGGCATTCCTGACAAGACAGTGCATGTGATCATTTTATTGTATTTTTTTAAATTTTAATTTCAATATAGTTAACATACCGTGTTATATCCAAGTGATCATTTTAAATGATAAATGCATTCATGTCATTCCCATGCTCAGAACACTCCAATGGCTCCCCCTCACATATAGGAAAAGTAAAATACAACTGTCTCCCTCCATGGGCCTCCATGACCTACACAACTGGCTTAAGTTTCTAAGCACATTTCCCACAACTTCTCCTTTTGTAAATGTGCTCCAGCTCACTGGTTTCTTGCTCATCCTTGAGCAGGCCTATGCGGTTCACTCTTTCTCCTCATTCGGTTGTCTGTTCAAATTTCATCTCCTTAGGTAGGCTTCACTGATTCTGCTACCTACATTAGGTCTTTTGTCTGGTGTTTTGAAGTTCCGCTATGATGCGTGAGGCATGGACTCTCTATTTTTCCTTCTTTGTCTATGTTGTGTTTCCTGTATCTATAAATCTGTTTCTGTCATTAAAGGGTTTATGTCCTGCATTAAATTTGAAAAATCTTCAGGCATTGTCTTAGTCAGCTGGGGCTGCTATGCCAAAATGCCATCAACTGAGTCACTTAAACAGACATTTATTTCTCATTTTGCGGACTGTGACATCTAAGATCAGGGTACCAACGTGGTCAGGTTTTTGGTGAGGATGCCCTTCCTGGCTTGCAGAAGGTTGCCTTTTGTTGTGTCCTCACATGACAGAAGGAGAGAGAGAGAGAGAGCACTCTGGTCTCTTCTTCTTCTTATAAGGACACTGATCTCATCATGGAGCCTCAGCTTCATGACCTGATTTAACCCTAATTACCTCTCAAAGGCTTCACCATCACACTGGGGAATAAGACTTCAACATATAAATTTGGGATATGGGGGTGGGGAAAATAGTCAATCCATAACACGCATTGTTTTTACAAATATTATCTCTCCCACATTATCTCTTTTCTCTTCTTCATGGATTATGATTGGTTGCCTCTTACTCTTTCTTGTTTTCAATCAAATTAATAATTAATAAGGACCCTGCATTTCAATACAAAACAATTAAGATGGCAATGTACAACAATAAAAGAAGTTTCAATGAAATTTTACTCCCACACTTAACTAATAATGGGATGCTCATATTGGGTAATACAAAGATGAATTCTTTGTAACAAACACAATCAGATATTAAGTATTATAGAAACCTATATATCAAGTTAAAAATATAATTTTCTCAAGTCTAACCAGATACAAAAAGAAATACCCAAAACATAACTGTAGAAAGAACTCAATAAGATATGAGCTGTGTAAGCTCTCTCAGGTCAAGAAATAGAAAATAATGAAATGATGCAGTTATAATGGTCTCAATAATGCGAAAGTTGGCCTATAAGAGTAGTTGGAGGGTGATGAGTGCCCATTTGAATTTAGGCCCCATGGGTTTAAAATATAATCAGCTGATCTAGTTAAATATTTTCTTCCCCCTGAGTTGTGGATCTGTGAAGGTAAAGTTACAGAGAAGGTGGGGGTTGGGTGGGTAACATTCACTCAGGTTTAGCATTTTGACTCAAGTATAATGGAAGAAAATAATGATAGGGAACTTAAAGATTTTGCAAAGGACCATCAATACATTGTAAAGGCAATCTACTGAATGGGAGGTTTGTTGGTTTGATTTTTGGTCTTTTCAACTATCCAGCAAGCTCTTTATAGCCAGAGTTTGTATTGTTGACATCTTTTTATCTTTAGTACCTTATATATTGCTTAAAATTTAGTAGGCAATCAATCAATTTTAAATCTATAAATGGATGAATTAATATGTTGGGCATATTGTGGAAGATACTGAATCTCAGGACAAGGTGAATAGATTTTGTCCTTTTTTCCTGTTCTGTTTTAGGTCATGATAATTCTGGATTGCAAAATTCAGGGAAGTTATGAGAGAAGGAGTGATGTCTGAGTAGGGCTTTGCCAGGTAGACTTAGATGCCTGCCAAATAGACAAGAAACAGAGAATGGCATTCCTGGCATAGGAAACAGCCCAGGCCAAGGTACAGAGTCAAGAAACAATACGGTGTGTCAGGGAATTCTAAGTAGTTGGAGTGCTGGAACATAACTGTGAGGTGGCATATGGGAGAGGTGAGTCGAAGAGGTAGGTGGGAGCAGAAGAGAAGGAACACCATTTTAGGCAGAAAGTCTTGTAATGTGAAGCCGTAAAAGCCTGCACCATCCCCGCAGCCAGCTCATCTTTATAGAAGTTTTTACATGAATAGGCAATGACCTGCCAAGGCAAGCATGGAACCCAACCAGAGGGCAAAACAAATGAAAGTCAGCCAGGCCCTGGGCCAGTCTGAGAGCTGTCTTCCAGCTAGTCACAGAGGACTGCATGATTCTCAGTTAGAAGAGCTTGGCAGGAAGTAAGAAAACAACTAGGTGACATCTATTTGGTCTTCAGTTATATGTGTGTCTACCTAATGTCACAGTTCAGGAAGCAGACCTATAACTCAAATCCAGATGCATTTAAGTTTCTCACAATCTGTTGCTTGTTATTGCCACAATAATAGTGAATATTGTTATTCATTGTGAATATTGTGAAATTATTTTTAAAAATTATTTTAAAAAAACCCAAACAAATCCAAAACCTGAAATAGGATATATCTGAGCAACTATCCATCACAGTATTCATCTGGATGACTCCACCAGCTATCAGGGAGCTCACTTGGACAAACTGTTTTCTAACTGTTGCTTTAAGTTAGGTACTGCCTATGTACTACCAACACAGACCTAAGGAAGAGGCAGGTCTTGACCTTGAAGAGCTTACTGAACTTACAGATCCTACCAATCCAAGTGCTTTCTGAATGGGGACTGTCTCTAATTTGGGTAACACTGGGGAAGAGGATGTAAAGTAGTTTAAGCTGTGATAAAGTTTAAAAACCAAGACATTTTTAAAAATGGGACCTGTTATGAATCTTTAAACTATACAGATCTTTAAACTATACAGATGTATTACTAAGTGACACAGTCAAGCGCACACACAAAAATAACAGAAAACAAGACATATCCAGTGTACTTCAGAAATGTTTACTATTTTTTGAAGGGCTATTATATTACAGACGAAATTGAAGCCACCTGCGAAGTTTCATCCATCTTTATGCCCTCCTAGATACATAATCAACAAATCAAATTTGTTTATCCATTCCCTTTGTGTTTTTTTACCTTTCCTACATATATATGCATCCATAACTAACATATAGTATTTTTGTTGTTTTTAAAATTTACAAAGGCAAGATATAGTTAATTTATTTTACACTGTTGTTTAGTGGTCTATTTGTAAACATATCAGAATTTACTCAATCCCTTTTTTATGGAATTTTAAGTCCGTCCTTCCTTCCTTCCTTCCTTCCTTCCTTCCTTCCTTCCTTCCTTCCTTCCTTCCTTCTCTCCTTCCTTCCAAATAGCATTCTAATGTACATTTTTTTACCTAACTTTCTGTGTACATGTATGAATATTTCTATAGTGTACATACCCAGAAGTGGAACTTCTTGACCTAAGATGTTCACATCTTTATTAAATTGACCTGACATTGGGAAATTGCTCTCCAAAGTTGTTGAACTAATGTATATTCCCACCAGAATTATTAGAGCCTTCCTTTTTTCCCATGTAATCATCAACACTTGGTATTATAAGGCTTCTAACATTTATGTTGGAATTTGTTATGTGTGAAATTGCATCTCTGTTTTAATTTGTTTAAATTAACACTAATTGACAGCTAGAGAGGTTGCACCTCTTTTCACGTTTATTAGCCACTTGAATTTTCTCTTGAAAACTGTCGGCCAGGTGGGATTTTGGTTAGGAATCTCTGGGGAGAAAATTCACCTCTGAGCTAATTCTGGTTAGCAGAATTCAGTTCATTGTGATTGTAGGACCGAGATTCCCATTTCATCACTGGCTGTCAGTCAGGAGCCATTCTCAGATTCAAGGGGATACATACATATCTTGCCACGTGACCCCACCCAAACTTGAAGCCAGCAGTAGTATGCTTAGTCCTTCTCATGCTTTGAATCTTTGAATTTTCCTCTCACTTCTAGACCCAGATTTAAAGGTCTGGTGTGATTGGGTCAATCTCACCTGAATAATCTCCCTATTTTAAAGTAAACTGATTTGTGACCTTAATTTTATCCTCAAAATGCCTTTTGTTATACCATGTAACATAACCATAGAAGTTATTTTTCCTATATAGAATCTTCCCACATTCATCGGGGGAGATTACAAAAGGGTGAAGGTCATTGACTATTATCTATCACAGGCCTCCATGGGAACAGCTAGAAAACACTACTTTGAGAAATTAAGAAGACACAAAGAAAATCAGAGGAATAGGTTATATTCCTAAATAGAAAAAAAAATCTATATTACAAGTCTGTCTATTCTTTCAGACTGGTCTGTGGTTCAATCACAAAATCACATCAAAGAACAGAAAATAAAAGATTCACTTGAAAATTTATTTATAAGCATGAATACATAAGAATGGCCGAAAATCAATCTTAAAAAACAAAGTTGGAGAACTTAAACCAGCAGAAAACATTACTTATTACAATGCTATGCTAACTAGTACAATGTTGATAGGAAAACAGACCAATGAATATAGTAGGTAGTTCAACAACTGTTCCACACATATGCTAGACATTTGACTTACAACAAAGATGAACTATAGGATGGGGAAAGAACAGCATTTATAAAATGGTGCAGTATAGGGGAGCCTTGGTGGCTCAGTCAGTTAAACGGCTGCCTTCAGCTCAGGTCATGATCCTAGGGTCCTGGGATCGAGCCTTGCCTTGGGCTCCCTGCTCAGCAGAGAGCCTGCTTCTCCTTCTCCCTCTGCCTGCCGCTCTGCCTACTTGTGCTCTCTCTCTCTGTCAAATAAATAAATGAAATCTTAAAATAAATAAATAAATAAAATGGTGCAGTATAGATTGGATATCTATATGAAAAAAACCCTATTTTTGATCCCTTCATCACATCATACAGAAGAATCTATTTTAGGTAGGTGGTTGTGTTGGTTGAGGATATGGAATAACATCATCTGTGGGTTAAAAATTGTTAAATCATTTTAGGAAACTGTTTGGCAGTATTTAGTAAAGCTGAACATATGCCTCACCCATGGTTCAGCAGCGCTACTCCTGAGCAAAAGCCAGTAGAGATGTGTATAAATGTATACAATGGGCACATATTAATATGTTCACAGCAACATTGCCGAAATAGCTCCATGCCGAAAACTACCAAGTAATCCATCCACATTAGAATGAATAAATAAATTATAATATGTCCACAAAATAATAAAATATTAGATCACAGGAAGGATAAACAAATGTTTGCACAAAGCAACATGGATGACTCTCAAATATATGAAGTTAAATGAAAATAGCTAAGTCACTAAAGACAGCATCCGGAGTAGCACTGTCCTGATTTTATTGAAGACATTGAGCTGAAGAAAGGTGATACACATCCAATATTTATGATTTCTAATAATAGGCATGGTGTCACACCATGGGGATTCAGTGGCAATAAACAGCTGAGCATGCGTGTTGGGCTTTGCCCCCTAAGCCTAAGATATTGATCACTCTACTTCTTCCCCGAAGAAAGTGTAATAATTAAATATATTATACATATAAGTATAAAATAGAAAAATATATATATCCCTGATGTTCCCTTACTCCTCTGATCACCAAGTATAAGTTACAACCAAAAAATAATTTCTCCTTCATAATAAAAATGAAAAAATACTGAATAATTAATGTTGCTTGGGGATGTATATAAGTGTGTGAAATAACAGGAGTTTCTTAGAAACAGGAGACAATTACATGGGGAGATATATTTTACTTAATGGGAAGGAGAGATATTTGAAATGTTTCAACTGTCTCAAATTCCTTTGCATATTTATTACAATTCTGATCAAAATTAGCATAATACTTTTAAAGAATTATTAATTTGACAAAACACAAAGTTTAGACCATATGACTCTATCAAAATGTATAAGACAAATGTGATGGTAAAAGTTCATGAACATATGTCAGAATATATCAAAGAAAAACATATAAAGTTGAGTGTTGCTGATATATAATAAGATACATTGGAGTATATAAAAACTTTTGCATAAATGTAAAGATAAAACTTCTGGAAAAAAGAATCAATTTGACGTGTAATATATAAGAAAATCTGCAAAAATCTCTATAGATCCTATAAGGGATTCCAAGGATTTTGATATGTGAAAATATAATGAAAACACCAATTGCTTTGGTCATAAGAGTTGAAAGAGAATTACAGCTATGTAAAGTTTTAGTTTTTACAAATATAAAATGGGCACAAATTTATTGCTATTTAATTTTGAAGAGAAAATTTAAAAATTTATAAATTAACATATTACACTGATTTTCATAAAGAAAGAAAATCCTATATGCATGGTATTCCAGAAAAAAATTTAAAAAGTAATATGCTTTGGGGCGCCTGGGTGGCTCAGTTGGTTAAGCGACTGCCTTCGGCTCAAGTCATGATCCTGGAGCCCCAGGATCGAGTCCCGCATCGGGCTCCCTGCTCGGCAGGGAGTCTGCTTCTCCCTCTGACCCTCCTCCCTCTCATGCTCTCTGTCTCTCATTCTCTCTCTCAAAAAAAAAAAAAAAATCTTAAAAAAAAAAAAAGTAATATGCTTTACATGGTGATATTGAGGGAATTCAAAACCAATCACATTATAGATTGCTTAAAGTGAATTCTAAGAAAAATCTAACATTTTTGGTAATTTAGACCTTCTAGTTCCCTGGTGACCAACCAACTAGAGATTACCTGATTTATTTTGATAAAAAACAAAACTTTTAAAAAAGATTTTATTTATTATTAGAGAGAGAGTGAGAAAGAGCACAAGCGGGGGGGGGGGGGGGGGGGAAGGAGAAGCAGGCTCCCTACTGATCATGGAGCCCACGGTGGGGATCGGTCCCAGAACCCCGGGACCATGACCTGAGCCGAAGGCAAGTGCTTAACCAACTGAACCACCCAGATGCCCCCAAAACAAAACTTTTTAAATCATTTTTAATCAGTTAAGACATGCCAGCATGGTGTAATGGTAAGTGTCCTAGGTCAGAAACCAAGACATTAAATTGTATATGGTTCTAAATAAGTCCTTTAATATCTGTGCTTTGGTTTCCTAATCTGTAATTAATGGAGACCGATTTGTGTTTTTCTACCTCTTAAATACTGATATGGGCTAGCCAAAGACAGGTGACCTGTGGAAATTTGAGCATGCTTTGAACTCTTATGGGACTTTTTTTAGCCTCATTGGAATTTGGTTTGCTTTCCTGTGAAATGAAGCAGTTGGAATAAATGATGCTTAAGATTTTGTCCATTTCTAGTATGCCATGTCTGTATTTTGCTGCTTCTAACTGACAGGTGATTCATGATATAATTGCTCAAGTAGTTCTGTGACATTCCAAGATCAAAAAGCTATGAAAGCATAACTAATATAACATCTTAAAACATTATCATTTCTTAATGTCTTTCCTTCTCTTACCCTTCCCTCAAGTTTGTAGCCAAAGGCATTTTCTCACTTAGGCAATTTTATGCCCTTTATGTCATACTGAACCAGAAAAGAAATAGCCCTTTCCAAAATATAAATACATTGAATAGATCTTTCTCTTGTTTTTCCTTTGTCAGGCTGTTTATTGATTCATCTTACCTTAAAACACAGGCATTAAATTATTAATGTGTGGAACTGTCCATAAAGCACAGAGAAGTGCTAATTCTTATGTACTTTGTAGGTTTTTGCTGTTGTTGTTATTGTAAGTAGTACCTAATTTCCATTACTCTAAGGGTAGGGTGTGGGGAAGGCTTGTGAAGGGGTCCTCAATAAGCCATTGTGGCATAAAAATTATTTTGAGCTGAAGGTATTTGAGTTCCTAAAATCCCTAGCTGCCTATAAGCAGAGCCTCCAGAAAGAACTCAGTTGTCCTAAATTCCTTCCCCAGAGCAACTCTAATCTCTTCTCAGAGTGGAGTAGTCAGCACCACACACAGTGTCACAAAACTATCACATCGCCCTTCTATTCTCACAAGGGTTCATTTTAATTCCAAAATTCATTTGTTTTCCCGTAAGTACCCTTTCTAACCCCCCCTGCAAATAAGTCATTTGTTCTCTTGGAAGTACCCCTCTGCTCCTCCTTATCCCCTATTGAGATGGTATCTAAGCCCCAAATTCGAATCTCCTCTGAGTCCACATGTCTCTTGTTGATCTAACTTTTGTCAGTTTAATTTGCAAGTTCCCAGAGAAGAATCTAACAGAGTGGAGGGAAAGTTTGTTCTCCTCAACACTTGCTACCCTCTGGGTCTCTTGCTTATTAGGCAATAACTTGGCAGATCCGCAGTCTCAGTACATGGAGGTCATTTCTTCGGGAACTTTCAGTGTCTTGAGAGAAGAATCCTCAAATATCGGGTCTTAAGTCATATCTAGGGTCTTAAGAGATATGAGGTGCAAAACTTCTCACCGTTCACTAGGACATCTTTCACTTAATCCTCCTTTTTTCTTTTCTGTGCTAACCCTCTTTCATAAGTGCTCTTGATGTTACTGAGCCCAGAGATTTTCTGGTTAAATTTCTGTAAAAATTAAGGGGAGATGGATCTCCTGTGGGAAGCAAGGGTTAGCAGGCTTGTACATTGCTCTTTGTAGGATGCCGATGGTCCAACTTTTCTGCCCTGACATTCTCTATTTTTGAAGGAGGTTGTTTTTTTGTTTGTTTTTTTCATTTCTGCACTGTAAGTTAGTGAAATTTCAGAGGGAAAGGAGGTACATATTTGTGATGATTCCTCCAAGTTAACACTGTTGGACTGTTGGGTCTGGTGATCTCTGTTAAGTCAGTCAACCCCTCCTCCTTTTTTCTTTTTCAAAAATTCAATTTTCTGAATTAGGTAAAATTAGAGAATTTAGGGGAAAATTGTGAAAGACTTTGAAATGGATGAAAAGATTACTGGGTGTCTTTAAAATAAAACTAGGCATTGATGGGGCACCTGGGTGGCTCAGTCGGTTAAGCGTCTGTCTTTGGCCCAGGTCATGATCCCAGGGTCCTAGGATCGAGTCCCTCATTGGGCTCCCTGCTCAGCAGGGAGACTGCTTCTGCTTCTCCCTTTCCCTTTCCCTCTCCTGCTGCTCCCCCTACTTGTGAGCCCTCCCTCTCTCTCTGTTAAGTAAATGAATAAAATCTTAAAAAAATAAAAAATAAAATCAGGCATTGAGTTTGTGATCCTTTTGAATCTCTGTGCCTTTCACTGTCTTTGAGCTCTTCTGTAAATTGTCAAATACTGATATTAATACAAATGATCTGCCCATAGGAATACAAATTTCCTTGGAGATAGGGTTGATTATTGCCTTGCTGATGTTGGCCAGTTTTGCATCTACAGGGGAATTTATGTCAGTAATTCTCTCTGCCTAAATACATGCATGCTCTTTGGATTCTCTTTTGAAACCCTTGTAACATCTTACTGGTCCCACATTAATGAGTTAATATTTGATATGTGTACATTTCAAATTTATGTGAGTCATTATTTTACCTTTTCAAAATTATTCTTTTAAATATGAAATTTATACACTGTGAAGTCCTAGAAAAGTAGTTTTTATTATTATGGTTTCATAAGAGTGAAATTATAGTTTTATATTTCAGTTTGCAAAGAGGGAACATCATTTAAGAAATAGTGACTATGGGGGCACCTGGGTGGCTCAGTCAGTTAAGTATCTGACTCTTGATTTCAGTTCAGGTCATGATCTCAGGGTGGTGAGAATGAGTCCACATTGGGCTCTATGCTGGTGTGGAGTCGGCTTAAGATTCTCTCTCTCCCTTTGTCCCCTTCCCCCCGCGCTTGCGCTCTCTCTCTCTCAAAAAAAAAAAAAATAGTTACTACAGAAAGGCTAACATAAATGAAGGTAAAGATGGATTAAGAGAACAAATGGAAGCAGTGTTTCATGGAGACATTAGGTCAATGCCTTGAACGTGGTAGCCAGATAGGCATCATTTTAAAATATAAACTTCACTAGTTACTGACAGAGTGATCCTGGAGGGCCATCTTCTTTAAGTGTTAGTTTTCACAAGTGCAAAATAAAGATGATAATAAAAATCACTTGAAGCTGTTGTGAGAATAAAATAAAATAATCTCTGTAAATTATTTAGCAGAGAACCTATTATGTAGTAAGCATTCAATAGCTATATCAGATACTAGATATCTGTGCTCAGAGATATGAGAAATTGATAGACTTTTTGTAAATAATCACAGTATATTTTATTTTGTTTTATTTTATTTTATTTTACTTTTTAATTTAATTTAATTTAATTTATTTTTTATTTTATTTTATTTTTTTATTTTATTGTTTTAAGTAGCTCCACACCCAACATGGGACTTAAACTCACAACTCCGAGATCAAGAGTCCCATGCTCCACTGACTGAGCCAGCCAGGTGCCCCAGTACGTTTTAAAGATAAAAGGTCTGTGGTATCTGAAAACATCTTCTGTGATGAAAATATAAAATATAAATATAAAATACAATGTTTTATACTCCTGCGTTATCAAAATAATATGAATATTACACATCAATAGGAAATTAACCTATTACATTGAGTTCCCCTCTCCCCCGTAAGTTAGCCATCAGAATAATCATAATTAGTTTAAAAAGAAATTTTTATATTATATGCTTATTTTGATATTTTTGATCATTTCTGTGAAAGATAATACAAATTTGCTGCTTTTGTGTAAGCCTCTTCAACATTTTTTCTCTTCTCCTAAGAGCTCCTCACATTCTTTTCTCTCAATTTCTACTTTCTTTTCTGTACGTTGACCTTGAACAATGACAGTAACTCCTGCTTATGAGAGGAAAAATACCATCAGCCTTTCTTTCTTTCGACTGAAAGGGTTTTTGATGCTGCTGTGAGAGATAATAGTTGTGAAGGTGTTTTGGCTAATAAAGCATGGTCACAGACATACCACAAGATGGTCTTGTACTGGTTCCTGAAAAACAGGTTGCTCTTAATTATGAAAAACTCATTTCCTGTTGTTGATAATTCAGACACTATCTTTTTTCCTTCTTTTGCTAAAAGTGTCTGATTGCTTTTATAAAAATTTACAGCTTTAACAGAGGGTCAGCAGGGAGCTGGGTAAAAGAGGAGAGGAATGGGAAGGAGAGACATTTGTTAAATTTTTACTTGTTCCCTTCTTGATAAGTGGTCTGTTTTGGAAGGATGTTGTAACAAAGAATGTGATGGGGTGCTACTTAAGGTTTCAACTGTTTCTATGTCACTGGTTGTTCCCATTCGCATAAATAAGACAAAATGGGCCATTTTCCCTCTGTCCTGATGTTATGAATTTTGAAAAACAAAAACCAAAAAAGGTAAAGGATAACACAAAGGGACAGTGAAAATGCTAGCATTATCTATAACAATGGTTTTACTTAGTGCTAAAATAATTTTTACTCTGAATGGTCCTTGAAGGATTGAAGAAAAGCTAGGCTGGCTAGGGTCACAAACAAAATATTAGGTTTGATATTCAAAAAAAAAAGAGACTTTTTATCTTACTTTATTTTTTTTTTAAGAAGTCTACCTTTTTAAAATGATTGTAGTCAGACACATACTGTCACCATGTTCACTGTACATGGTAGAAAGTATTCTCCACCCCACCCCAACCCATTTTTCCTTTTTGATAAGACAGAATGTTTAAAAGAATTGTTTCAGGTAGCCCAGCTAATAAATAGTAGAGCTGGTATTTGAACACAGCTCTGTATGACTTCAAAGACAATGTTCTTCCTAGAGCACCAAGTCAATTTAAGAAGGAAAAAGAAATGTAAGCAAGCCTCAGGCTTGGCTTGAGAATGCAAGACTGGAAACACAAGAATGAGTGAGATATATAATCTTTTGTTTGAATTTTGAATAGGAGGATTAAGTATTATTTCTTCATGATACTCTTCTCTGAGACGGGTTAAAACAACTATTCTGTTCTTCATAAATGAAAACTGAAGGTATGTTCTATCTGGTGCATAACCCATCATTTTCAGGCTCTCTGCCTGACTGTGAGAATACTTTTTCTGGTAGCTTCCTTGTCTCTGACTGGAGCTATTTCAACCATCAGAAATGACTAGATTTTCCCCCTTTATTTTCTTCTAGAAATTTCATGGTCTTTGCTTTTATGTATAAATCTATGATCCTTTATGAGCTAATTTTTAGGGATATTGTTAGAGGTCAAGGTTAAATTAAATTTCTTTAATTTAATCTTGTTTTTTTCTTTGACAAATTTGACTTTTCAAAAGTCATAATACTATTAAATGGTGGAGCCAGCACTCATTGCACCAAGTCTGTAATCTGCGCTCTAGGCCACTACAACCCTGCCTTTTCCCACTACATTATTGATTTATGGTGACTAAATCATTTTTCCCACATTGTTACAAATGTCACCCTGTTCTATGGTTAACTCATAAACTTGGCTGTTTCTATGGGTGCCTGGGTGGCTCAGTTGGTTAAGCGACTGCCTTCGGCTCAGATCATGATCTCAGGGTCCTGGGATCGAGCCCCACATCAGGCTCCCCCTGCTCTGCAGGGAGCCTGCTTCTCCCTCTGCCTCTGCTTGTCACTCCCCCTGCTTGTGCTCTCTCTCTCTCTCTCTTTGTCAAATAAATAAATAAAATCTTTAAAAATAAAAAAAAAATAATAAACTTGGCTGTTTCTAGAATTTCACTGATTTACCTCTAACCAATGACTTACCACTAATCACTGATTGATCTCTAACCAATGCTAGACTGCTTATTCTTTTAAGATGGTGGAAGAAATACTATGTTTATTTTCAACAGCTTTCATAACGTATAATTGACATATAATAAGCTGAATATTCTGTTCCCTCTCATCTGTGTCTTGTTCTGAGGCAACCATTGATCTTCTCTGTGTTATCATAAATTAGTTTCCATTTTCTAGCCTGAAAATGGAGACACCTGGCTGGCTCAGTCCATAGAGCATGCAACTCTTGATCTCGGGGTTGTGAGTTCAAGCCCCACATTGGAGGTAGAGTTTACTTAATAATAAAAAAAAATTAGAATGAAAATGGAATGTTATATAAATGGAATCATATAGTATTTACTGTATTTTTTGTGACTTAAGACTCCAAATAGTTATTTTGAGATTCATCAATAGTTTATTCTTTTCATTGCTGATAATGATGTGAAATGTTGGGGTTCAGGAGCGAATGGTCAAGAAAGAATTCTTGAGATGTCTTCATTGCAAAAAAGGTGGTTTTATTAAAGCATGGGGACAGGACCCATGGGTAGACAGAGCTGTACTGGTTTGTGAGGAGTGACAGATTATATACTTTCAAGTTGGGATGAGATTAGGGATAGTGTAAGTCTTTAAGGAATTTGGAAGCAGGGTTTTCAGGACCTTAAGGGGCTAGCTACTGTTAGGAAAAGATCAGTTACTATTGCCTGGTAAACCCTTAGTCATGAGACCCTTCAGACCTATATCAGTGGGCCATATGCATGGAGGATGATTGCTAACATGTATCTTGTGTGTGTGTTGGGGGGGGGTAGAGATGAAGTTTCCAAAGGAATTTTTTAAAAAAGAATTTTATTTATTTGAGAGAGAGGCAAAGGGAGAGGTGATAAGCAAACTCCCCCTGAGCAGGGAGCCAGATGAGGGGTTCAGTCCCAGGACCCCAAGATCATGACCTGAGCCGAAGGCAGACACTTAACCGACTGAGCCATGCAGGCACCCTCCAAAAGAATTTTTATGTGTTAAAGTAGACTTACTGGATCCTGGAGATAGGGCTAATGTGCCTTTTGACTCTAGCAAAGTATTTACATTGAGGAAGTTGAGTTCCTGGAGGAAAGTCACCCTGCCTGTCTCAAGTACTTGTCCATGGGCTGCAAAGGAAATGTAATGTTTTCCCTACGTCTCTCTTTTCTTTGTTCTCCAAATCAAATAATATTCAGTTGTATCAATGCACTACAACTTGTTTATCCATTCATCTATTGATGGACATTTGTGTTATTTCTAGTTTTGTGCCATCACAAAGCTGCTATAGACATCATGTGCAAGTTTTTCTACAGATATATTTTTCTCCTAAATTTTCATTTTAGAAATGAAAATTTTAGTTTTTCAGCTTTGGTTTTACATTTAGGTCCATGCTCCAATTTCTCCTAAATAAGTATGTAGAAGTGGGATGGGTAGTCTATCTATTAGGAATATATTTCACATTTTAACAAAAAAGCTCAAGAGTTTTCCAAAATGGTTGTATCTTTTTTATATTCCTGTCAACCATATATGAATGTTCTAATTGCAGCACAAACTTTGTCAACACTTAGTTTGGTCAGATTTTTTTTCTTCTTCTTTTTTTTTAAGAACTGTGTTTTATTCTACTAGGTGCATTTTGATCCCTCATTGTGATTTTAATTTTCACTCCCTTAATGACTAATGATATTGAGGACCTTTTTAATGTGCTAATTTGCCATCATTTTTGGTGAAATAGCTGTTCAAATCCTCCCTCCTGCCCCTGCCCAACTATTTTTTATTGGTTTGTCTTCTCATTATGGAATTTTGAAGGCTCTTTATATGTACTGGGTTCAGGTCCTTTATCAAGTAAATGATTGTGTAAATATTTACTCCCAATTCATGGCTTGTCTTTTCATAACTCTTGGAAGCAAAAAATTTCTTAATTTGGAAAATTCCAGTTTACCAAATTTTCCTTTTATTGGTTGTTCTTTAGATGTTGATCTAAGAAGTCTTTGGCACAAACCAAAGTTGTAAAGACTTTCTCCTAAATTTTCCTTTAGAAATTTAAGTTTTAGTTTTACATTTAGGTCTGTGATCCAATTTAAATTAATTTTTATAAACATTGTGACATTTGGATTGAAGTTACATTTTTAGTGGTTGTCTAACTGTTCAGGTATCTTTTGTTGAAAAGACTAGCCTTTCTCCACTGAATTGTGTATGAACCTTTGTCAAAAATGAAGTGACCATATACATTCTGGTCTGTTTTTATACTCTTTTTGTAACCCACTGATGTATTTGTCTAGCTCATGGCCTATCCCACACTGTCTTAGTGACAAAAATAATTTCTAAGTTGTTCTGGCTTTTCTGGGTCTTTTGTATTTCCATAAGAGTTTTAGAGGGGTGCCTGGGTGGCTCAGTTGGTTAGGCATCAGACTCTTGGTTTTGGCTCAGGTCATGATCTCAGGGTCTTGGGATTGAGTCCTGCCTTGAGCTCCACGCTCAGCGGGGAATGTGCTTGAGGATTCTCTCCCTCTGCCCCTCCCTCTGCTCTCTCTCTCTTCTTTTCTCTCTCTAAAATAAAGAAATAAATCTTAAAAAAATAGAATTTTAGAGACAACTTGTCAACTGCTTTAAAAATTCCTGGTTTCATGACATGATACTCTATGTAGAACACCCAAAATACTCTACCAAAAATTGCTAGAACTGACACAGGAATTTGGCAAAGTCCCTGGATACAAAATCAATGCACAAAAGTCAGTTGCATTTTTATACATTAACAATGAAACAGCAGAAAGAGAAATCAAGGAATCGATCCCATTTACAATTGCACCAAAAAACCATAAGATACCTAGAAATAAACCTAACCAAAGAGGTAAAAGATCTGTACTCTGAAAACTATAGAACACTTATGAAAGAAATTGAGGAAGACACAAAAAAATGGAAAAACACATGGAAAGACAGTCTCTTCAACAAATGGTGTTGGGAAAATTGAACAAACACATGCAGAAGAATGAAACTGGACCACTTTCTTACACCATACACAAAAATAAACTCAAAGTGGATAAAAAACCTAAATGTGAAACAGGAATCATCAAAATCCTAGAGGAAAACACAAGCAGCAACCTCTGACATCGGCCACAGCAGCTTCTTTTAAGACATGTCTCCAAAGGCAGGGGAAACAAAAGTGAATATGAACTTTTGGTCCTTCATCAAGATAAAAAGCTTCTGCACAGCAAAAGAAACAATCAACAAAACTAACAGGCAACCTACAGAATGGGAGAAGATATTTGCAAATGACATATCAGATAAAGGGCTAGTATCCAAAATCTATAAAGAACTTATCAAACTCAATACCCAAAAAACAAAACATCCAGTCAAGAAATGGGCAGAAGGCATGAACAGACATTTCTCTAAAGAAGACATACAAATGGCCAGCAGACACATGAAAAAATGCTCAAATCACTTGGCATCAGGGAAATACAAATCAAAACCTCAATGAGATACCACCTCACACCGGTCAGAATGGCTAAAATGAACAACTCAGGAAACAACAGATGTTGGCAAGGATGCAGAGAAAGGGGAACCTTCTTACACTGTTGGTGGGAATGCAGCCACTCTGGAAAACATCATGGAGGTTTCACAGAAAGTTAAAAATAGAACTACCCTATGACCCAGCAATTGTACTTATAGGTATTTATCCAAAGGATACAAAAAAATTCGAAGGGGCACCTGTACCCCAATGTTTATAGCAGCAATGTAGCCAAAACATGGACAGAGCCCAGATTTCCACTGACAGATGAATGGATAAAGAAGAGGTGGTATATATATATATATGTATGTATTCCTACAATTCACATATATATATCCTACAATTCATAGATAGATAGATATATCACAATGGAATATTACTCAGCCATCAAAAAGAATGAAATCTTCCCATTTGCAGTGACATGGACATGACTGGAACTAGAGGGTATCATGCTATGCAAAATAAGTCAATCAGAGAAAGACAAATACCATATTATTTTACTCATATGTGGAAATTCAGAAACAAAACAGGTGAACTTAGGGGAATGGAAGGAAAAATAAAATAAGATAAAAACAGAGTGGGAGGTAAACCATAAGAAACTCTTAAGTATAGGAAACAAACTGAGGGTTGCTGGAGGGGAGGTAGGTGGGGGACAGGGTAATTGGGTGATGGGCATTAAGGAGGGCCCTTGAGGTAATAAGCACTGGGTGTTATATGCAACTGATGAATCACTAAATTCTACCCCTGAAACTAATTTCATCGTGATTATGATCACACCATATCTATAGATCAATTTGACATTTGTTATTTTAATACTATTGATTCTTCTGATTCATGGACAGGGTATATTTCTTCATTTATTTATGTATTCCTTAATTTCTTTCAGGAATGATTTATAGCTTTCAGTTGAGAGATCTTTTGTCAGATCTAACCCAAAGTATTTCATATTTTTGATGTCATTTTAAAAGTTACTACCCTTTAATTTCAATCCCTTATTGTGTATTGCTAGTATATAGAAATAAAATCTGTCTTCATATTGATCTTTTATCCTGAGACCTTGTCGAACCAGTAGATTTGAGTATACTGTTTTTTATTTCAGTCTGATCATCTATATATATATTTCAATTTATTTTGTTCCTCTGAGTCTCACGTATGTTTTAAATTTTATATAAATATATACATACACATATATATTTCTTGTTAAGATACATATATATGTATTTATGTATATATGTATGTGTATACTTAATCTTTTTTAATTTCTCTCTTGATTTTTTTTACAATATTGTACTGTATAATGTATCTACCCTATTTTAAGTTATTTTCTTATTTCTTGCCCTGCACTTCCCAGAATAGATCTGCCTTAATATTCCCAGCATGCTCAGTTATTAACTGAGAGCAACCCTTGAGAAGTGTTGCCTCTGTGCAAATGCATCAATAGATTTCTGAGGACAGAGCTGGGGCCCTCATTACCCTTGCAGTCAGAGATTTGAGAGCTGCATTCATTTGTTCTACAGAGCCAACCTCACCCCTCTATCATAGTCTAAGAAATATCTATAGGAAGAAAGGTAGAGTGATGCAGGGTTACAGACTGAAAGTTCATGTTCCCTTCAAATACACATGTTGAGACCCCAACCCCCAATGTGACTGTACTTGGAAATATTTGGAGGTGATTAAGGTTAAACTAGGTCATAAGGGTGGAGCCTTGATTCAGTATAAGGTCCTTATAAGGAGAGACATGAGAGATCTCTCTCTTTCTGATATGTGAGGACACAGTGAGAAGGCATCTGCAAACCAGCAAGAGAGTCCTCATCAGGAACCACATCAGTGGGCACCTTGATCTGGGACTTCTAGCCTCCAGAACTGTGAGAGAGCAAATTATTGGTGGCTAAACCACCCAGGGTTTGGTATTTGTTATGGAAGCTTGAGCAGACTAAGACACAGTGTTTACCTCATTGGTTTCTTTTCTCTTGGGGATCCTGTCATTCCTGTCTCGTGTCCTCTGCCTGGTAATGATATTTTTCATATAGTCTGTCCAGTTTTCTGGTTTCCTGTGTGTGTGGCAAAAGGGTATGCCCAATCCTAGTAATTTCACTGCAGCCGTAAGTGGAAGTCATTTAGTGAAGTAACTGCTTCTTCTGTTGGGTTGGGCAATATCCATAGTAGCAGGAGGACTTGGGCCACTACTTCCAGTTTTAGAATTCATTACCTCTCCCTCTGGCCCACAGCAATCACTTTCCTTAAAGATTGTCCACCTACAGGAAGCCCTAAGATAGTTCTTGGCACATCTCCTTCCTGTCCCTCTTCATACATCATCCCCACATTTCTGTTTATAGCTTCCGTGGAATGCTTCCTATGGCGCATACTCTAACACAGTATATCTGCAGGGAGTCATGAAAACAGACTTAGGCTAAATATTTTGAGAAATCTATATTACAGTTCCTTCCTGGTTGTTCAAAATGCAAGTTAGCTTATCTCCAGCTAGGAAAACTCTGTTCCTTCGACTCACCATTTTTCTTTGTTATTGATGATGAATTTTATCAACATTTTGTGGAATCCTTATTTTGCAGAATGGTATTTCTGTGGAAAAATTTAGAGGTGACAGAGTTATTTTAACATCTCTAACATCTTATATTCAGCACATATTAGTTCTTTCACTGATGTCACAATGAACTTTTATAACTTCAATATTTCACCTAAATTATGAAAATATTATTGGGAGGATCAAGTGAAATGATGCATACTAAAGCGCCTGACTCATCCGTAGACACTTAACACATGTTAGTCCCCTGTATTCCACCTTTATTGGTCAAATATAAGACATTTAAAACAAAGTATAAAATACATTATCCAAATGTCATGTACTTTTGTATGTGTCATTTAGAAACACCTGTGGCTCTAACCAAGGAGAGCCATTCTTTCTGTTGTTGTTGATGGTGTGTTCAGTATCCGGCAGCATGTCTCTATCGTGTAACAAATACACGTTTTAATAAATATTTGTCTTAAAATCAGGTATCATAGTCCATTGTCTTTGGTATTTTTTGCTCTATTCCTGTATGGTAACTTTTGAAAGAAGGGTTATTATAGAAACAGAAGTATATTTTTTCCCTTTTACATAAAGAAATTTTAATTGATCTCTGTGGAATTTGAACAAGTGTTGGAGCTAAATATAACCTAATACAGGAGACTCATTAGAGTCACAGAATAAAGTTTACTGCCAAAAAACTTGTGTGACATGAGTGTGCTTTAGCAGAACGCCGAGGAGAAGACTTGTGGTGTAGAGTGACAACAGTGCCATAAATCTGGGGTGAGGGACCAATCCTGATCCTATGGAACCAAACACGCTCTGCCTGTCCTCTACTAGTAGTTCCAGAAAAGATCTGAAATATTTTACTTTCTCCTCTTCCTGTTTTATTGTTTACATATTTTCTTCAACATCTTGTGAGACCCACGGGACAGGAATTAGGCTTTATTTTTGTTTGTTTTCCTAGGATATAACGTAGCGCTTGACAGGAAAACAGTATTTAGTAAATGGTGTTAATTTAAACATTTGTCCGTGCCCCGTCACATTAAGACTAATATGATTTGGCATTAATACTTTGTCTCAGTTTTGCATTTGCTTTGTTCCAACTAGAAAACTGAGATCCAGATAATAATAAAAAATAATTTTACTCTACAAATCCACTGCAAGTTGAGAACAGCAACTATTCGATGTGTTTCCCCAGCAATTGAAAAATGTATTTTATATAGTTGATAGTAAGTCTTTGTTGAACTGTGACATTAAAATTTTAGGGGAGCTTGTACTCTATGTTAATATATTCATTCCAGTACTGAAAGATATTAAAGAAACAATCATTTTAAATAAATCTTATAATTAAGGGATTATTTTGTACATGTAAAGTTTTATATTTAAATTTTATTTTTCTATTAAGCATTCTTCCAATTTTAAGAGATAAATTACCTTTACTTATATTTAGAAACCTACATTGATTTTTAAATTCTTTTTCAGACCTTGCAAATTAATTTCTGCAAATTATTATTAAAATTTTCATAGCACTTTATTTTTCTTTAGACACAAAATATAAACTTTTAGAATAAGAACAAAAATCAAATCACATGATATATATAAAAAGCTGATGTTTAACAAACATTACATAATCCAGAAAAATAATATATTTTCATTACTATAATGCCTGACACATTTACTTAATTTTCTCATACATTTTTTGGCTTAATAGTTTTTAATCACTCTTTGATCATGATAAAATTTGTAGTATAATGATACTAAATGACTATAAGGAGAATAGAAATAAAATTCAACCTTTTCTCTAGTGTATTTGATTAAAAAATTTTCCTTCATAATTTACTCTTAATTTCATAAGATATTAATTTTAGGATTGTCATCAAATTTAGGAAAACCTCTATCAAATTTCTTTCATAAGCTATAAGACATCTTGTAATAGCACTTTATTTTAAATATGCTTTTGTTTTCCTTTTCACTATCAGGGCACACAATAATCTTAAGCAAAAAATCAGTATCATCTCCAATATAAGGAGGTGAACAGAGGTGAAAATAATTTTTAAATGACTTGTATTTTTTTCATAATGAGTCAGATACACCTGGACTCTATCCCAAACCTAAGTCCTGATCCAAAGTTCCTCACTCCTGGAAATGAAGGCTCCTAGCTCCTAGCCAGATGTCTTTAGATGAGCTTTTCAAATATGCAAGTTAATTATTTTTTTCTCATTGCATGCATCTTCCCTCTAAATACGACTTTTTTTTTTTTGGTTAGAATTTTCAAACGGATTTTAGGCTGATGGATTTGAGAATGATTGTGTGTGCTTAGCATTGTTGATGACTCTGGTAATAAAGGAGGTTCTGTTCATAAAGAAGTTAAGATATGATACTATCCTCATGGGTAAATATGCTGTCTTGAAAGTCACTATTGCATACTCTGAAAGATGAGGCTTATTTGTCTATTCAAAGTTTTCTAACAGCAAGTTGATTTGCACTTAATGCGGTTTCATGAGTCTTATGAAATATGACACTTAAAATCATCTAGCACCTGAAATATTTTCATTGAAGATTGTTTGTTGTTATCAATTATACATTAATTCTGGCAGCAATATTTTTGTAGACGCAGTGGGAAACTGTATAGATAATATATATGTAGTATAGAAGTTCTTAACTCTGTCGCCCACCTTCACTTAATTGATACGCTGGATTGATACTCCCTCTTCTCTCAGTAAAATAAAATTATGACTGCACATAGCATCTCATTTAAAAAATTCTTTTGTTAAAAATCTCACTATTAGGGTGGGACATCTGGGTGGCTCAGTCAGTTAAGCATCCAACCCTTGATTTCGGCTCAGGTCATGATCTCAGAGTTGTCTATACCTGCGTACATATACATATGTAAATAAATTTGGGTTGTAATAATGCATGTGTTTATAAATCCAGTAATGGAACCATCGTGTACATCAAAGACCTAGTTGTGGATCTATTCAACATAAATGCAAGGTGATGAGTGTACTTGTTAATTTTAGGATATCTCCAACAGTTATAATGTGATAAGAAGATGTATGTGCTTCTATCTGTGACAAATTCACATTCACTGTTGTTGCTACTGTGCTTTGTTGACTGATTTACTACTGACAGAAATGATAAATTTTGGTTGCAGGTCAGTGAAAATAACCCATCCATATTCATGAACCTACTGACACCTAGTTCTTGGACCTTAGGTTAAGAATGTTGTAGCAAATCAAATTAGAATAGGTGAGGTTGGGAATGTGATATGTTTAGAACTTCCTAAACTAAACATCATAGCTGTTTCCTTTGAGAATGTTCAAGGTAGGCATTTGGAATTTTCAACAATTAGTAAATGTAACAACCACCCAAAAGATGCTAAAATACATCGCTTTCCTTGGAAAAAAATGGATTAATGATATAACACTTTTATCTGAATATAAGCATAAAAATTCATGAATAATCTTAAACAACCTATCGACAGGAAAATTCAATAGTAGTTATTTGAGGCATTGTCTAGAAAACTTAGTAGAATGTGTGATTCTCAGAGAGAGATTTGGCTTTGTTCTCACCTCTTATAAAATAAAGATGTTTTGAAGATTTGTGACCTCCAATCAAATTTATTTTATAAATTTCCAGATAAAATGGGATCAATTTCATTCTCAATTACAACCCAAAATACAGGCTAATTCAATTGTACTGAGTTTACTCCTTTAAGTATCTTGTGGGTGGCATGACTTCTTCTAAAATATATTCAAATCATTGCCATATAAAGGAAGATTAAGATAAAACCTTTATTTGTTTTTGTTGTTAACTATTAAAAGTTACTTTGAGGGAAATCAGTGTAGTGAGAGTGGCCTTTTAATAATTCTAAATGCTAACAGAAGGTAAAATTATATTTTATTTTTAATTTGAATTACATGCTTTCTAACAGAAAATAAACTATGCTATATTTAATACTATAATTAGGAACTAAATTATTATCTTTTCTTAGTGATTTTGATGCAAGACTCCTTGCCACAGAAAGAAGAAAGTGCCTCAGTTAAAATCTGCTAAAATATTCTTCCTTTAACAGTGCTTTTGGGTACCTGTTTTGCAAATTATCACTATTTATGTACATAAAATAAGTGCTTTTCTTTACCCATGTAGAAACATAAGAAAAGTAGCCATTTGCTGTCAGAAGATGCAATAGTGGTAGAACAATTAATTATGTCAATGTTCAGTGACTTGAGTTCCACAATTTTCAAATTTCTTACTGCAAATATTAGGTAGATAAGGTATTAATATTGAATATAAATAATAGAATCTGTTAAAAATAATATTTATCTGCCTCCAGTCTGCCTATGCTTTCCTGAAATTGTTAAGCACAGGTGAAATATTTAATGGGACTACCTTATAAATCAAACCAAACATTATGGGAAAAAGAAAAGAGAAATGCTAGGCAGAGTACAAAAATGCCTCTAACATTTCAGATGTGAAGCCTTTAAAGAAAGACCTTCACTAAGGTCTCTGAACATCCACTGCACATCCAGCCATGAGTTAGAAAAGGACACTGTTTTTACCTTCAGGAAACATACAGCCCAGCTGAGAAAGTAAAATGTCAGCATGGCCACAGTTTCACTTCTGGGCAGTCCTTACTAAATGTAAGACCAACACTGAGGAATGGGGACATGATATGAGGAATCAGAAAAAATGTCAAAGAAGATATCAAATAATATGCATAGAATGCACGAAATAAGAAATCACCTATGACTCCAATTTTGCGGCCTAGATTCTGGAGCTGGTACAGTGCCCTATTTTCAGAGCTAACCAAGATCCCAGACCTGTCACATTCATTCATTCATCCAATTGTTCTTTTATTCAGGCCATCAAATATATAATGCACTTGTGCTGAGATAGAGGGGTGAAAAGACAAAGTCTGTGTCCTGATAAAGAGGGGATGGAAAATATGACCAAATAAGTAATAGAAAATATGTGACCTATAAAATGAGACAATTTGTATGCTCAGATTTATTTCTAAGGGGCAAATTTCAACCTCATAGAGGGAAGTAAATATTAATTTAGTTTTCAGATTCTTGGATATTAAGGCCACATGAAAAAGATTTTATGTAAGTGAACAGAGCAGGAAATATCACATTATTTGTATTCTGAATTACGATTTTCCATGTGATAATGAGGTCTCACTTCAAGGTTACTGAAAAGCCATAACACTAACTGTATAGCTGTTTCAAAAAAAAAAAAAGAAACCTTCCTTCATACTAAGAGGTCTTTTACAAATATCATGGTGAAAAAGAAAAAGGGAATGTGAAGAAACATGGGAAATGAATTGATCTGATAACCACAATGGTGTTACCGCTGATGGTTTCCCTCATGGAAAGGGATAAACTATCATTTCAGTTGGCACCAACTTCCCCCAACAGCTCCTGGAGATGGGCATAAGAGCTTTCTTGATTAAAATATGTTAATCTTCCTATTACTTTCTGAGGAGTGAATTTAAACAGAGTTCCTAACTTTGGGTTTTGAAAGTAGAGAAACTTAAAGTCATGGAAATTAATTGCCTCTTTCCTAGGTTGTCCAACCTGATCCCAGTAGACTTACTTACCTTGCCAGAATGGATACTACAATATACATTTTCCTTTCAACATTTAGACTCTTCCTTTTCCTAACCCAACATTCCTGAAGTATGTTTATCATTAACCAAGGCCTTTTCCAGATTCCAAAAAATTTAATGATTGTTCCATTCTTCCAGTCACCCCAGAATAAAAACCAAGTTACTATTGTCCCTCTGATCACCATATTTAATCCATTGCCTACTCATGCAAAGTTTATACCTGCAAAATTTATATAATTATACTGATTATTTTACTGTTTATTACTTTGTATGGCAATAATCTCTATATTATGCTTCCTCTTTTGTAAGAGAACAAGATAAGTAGAGAAAAATACTCAAGAACATAAGCATTGGAGGAAAGATTTTTGGGTGAGAAACACCGATGTCAATGCTAGAACTTGCTGATTAAGAGGCAGACATGCACATCAGAAGTCAAGTGACAGAATGAGGCTCAAATATTGGCTCTTCCATTTACTGGTTTTGTGAGTTTTAAAGATTCAACTTCTTTGATCCTTAATATCCTCATCATTATACTTAACAATGATGAAAATAATGCCAATTTCAGAGAGCTGTTGGAAGACTGAAGGAGAAAATGTATGTTGATTGCTCAGCACTCTTCCTGATGTTTAGTAAGTACTTACAAATACTATTGTTGTTATACAAAAATAGCAGTGTTGAGCTGAAGCCTGCTCACACAAGTTCTTCCCAACCATTACTTCAGTGACCTCATATTGGTAGCTTGAAATTGGAAGTGGTAAGGATATTTACACCATAGAAATTGGCAAGCAATAAGAACCAGTTTTGTTTTTGTTTTCCTAGAGAGCCTACTGCTAAACATTTACTAGCAAACCACTGGTGTTGAGTTTGTTGATGTTGTGTTTTGACATAGTTATCCTACATAGGTCAGAGATAAAATAATGGACAAGAGAGTGAACAGGATGAGTTCATACTTAGAATAAGTTAGCCAGGAAATGAAGTAGGTCCTCAAGCAGTAAGCTAGACCTGAAAGCTAATGCTTAGATAGCTAAGTGGTTAGATCCTTCCTTTGACTCAGATTATGTTCAGATGTGTAATTTTGGTGATTACCAGAAATCTAGTAAGTTTCAGTAGCCTGTGAGCTAGGTCTTCTGTGGATCACAAGCTGTCACATGCCACGTTATCCAGATTTTACACTCTGTATCAACTTGCAGACTAGCCTTCAGTAAATTATTTCTTGATTGTTCCAGTTCTGTCTCCGCCATGCTGGGGATCTGTGGAAAAGGAAACTCAGGTGTGTACTCCTGGGTCAGAGAACAGAGGGACAGAAGTGATATTGATTGGCCACTGTAGCTACAGGAGTGGTAATCACAGAGTCCCCAAAGGGAAGGTGAACGTTGGGGAGTCATCCTTCTGTCTCTTTAAACAAGAAGATTCTCTGTCAAATACCAAGTTCTGTTTTGTGCTTTATTTTTTACTAAGTATTTTTTTTCTTATACTAGCAACACTTTAATTCAGGCTGTTACTTAAGCGTTCATCTTGTTTGTGTTGTTATAATTTCTCCCTATATATTTATATATTTATATATATATATATATTTATATTCTAATATTTTTTTGTTCTAATTCTTCCTATGCCAACTTCTAAAATAGAGAAGGAAAGATAGAGAGAAAGAAACTTCCTATTAATTTGTATTGCCTAAAATATTTTGTACAAACTCATTGGTCTGATATTCAGGATTTTTTCCCAGTGTGGTTTTAATCTGCTTTTTCAGATTTATCTCCCATTAGTTCTCCTATATACCATGCAAAGAAGCCAAACCAAGTTATTTTATTTTGGTATGTGATTTGGACTTGCTAAAAAAACAAAATTCAACTGAGTAAAATTTAAAGATCTCATTGGTTTTATTTCACAATTCATGAATCAGGCAGTGTCCAATCTGACAGACAAAAAGGAGGTCTGAGGAGCTGTATAAAATGAAAGACTTTCATAGGCAGAAGGGAGTGGGAACGAGGAAGTTACAGGAAACTAAAACGTGGATTGGTTATCGCAGGATTACTTTCCTTTAGGGAATGGCAGGGGTTTATCAGACAGATTACCTAACTAGTGCCAATGAGGTAGTTCCTGATTGGTTTAAGATTCCATTTCTGAGAGAGCCAAAACTGTAATTAAGTTAAGTCTCAGTTTAGTGATATGGAACTTAGCATAAGCAACTCCATTTTGGGCCTCTTGCCATGTTGTTACAGACTTTTGTGCTCCATGCGGTTTGATAAGGCTATTTTTTTCTACTAACATACCCTTCTTTCCTATCTCTGCTTGTCACAAAATTTAAAATTTGTACCACACGCTTTATGTTCCAGTAGTACCTTTCATCATTTTTTATAATGAATGATTCTCTATTTAATGTCCAAAGATGCTTAACACTTTGTAAATATTTGGCAATTGTTACATTTGGTTTTGTATTATAATTCTTGGGGAATGATTACATTTGGGCAGAGGGACAGGAGACAAGATGGAGGAAATCAGCACAATTGTCTTTCAGACTAGAGAGCTGTTAAGGAAAGGAACGCAATTGATTGCAGACCTTGTGGATAGCTGGATGGCTGGACACAGAGCTCAGCGTATGTGGAATGCTCAGATGAGATTCAGACAGTGGTCAGTACCAGCTTGCTTGCTTTCTTTCTCTCTTTCTTTCTTTCTTTCTTTCTTTCTTTCTTTCTTTCTTTCTTTCTTTCTTCTTTCCTTTCTTTTAGAGAGATAGCATGTGCATGCATGTGTGAGTGGGAGGCACAGGGGCAGAGGAAGAGAGAGAATCTTAAGCAGGCTCCATGCTCACCATGGAGCCCAATGCAGGGTTTGATCTCACAACTCTGAGATCATGACCTGGGCAGAAATCAAGAGTTGGATGCTTAACTAACTGAGCCAGCCAGGTGCCCTGGTACCAGCATTTCTAAATGAGGGTGGAGTAGGGCAGGTAGCCTGTGACATTGAGGATCCAAGATAAGACAACCCTTAAGAAGCTAATTATCATTGGAAAAATAATCAGGATGCGGCTCTTCCCATAAAAGAGGATAGAAGAACCAGGCCAAATATCTGGGTGGAAATCAAAGTACAGCCCATATAATTTCTGTGTTTGGGCAAGCGTGACATCAGAGAAAGAGGACTAGGTGAACTTTGATCAATGTGAGCATTCAAGGTGTACCTGCCTTCAATTCTTAGCAAAACCCTGGCAGTGTTCCCTGAGCTCAGATTTGAGAGGTTAACTCAAGACACACCAGAATAAAGGGAGAAACAGAGGGTGAATTGGGTCTGAAGCTTTAATGTACACACTGCCTCTGTCAAGATTAGCTCAAGAACAGGAAAAGCCTGAGCCAACTGATGTGTATGCTGGAGGCATTTAGGCAGCAGACCCTCAGGCTGTAAGACTTTGATGCCTAATATTTATTTAGCTGTGTTTTGAACCTACAGAGAGTAACAACTTACCTCATTAATATGTCCATAGCTTGACATGCCTAAGACCTTGCATATAGAAGCTTCTCAGAAATATAAGGATTAGTCGGGTACCTGGGTGGCACAGTTGGTTAAGTGCCCAACTCTTAGTTTTAGCTCAGGTCATGGTATCAGAGTCATGTGATCAGCCCCACATTGGGCTCCATGCTCAGCACAGAGTCTGCTTGAGATTCTCTCTCCCTCTCCCTCTGCCCCTCCTGCTTGTCCTTGCTCTTTCTCTCTCTCTCAAATAAATAAATCAGTCTTAAAAAAAAAAAGGATTAGTCATCGGATAAGGCATTCTGACAACAGTGAAGTTCAAGACCTGAGTCCTGTGCCTCTATTGCCTCATCTCTAAAATGTGGACAATACTTCTTATATTGTAAGGTTATTGTGAGGATCAAATGAGATAATGTATATAACAAAATAAAAACACCTATTAATATCATCATCATAATCCCTTTTTTTTTTTAATTCTTATGCTTTTAAGTGTTAGTCCAATTACAGTAGAGATGAGATGTCCCTATTGTATTTTCTGTTCCATGGATTGAGGATAAGATTGCTATTAATTATTCATAACAAATTTACACTTCAATCAAAATTGTGGTTATTTCTTTGAGTTGCTTATAATACACAACCTACATAGATTACAAAAGACTTCAGCTTTTATTCTTGTTTTTAATAGACACTCATATTCAGTGTTAAAACAGGACATCTACATTGAATGTGACATTTTTTCAATTAAAGAAGAAAAAGTATAACATTTAAAGGTCATATTGTTTGTATCCTTAATAAATACAGTAAAATAAAATGCCAATCTGAATATTTCATTAAGTAGCTAAGCTTGCTAGGCTGTCCATTCTCAGAATTTAATTTAGAAGAAAACATCCACATTTTTCTTGGATGTTACCTCTTATAAAATTACTAATACCGACTGCAGCGAGTCAATTTAATACAGAAAACTAGTTAAAAAGCATAGCATTGTCATTCGTGAAGGCTCGCAGCAGCTCTGTGACGAGAAAATACATTGAAAAATAAATCCTTTTTGTGTGGACTAGAGTCAATGGCTACCAGAGTCTGGGGTTTATCCAAATCTTTTGGATGATTGTTCATTTGTAAGACAATTGGTAAATTCTGGAATTTATATCTGAAAAATATTCCTAAAGGTCTCTAATTTATGCCCTGAGTTGACAAAACTACCAGTATATTGCCAAATGTGAATAATCAGTTAAAAATATACTTATATAAAAATACATTCTTGTTAATAATATTATTTAGTTTTCAGAGTTCAACAAAGACTTCCAGACCAGTCTTTGCAGCAAAGTGTATGAATATGCTCTACGGGGAACCATCATCATGATGTGTTTATTTAAGCTCTGAATGTAAGAAAAAGGACATATGGCACCTCATCTCATTCCATATCACTCAACTCTAAAATGTAATGCTAAAAAACAAAGCTGCCCAAACCAGCCATTACAATTCTATCTGCATTTTTGAAGAAAGCAGTTTGAAATTAGACCTTTCTGCTCTTTGAAGTTATTTTAAGGTAGAGAGTTCACTACAGATTCAAAGAAACATATTTAAATGTATAGGAAAAGTTTTGTATTTTTCACATATTTCTCCAGAGAATTAAAAATGGTATGAAATAATTCCAAGCTATTCAAAATTCTATTTTAATTAAAGAAGTAAACCATAACGATTCAAATTAAATCTCCTCACTCAAACCATGGCCTGATTCCCTTCCTAAGCCCTAGAGGAATGGGTGGATATGTACACATAGGGGTATTAATTCAGTGGAGTCACTTTATGAATGATTTTTTCAAAAAATACCCAATAATTAATTAGGTTAGGTAAGATAGTTAATTTAAATTTTGTACCGATTGCTTTTTAGAAATTGCATAAGGTTATAAAATTTGTTTTATCACGTGTGCAGTATTAAAAATTCTCCATTTTTTCCATGAGAATATTCTTCTAAAGATTTATTTATTTGAGAGAGAGAGAGAGAGAGCGTGAGCAGGGGGAGGCAGAGGGAGAGAGAGAAGCATAGAAGCAGACTCCCTGATTAGCACGGAGCCGGGCTTGATCCCACAACCCTGAGATTATGACCTAAACCGAAATCAAGAGTTGGATGCTCAACCCACTGAGCCACCCAGGTGACTCACTTCCATGAGAATATTTTAATCACCAAACTGCGCTTACTTTTAAGATCTCATGATCTCTTTTATTTTTTAGTTTAACTTTATTTAGTGAATTTTAAGGTTGGTCCAATTATAAAAATGCAATTTATTAAAAAGGTCAATATTAAAACATTTCCTTCCTAACATGTCCTAAAATGTCACTAAACTTTAGAGGTAAGTACTATGTAAATCTTATACCCTAGTGTTAATGAACAAATTAATCTTATACTATGGTATAAGAACAATGAGCTTTTCTTTTGACAATTGCCAGCAGTAAATATTTACATGATCACAGAATGAACTGCTTTAAATTTATGGTCACACTCTACTATTTTTGCCTGCCCATAATGTCCTTTATTCATTCATTAAAAAAATAATTTACTAGGGGTGCCTGGGTGGCTCAGTTTTTTAAGCCTCTGACTCTTGATTTTAGCTTAGGTCGTGATCTCAGGGTCGTGAGATTGAGCCCTGCCTTGGGCTCTGTGCTCAGCAGGGAGTCTGCTGGAGATTCTCTCCCTCTCCCTCTTCCTCTGCTCCTCCCCCTGCTCTCTCTCTAAAATCAATCAATAAATCTTTAAAAAAATAATAATTTACTAAGATCTGATGGGGTATATACTTCGCCAGGCACTGTAGCTACAAAAGTGAGAAAACTCATGATCATAATTGGATTGACAGGCACCCAGGAAGTCAGTGGTCATGTTAATAGGTCATCTTTATAGGTACTATGATCATATCAGTACCATGTTCAGCGGGAATACAGAGGAAGGTCTAACTTAGTCTAAAGGACTCAACGTAGGATCTGCAGAGGATGTGCCATCTTCGCTGAGACTAAGAAATCTTCTCCTACATTTTCTTTCTGTGTGTGCTTGTGTATATTTTAATGTTCTCAATTATAACTTAAAATGAAAAGCTAGACGTAAATCTCTGAAAAACAAAACAAAGCCACTGGCAATATTTAGGATGATTCCATAGGACTAAAAAGGACCATTAGATGTTATTTAAATGGAGAACACTCAGATATTCTAAAGCCATGTAATTAAGAATTGATAATAGAAAAGCATTGATGAGAATTGAGTAACACTGTGATTCCATTCTTCTCCATTATCACAACCACAATGTTTAGTAAAATTCTACTTACTGATTTTTAAAATCATTTTTTTTACCTCTATAATTAATTTGAAGGTGAATTTGTGTGGAAACTTTTGATTATATGCTTTTAGCTTGTCATGTTGTACTGTGGAAAGAAGCATAACAGTTTTTATCTTGAGCTAGGACATTTCTGCATACAGAAGCAATATGCTTAAGAATTACATAGGTAGATAATGGGCCGTGAAGAAAGAAATATAAAGTAAATCTAATGATGCTTTTACTCTTAATGGTCTATAATAACTTCTTTATAATTTTGTTTATTCATAAAATAAATTTCACTGACTGCTATATTCAACGTGCTGTGCCAGGTAAATGGACAAAGAGAAAAGGCCTCGATATTTATATCAGGATTCTCTAATTTGTATAAACTGCAATTTGGATCTGGTGATGAATATAGTAGGCAACTTGACTTAATTGTACCTCTTCCTTCTGTTTTGGTTTTGAACATGTGACAAAAACAAGGCTTGGAAGCAAAAATCTCATCAGAGCCTTTCCTCATGACCAGAATGGAAGTGTACCTACTCTGTGACATATACAGACATGAACCCAAAACAGTTGTCCTCAAAATGGTTTAATTTGATGTTGTTTTTTTTTTTCATCAAAAACCAGATTTAAAAAAATTAACTCAAATCGGGAATGTCACATGTAGTCTTGAGAGGCATGGTTATTAAAATAAATGGCTAAAAAATGGGTTAATTTGCAGTTCTTGTTTTTTGACCAAGAAAGGTCATACATCTTTTTCACATACTAATAAGCCTTTTTTTTCCCTCAGAAAGATTGTTCTGAGAACATATGACTAGTGAATTAAAGTGTTATAAAACATTACAGATACATCAATGTATTGATGCCACTACTTTTGTAGGAACTTTGCATTTGTTATAGAATATACATTGCTCTGAGCTTATAATGATTTTTATAGTTTTTTAGCTGGAACAGAACTTATTTTAAAAAAAAAATTTTTTTTTTAAGATTTTATTTATTTGCGAGAGAGAGAATGAGAGACAGAGAGCATGAGGGGGAGGAGGGTCAGAGGGAGAAGCAGACTCCCTGCTGAGCAGGGAGCCTGACGTGGGACTCGATCCCGGGACTCCGGGATCATGACCTGAGCCGAAGGCAGTCGCTTAACCAACTGAGCCACCCAGGCGCCCCTGGAACAGAATTTATTGTTTGCCTACTCCCCTAATTGCCATCTGAAGAAACAAGTATAGCCATGTGGCTTGTGCTGGGTTACAGGCTAATGAATGCCCCTAGCAAGAGAGGTTCCCAGGACTCTTGACTCCTTATTAAGCGTTCCTCTGAAGGCCAACCTGTATCAGATAGTAGAAAGTTCATTCTTTAAAAGTTCACTGTTAGCCTCAAAAGTGAAATATAGTTGAGAAAGATTTCCTTGTTTAAACAATGCATCGCACTGCCCACAAAGTATTTTAACTGGAAACCTATTCAATGATTCTCCTGCCATATGATGCTGTCTTGATTTTTGCAAATTCAACTAAAGTCCTAACAAGTACCTGTGTTACTCAATCTGTAAAAGCAACAGGCATGTCCCTATTTGGTAAAATCCAAGATACTTTATGAGTGAGCTCTATATGATTTACAAGAGCCAGTTGGTTCTCTCCATTCCTTGACATGCAACAGCACTTTCTTTATCAAGGGATAGTAAGTACTGGATCCAAGTTCCCCTCCTAACTTTGCATTCTGTACCTTCACCCTCAAAGCCATGGCAAACACCATGAATCAGCCTTGGCCCCGTTTGCCTCAGTCTGGACGTAGCCCATTTCTTAGCCACGCAGTGCTCTAGGATGTCCCTAGGAATGAAATGAATCTGCTGAATGAAATCCAACTTGTTTACCATCCTGGTCCTAATCCCTTTTGCTCACACCCTGGCCCTTATTCTTCTCTTTCCCCCCCTCCTCATCTGTATTTATCTTGGAAGACACTGAAGATTTAATAGCTTGGACTTTCTTAGAATGTACACAAATTAATTTTTTTTTTGACATGATGGTATTACAGAGCCATCATGGTACAGAGTGGCAATACAATGCTACATTTCTTCATTCCTTTTACTCTGTTCATTGTTATGTCTTCATTTCTATTAGTGATCTGGCAACAAATAGTTTCCTCTTCCTTTGGCATCTGTCAGTTGTCCTTCAGATCTCTGCTTCTAATTTCCCTTTTCAGATATTATAAGCTGAAAAGCAGCAAACTAAACATGTTGTGTCTTTACTAAACTAGTAAAGGAAGTATCCATATGCTCGTAAGTGGTCCAGGTAGAAGGATGCATGGATTTTGGGACTGCTGCTATAGAAGCTCAAAATCCCTTCTTATAAGACCCGGATATAAACTGGGTTGTGGTGCATCGTACGGAAGATTAGCCCAGATTAAATGGAACCACTCAGCTCTGTCTCTTTCCTGCACGTGTCTATTTGTTAAAATTCAAACATGATTTTCCTGAGAGCAGAAGCCAGTTGTTGGTCTTCTTCAGTGACCACAGGTGAACAAGAGATAAGCAGGTTGGCTTGGAAGTGTTTATAGGGATTATATCCAAATCAGATCTCCAATCTATTTTCAAAAAGAGAAGCCCCACTTTGGTTGAGCTAACATCTGAAAGCAGGGGCGAGGAGCAGGCAGGATTGGAGGAGCAGACTCAAGTGGGAGCAGTAGTTCAGGTGTTGTACAGAAGGTCTCTAAGTCAGCAGAAGACTGCAAACATGTGGGTTTGGCATATAGCTGTTACTGCTGGATATAGGGGCCTATTATCTATCTGTAGAGTCTGTTTCCCAGTTAACTTGCCATTCTGCTGTGATTTTCCCAGATTTGGGACAGTAATCATGGAGTATTTGTCAGCACAAGCCTTCAATGCATCCTAGCCAGCACCTGATCAGGATTAAGGCACTGGGTGGGCCTGTGGCCCAGTGTGGGTTGAACAGTTTTCATTTTACCTGCACAGTTGTCTGACATTTGGTTTTCCACTGGAAGTAAATGAGTTATTGGGGCTTGGCTTTCTCCTTCTGAGTTGCATTCTTGTTTGGAATTGTCTTTGGTTTCAAATTCATTAATGAGCTCTATGATGCACCCACTCAAAATATCTCCCTGGAAAGCTGTTCATGCTGACCATGGGTGATAAAAGTGTTGCCATCTTGAAATTTCTTATCCAGCGTGAAGCTCAGAACCACCTCCTCTCTGCTTATTATGATGCTATCCATGGGATATCTGCCACTTTTATTGAGGAAGTAGTAGCAGTCATTCAGGTTTTCCAACACTTTCTTGAAAATAGTCATCATCTTAAGCATTATGTTCTCTTATAAAGGTTGTGAATATTGATTGTGTTTCCCCCAAATGCTTCCATTGCCTTTTAAGAGTGTAGATGGACACATTTGGTGAAGCACCTTTTATTACTCTGAGTCAGGGAAGAGGGGCTTCTCCTTGGAATGCAGTTTCTTCTGGATGTTTCCAGACCCTTCTTGTTTGTTTCCTTTTGTAAGGTGTAACTGGTGATACCAACAGTACCAGTGGTGGCTTCAGAATGATTCTGAGTAGAAAGTGGGTATCTCCACTCTGCAGAGAGAGGTAGTACTGAGTGCATTCTCAAGCATCTTGCAGGTGGAATGCATCTCTTCTATCAGGGCATGCATCTGGTCACTGTCCGACCAAGTGCCCTGTTTTCATGGCCAGACTGGCATCCGGGACTGGATAGGACAGGTTTGGCAACATGCTGCAGTCACGGACCAATGAAAAAGCCACAGAGTAGTTTGTAGTGGAGTGGACAGCCATTTAGAGCTAGGAATGTGATGCACATCATTAGGGTACAAGGACCAAATTTTAATAATTTGGGATATTAAAGTCTTCCAAGGTGATCCCTCTTTTGCACTTTAAAAGTCTCTGCAATGACACATGACATCTCATTCCTCCTCTCTATAAAGTTTTGCTCTCTTTACATTTTTCTCATTCCAGTCTTAACACAGATGCTAGACAACACAATAAAAAGCTTAGATAACTAGTTACTAGAGCATGTGGGCATATATGGTCTGCCAAATCCCAGAATTGACTCCACGGCATTGTTTACCAGCTTACCAACTCCTGTGTCTTAACTTAAGATGGATAGTTTGTCTTCTTCAGGAGGATAAATGATAAAAGAAAGATGGGATTTTAGGGAGGCATTTCTCTCAGACATCCCACCGAGCACCCCTGTGCCTGGGAAGCAGAGTGTTGCTCTCTACCACAGTCTGGCTGTTTCTCACGAGCCCTTTTCTTCCCAAACACCTGCAACAGGGATCAAAAGCCCAGGCCAAGGAGAAATTGGCTAGATTAGACCAGAGAATGCCCAGGAATATACTTTATCCAAGGACCAAGGTGACGGCTGGCCAGAGCCCTGCTCTTTGACCAAATTGTGGCTCTTTTCTTGTACTGACCTTCTCAACTGTGATGTTGGCCGCTGCTCCTGACCTTGAGCAGCTTCCCAGGACTGAGACCCTCTTTGCCTTTCTTGACCCACTTCTAGGCTCTGCTCTAGACGTGCACTGCTACAGATTCTTGCTAATCATTGCTACATGGCTGAGAATGCCCCTGAGCAGTGTAAACAATGGACACTCAAATCAGTGTGATGAATCAATCACTTGTTTCTTTCCTAATATGAATCCCCCTCCTTCCACCCCAACAATACCACCAAATTAATCAGGAGCTAGACCTTATCTGAGAAGAGATAGTGTTGGCCAAACCAGGCAAACTGTTAATGTGCGAACCTGCTGTCATTGATTGCAGACAAAATTTCTCCAGGAAAAGAGCAATCATATCTTCTCCAATATTTTAATCCAAGACCTAGTGCTTTCTCTCTGATGATTTTACAGCTCATGGGAAATGTATTTAGAATTTGAAAACAATATTCAGAGAGGAAAGATGGACTGCATTCTTATTACTGTCATTAAAAACAATAAATACTTTTAGTTATGTATTGTAATGACTCTAATTCAGGTTGTTGTAAGCTGCTTTAGTTGAGTTGCCTCTAAAAATACATACGGAATGTATTTGACGATGTTTATTTCATATTTCTGGCAATATTTTGTGACCGTCTGCCAAACTTCATGCTCTTACAAGCAGAGGTATTTTGTGTTTCACAAGACCAACTAAGTACCTTTGCTTCAGGGACAATCTAATCCTCCTTTAGAGAATTTGGCTATACAAATTCTCTTATTTTGGTGAAGTACCCTTTCTAAATTATTTTGTTTATTGCACTGTGCCAATTTCATGCAGTCTAAGTACCAATTACTTTTAGAGTGAATTCCTTTGCTCTTAGTTATTTTGAAATATTAGAATAAAATTACTGGAAACTTTCATTGAATTGCATGCTTCCAAAGAAGGTAAAATGTATTTCTTATTGCTATTTTATTTTCCTGCTAATGGATATTAACTTCTGTTTTCTAACCTGTCTCTTGTATGGTTGATTGACAAAGAATAACAAATTGACTGAATTTGGAGAAACTGTCATGGACAGAGTAATTTGTGAGAATTTAAGGAACTTGTGATGTAAAGATGGGAAGAATGTGTTGAGCCAGAGAAGATTTGGTAATGTTTGGTAATGTTTGAGGGATATTTGATTACTGTGGGGATTTTTTTTTCTTTTTCTTTTTCTTTTTTTGGGGGGTGGAGAGAGGGAAAGGAAGAGAATCTCAAGCAGGCTCCATGCCCAGTGTAGAGCCCAACATGGGGCTTGATCTCACGACGCCAAGATCATCACCTGAGCCAAAACCAAGAGTCAGATGCTTAACCGCCTGAGTACCCCTACTGTGGAGATTTAAGCCAATGTGGCAGGAGATCAGTATTTGCTGCAAGAAACTTCTCTGTTTAAGTAGGGGAATCTACTTAAGCTTTTGAGGCAAAAATGTTTGTAAATTCATCTGAAACAAACTAGCAAAAATTTATCCATCTCATACTCTACAACCAAATACATTCCAGATCTTTTAAAAATTTGAAAAAGAGAGGAGGAGTATGATGGTGAAGGAGTAATTTCGTCTGGTCCCTGGAATTCAGCTAGATAGTTATCAAACCATTCAGAACACCCACAAACTCAACAGGAGATTGAAGAAAAGAATAGCAGCAATTCTATGAACAGAAAAGTGACTACTTTGTGGAAGGTAGGACATGGGGAGAAGTGAATCTGAGGTGATATTCGGGAGGATAGACAGCGGGGGGAGGGGCCTCCGTCAGCCAATACCAGCAAGTGATAGAACCGCGGAGCACAAAATCGGAACTTCTAGAAGTCTGCTCTGCTGAGGGACGTCACTCCAGTGGCTAAGTGGGGGGTGGAACACTAGCTGGGACAGTGTGGTCTCAGGACCCTCAGGGACACAGGAAGACCAGGGGTGCCTGAGTGCAGCAGATCTCCCAGGTACTGGAGCAGGGAAGCCGGCTGCAGAGACAGAGCGGAGGAGTGGACTATCAGCTCGGTGTTGCCATAAACCGTGATTTGCGGCATAGTTGGGCCACTTCTCTTCAAGCAGGGACCCAACAAGCAGCAGATCTGGGGAGACTCCCCTTCCTCCCCAGGAGGAATGGCACAGGAGTGCACCACAGGAATCTGCTGGGTTTGGAGACTCCAAATGGGGTCATGAGCCAGAGATAGAAATGCTGGTTCTCAGGCTGGGTGAGCACGGAAAGTGGTCAGAGACCAGGGAGACAGGAATGATTGATTGCTTTTCTCTGGGGGCTCACTGAGGAGTGGGGCCTCGAGTTCTCGGCTCCTCTGGGGGCAGAGATTAGGGGGCCACCATTTTCACTCTCGTCCTCCAAAGCTGTACAGAAAGCTTGCAGGGAACAAAAGCTACTGAGATAAAACCCAAGCAGATTACTTAGCCTAGCCCCTAGCAAGGGCAGTGCAATTCCGCCTCGAACAAGGACATTTGGGAACCACGCAACAGGCCCCTCCCCGAGAAGATCAGCAAGAACAGCCAGCCAAGACCAAGTTTACCGATCAATGAGAACAGCAGAACTCCAGCACTAGGGGAATACAGCACATAGAATTCACTGCTTTTTCCCGGTGATTCTTTGGTCTTTCAAAGTTAATTTCTTAAATTTTCTTTATTTTTTCTTTTTCTATTTTTTTAGTTGACTTTTTCTTCTTTCCTTTTTTAACCAATATCTTATCAATTCCTTTTTTAAAATCTTTTTTAATTTTCATTTTTACAGTCATATTCTATCCCTTCATTGTATTTAACCTTATTTTGTGTGTGTGTGTATATATATATATGTATATGTATATATATATGTATTTATATGTGTGTTTCTTTCTTTAAAATTTTGGGATACAATTTCTTCTAACAGACCAAAATATACCCTAAATCTAGTGTATATGACATTGTTCTAGTCTCCCACCTGATCACATTCTCTTTTTTTAAAATTTTTTTCATTCTTTTTTCAATCAATTTATCATAACAATTCCTTTTTAAAAATCTTTTTTAATTTTCTTCTTTGCAGTCATATTCCATCCCTTCATCACACTTACCCTTATTTTTGTATATATGTAACTTTCTCTTTCTTTAAAATTTTGGGAGGCAATTTCTTCTAACAGAACAAGATACAACCAAAATCTAGTGTGTGGCTCTGTTCTATTAACCAGCCTGATCATATTCTTTCTTATTTTTTTCCCTTTCTTTCCCCCCCAGTTTCATATCTCTTCTGATTTGTTTAGTGTATTTTTTTCTGGGGTCGTTGTTACCCTTTTAGCATTTTGTTCTCTCATTCATCTATTCTCCTCTGGACAAAATGACAAGACAGAAAAACTCACCTCAAAAAAAAAAGAACAAGAAGGAGTACTGACTGCCAGGGACCTAATCAATACAGACATTAGTCAGATGTCAGAACTAGAGTTCAGAATGGCGATTATAAAGACACTAGCTGGGCTTGAAAAAAGCATAGAAGATACTAGAGAATCCCTTTCTGGAGAAATAAAAGAACTAAAATCTAACCAAGTCAAAATCAAAAAGGCTGTTAATGAGGTGCAATCAAAAATGGAAGTTCTAACTGCTAGGATATATGAGAGGGAAGAGGGAATTAGTGTTATAAAGAAGACCAAATGATGGAGAATAAAGAAGATTAGAAAAGTGGAGATAAACAACTACTGGATCACGAGGGAGAATTGGAGAGATAATTGATACCATGAAGTGAAACAACATTAGAATAATTGGGATCCCAGAAGAAGAAGAAAGAGAGACAGGGGCAGAAGGTATTTTGGAGTAAATTATAGTAGAGAACTTCCCTAATTTGGGGAAGGAAACAGGCATCAAAATCCAGGAGGCACAGAGAATCCCCCTAAAAAAATCAATAAAAATAGGTCAACACCCCAACATCTAATAGTAAAACTCACAAATCTCAGAGACAAAGAGAAAATCCTGAAAGCAACTCGGGACAAGAGGTCTGTAACCTACAATGGTAGAAACATTAGATTGGCAACAGACCTATCCTCAGAGACCTGGCAGGCCAGAAAGGACTGGCAGGATATATTCAGAGCACTAAAGGAGAAAAATATGCAGCCAAGAATACTATATCCAGCTAGGCTGTCATTGAAAATAGAAAGAGAGATAATAAGCTTCCAGGACAAACAAAAACTAAAAGAATTTGTGAACACCAAACCAGCCCTACAAGAAATATTGAAAGGGGTCCTCTAAGCAAAGAGAGAGCCTGAAAGTAACATAGACCAGAAAGGAACAGAGATAATATACAGTAACAGTCACCTTACAGGCAGTACAGTGGTACTAAATTCATATCTTTCAATAGTTACCCTGAATGTAAATGGGCTAAATACCCCAATCAAAAGACACAGGGTATCAGATTGCATAAAAAAAAAAAAAACCCAAGACCCATTGATATACTGTCTGCAAGAGACTCAATTTAGACGCAAAGACACCTCCAGATTTAAAGTGAGGAGTGGGGGGAACCTGGGTGGCTCAGCTGTTAAGCGTCAGCCTTCGGCTCAGGTCATGATCCCAGGGTCCTGGGATTGAGCACTGCAGCGGGGAGCCTACTTCTCCCTCTCACACTCCCCCCACTTGTGTTCCCTCTCTCGCTCTTTATCAAATTAATTAATAAAATATTTTAAAAATCTATTTATAAAGTGAGGGGGTGGAAAACCATTTACCATGCTAATGGACATCAAAAGAAAGCTGGGCTGGCAATCCTTATATCAGACAAATTAGATTTTAAACTAAAGACTGTAATAAGAGATGAGAAAGGAAACTATATCCTACTTAAAGTGTCTATCCAAAAAGAAGATCTAACAGTTTTAAATATCTATGCCCCTAACATGGGAGCAGCCAATTACATAAGCCAATTAATAACAAAATCAAAGAAACACATGAACAATAATACAATAATAGTAGGGTACTTTAACACCCCCTCACTGAAATGGACAGATCATCTAACCAAAAGATCAACAAGGAAATAAAGACTTTAAATGACACACTGGACCAGATGGAATTCACAGATATATTCAGAACATTCCATCCCAAAGCAACAGAATACACATTCTTCTCTAGTGCACATGGAACATTCTCCAGAATAGATCACATCCTAGGTCACAAATCAGGTCTCAACCGGTACCAAAAGATTGGGATCATTCCCTACATATTTTCAGACCACAATGCTTCAAAATAAGAACTCAATCACAAGAGGAAAGTCAGAAAGAACTCAAATACATGGAGGCTAGAGAGCATCCTACTAAAGAATGAATGGGTCAACCAGGAAATTAAAGAAGAATTTAAAAAAAATCATAGAAACAAATGAAAATGAAAACACAACTGTTCAAAATCTTTGGGATGCAGCAAAGGCAGTCCTAAGAGGAAAGTATATAGCAATACAAGCCTTTCTCAAGAAACATGAAAGGTCTCAAATATGCAACCTAACCCTACACCTAAAGGAGCTGGAGAAAGAACAGCAAATAAAGCCTAAGCCCAGCAGGAGAAGAGAAATAATAAAGATCAGAGCAGAAATCAATGAAATAGAAACCAAAAGAACAGTAGAACAGATCAATGAAAGTAGGAGCTGGTTCTTTGAAAGAATTAATAAGATTGATAAACCCCTGGCCGGAATTCTCAAAGAGAAAAGAGAAATGACCCAAAGAAATAAAATCATGAATGAAAGAGGAGAGATCACAACAACACCAAAGAAATACAAACAATTATAGGAACATATTATGAGCAACTCTATGCCAGCAAATTAGATAACCTGGAAGAAATGGATGCATTCCTAGAGATGCATAAACTACCAAAACTGAACCAGGAAGAAATAGAAAACCTGAACAGACCCATAACCACTAAGGAAATTGAAGCAGTCATCAAAAATCTCCCAACAAACAAGAGCCCAGGGCCAGATGGCTTCCCAGGGGAATTCTACCAAACATTTCAAGAAGAATTAATACCTATTGTTCTAAAACTGTTCTAAAAAATAGAAATGGAAGGAAAACTTCTAAACTCATTTTATAAGGCCAGCAATACTCCTTTTATAAGGCCAGCAATACCTTGATCCCAAAACCAGACAAGGACCCCATCACAAAGGAGAATTATAGACAAATATCCCTGACTAACATGGATGCAAAAATTCTCACCAAATTATCAGCCAATAGGATCCAACAGTACATTAAAAGGATTATTTACCATGACCAAGTGGGACTGATTCCTGGGCTGCAAGGTTGGTTCAACATCCACAAATCAATCAATGTGATACAATACATTAATAAAAGAAAGAACAAGCACCATATGATCCTCTCAATAGATGCAGAAAAAACATTTGACAAAGTAAGCATCCTTTCTTGATTAAAACTCTTCACAGTGTAGGGATAGAGGTTACATACCTTAATATCATAAAAGCCATCTATGAAAAAAACACAGTGAATATCATTTTCAATGAGGAAAAACTGAGAGCTTTTCCCTAAGGTCAGGAACATGGCAGGGATGTCCACTTTCCCCACTGCTATTCAACATAATACTAGAAGACCTAGCCTCAGCCATCAGACAACAAAAAGAAATAAAGGGCATCCAAATCAGCAAAGAAGAAGTGAAACTCTCACTTTTTGCAGATGATATGATACTTTATGTGGAAAACCCAAAGACTCCACCCCAAAACTGCTAGAACTCATACAGGAATTCAGTAAAGTGGCAGGATATAAAATCAATGCACAGAAATCATTGCATATCTATACACCAACAGTAAGAAGAAAGAGAAATTAAGGAGTCAATCCCATTTACAATTGCACCCCAAACCATAAGATACCTAGGAATAAAGCTAACCAAAGAGGCAAAGGATCTGTGCTCAAAAAACTTTAGAATACTCATGAAAGAAGTTGAGGAAGACACAAAGAAATGGAAAAAGGTTCCATGCTCATGGATTGGAAGAACAAATATTGTGAAAATATCTATGCTACCTAGAGCAATCTGCACATTTAATGCAATCCCTATCAAAACACCATCAACTTTTTTCAAAGAAATGGAACAAATAATCCTAAGATTTGTATGGAACCAGAAAAGACCCCGCATAGCCAGAAGAATGTTGAAAAAGAAAAACAAAGCTGGTGGCATCACAATTCCAGACTTCAAGCCTCTATTACAAAGCTGTCATCATCAAGGCAGTATGTACTGGCACAAAAAACAGACACATAGATCAATGCAACAGAATAGAGAGCCCAGAAATGGACCCTCAACTCTATGGTCAACTCATCTTTGAGAAAGCAGGAAAGAATGTCCAATGGAAAAAAGATAGTCTCTTCAACAAATGGTGTTGGGAAAATTGGATAGCCACATGCAGAAGAATGAAACTGGACCATTTTCTTATACCACACACAAAAATAGACTCAAAATGGATGAAAGACCTAAATGTGAGACAGGAGTCCTTCAAAATCCTAAAGGAGAACACAGGCAGCAACCTCTTTGACCTCAGCCGAAGCAACTTCTTCCTAGAAACATCACCAAAGGCAAGGGAAGCAAGGGCAACAATGAACTATTGGGACTTCATCAAGATAAAAAGCTTTTGCACAGCAAAAGAAACAGTCAACAAAACCAAAAGACAACCGACAGAATGGGAGAAGATATTTGCAAATGACATATCAGATAAAGGGCTAGTATCCAAAATCTATAAAAAACTTATCAAATTCAACACCCAAAGAACAAAGAATCCAATCAAGAAATGGGCAGAAGACAAGAACAGACATTTCTGCAAAGAAGACATCCAGATGGCTAACAAACACATGAAAAAGTGCTCAATATCGCTCGGCATCAGGGAAATCCAAATCAAAACTTCGATGAGATACCACCTCACACCAGTCAGAATGGCTAAAATTAACAAGTCAGGAAACGACAGATGTTGGCGGGGATGCGGAGAAAGGGGAACACTCCTACACTGTTGGTGGGAATGCAAGCTGGTGCAGCCACTCTGGAAAACTGTATGGAGGTTCCTCAAAAAGTTGAAAATAGAGCTACCCTACAACCCAGCATTTGCACTACTGTGTGTTTACCCCAATGATACAAATGTAGTGATCCGAAGGGTCATGTGCACCATGATGTTTATAGCAGCCTTGTCCACAATAGCCGAACTATGGAAAGAGCCTAGATGTCCATCAACAGATGAATGGATAAAGACGATGTAGTATATATATACAATGGAATATTATGCAGACATCAAAAATATGAAATCTTGCCATTTGCAACAACGTGGATGGAACAGAGGGTATTACGCTAAGCGAAATAAGTCAAACAGAGAAAGGTAAGTATCATATGATCTCACTGATATGAAGAATTTGAGAAACAAGATAGAGGATCATAGAGGAAGGGAGGGGTAAAATGAAACAAAACGAAAGCTAAGAGGGAGACAAACCATGAGACTCTTAATCTCAGGAAACTAACTGAGGGTTGCTGGAGTGGAGGGGGGCGGGAGTGATGGGGTGGCTGGGTGATGAACACCAGGGAAGGTATGTACTATGGTGAGCGCTGTGAATTTGTAAGACTGATGAATGACAGACCTGTATCCCTGAAACAAATAACACATTATATGTTTTAAAAAAAGCAAAAAAAATTATTTTTCTCTGATTATATAATGTGGAGAAGAAAGGTGATTTGTCATAGAAACAAATAGAAAGTTTGAATGGAAAAAAAAATCTGAATGAGAAAAACTGAAATAATTAAAGTGCTGAAGAAAACATAAGTGAATGATAATATGACCTTATGGTAATAATGAAGTATCTAGGTATGACATCAAAAATGTAAATTTTAAGGGAAAGTGTTTATACATTTGACAGTAAAAAAATTTTAAATTTCCATTTGGTGAAATGGTTAAAAACAAAAAATCCCCCAAGAAAACTGTGCTTTGTGCTCTTTTCCTCTCCATGAAATGTTCTTCTGTCCTTCTTTACCTGGCTCACTCTCTTGTACTCTTCCGATCTCAATTTAAGCCTTATGTCCATGGGTTGTCTTCCCTGATGCCCTGATGCACTGACTCTCTCAGCTCTTCTGCCATACTTTCTCTGCCAGGGAATCATTTATTAACCACATCCTAGGTGATGTTGTTAGTGGCCATCTTTTTTGCTAGACTTGGGGCACAAGAGGGAAGAAGCCATGTTTTATACTCACAGTGCTATCTGCCAATCCTAACACATATTACCTAGTATACAGTAGGTCCTCCATAAATATTATTGGCCATTGAAATGAATGAGTGTTTTGAGAGCTCATTATGACCTAGTAGATGAAGGATAGGAACCCTCAACACACAAACACACTCAAAAGTATGACACTTTAATAACAATCAAATACAAGTTAAATGATATTTATGTATGTCTCAGTTATCTATAATTGTGTATGTGTGTGTATTCTTTGTCAGAATACCTAAGAAAATAAATAATGTCATTAATTGCCTGTGAGGGTATGATAAAACATGAAAGACTATGGACTGTGAGAAACAAACCGAGGGTTTTAGAGGGGAGGGGGTAGGGGGATGGGTTAGTCTGGTGACGGGTATTAAAGAGGGCATGTATTGAATGGAGCACTGGGTGTTATACGCAAACAATGAATCATGGAACACTACATCAAAACTAATGATGTAATGTATGGTGATTAACATAACCTAATAAAATAAAATTAAAAAAAACATGTATCTCATAAACCACTTGCGGAGAGAATTTCAGTTGGTGCAAATTCTCTGTAAAACTGAATACTGTTCCTACAGAAATTTATATTAAGAAAATAACTTGTTTTGGGGTGCCTGGGTGACTCCGTTGTTAAGCATCTGCCTTCAGCTCAGGTCATGATCCCAGGGTCCTGAGATCGAGCCCCACATTGGGCTCCCTGCTCAGCGGGAAGCCTGCTTCTCCCTCTCCCACTCCCCCTGCTTGTGTTCCCTCTCTCACTATCTCTCTCTCTGTCAAATAAATATATAAATAAAATCTTTAAAAAAAAAGAAAAGAACTTGTTTCATTGAACAAGGATGAATGTAAAGTTAAGCTGATAACAGTGTTTTGTAAGAGTAAGAAACTGAAAATTACCTAATGTTTATCAATGATACATGTATATGTGTCTGTCTGCCTGTGTGTGGATATTAAAATGATAGTAAAAACCCATTTTAGTAAAAATATATTACAGATGCATAAATATTTAAATATCTGAAGAAAGGATCTGGAAAGGATGCCCAAAGAAGGATGGGTGAATGGATAGAAAGATAACTAGACAAGTCAATAGACATAATGAGACATGAAGCTACTGACTTCCTTTCTAGGGTTCTCCCAAAAGCGGAGCTTGAGAGAAAAAAAAAATATTATGTCTCCATGGTTGGTTCTGGAACACCATCCTGGGAGAAAGCTTTAGGGACAGGGGTATGAAGTCCATCTGGTCCAGTGTGTCATTTAAAGTCTTTATTTCCTTGTTGATCTTTTGCTTAGATGATCTGTCCATTTCAGTGAGAGGCATGTTAAAGTCCCCCACTATTATTGTATTGTTGTCAATGTGTTTCTTTGCTTTTGTTATTAATTGCCTTATATAATTGGCTGCTCCCATGTTAGGGGCATAGATATTTACACTTGTTAGATCTTCTTGTTGGATAGACCCTTTAAGTAGGATATAATGTCCTTCCTCATCTCTTATTACAGTCTTTGGTTTAAAATCTAATTTGTCTGATATAAGGATTGCCACCCCAGCTTTCTTTTGGTGTCCATTAGCATGGTAAATGGTTTTCCACCCCCTCACTTTCAATCTGGGGGTGTCTTTGGGTCGAAAATGAGTCTCTTGCAGACAGCATATCGATGGGTCTTGTTTTTTAATCCAATCTGATAGGCTTTGTCTTTTGATTGGGGCATGGAGCCCATTTACATTCAGGGTAACTATTGAAAGATAGGAATTTAGTGCCATTTTATTGCCTGTAAGGTGACTGTTACTGTATATTGTCTGTGTTCTTTTCTGGTCTATGTTGCTTTTAGGCTCTCTCTTTGCTTAGAGGACCCCTTTCAAGATTTCTTGTAGGCTGGTTTTGTGTTTGCAAATTCCTTTAGTTTTTGTTTGTCCTGGAAGCTTTTTATCTCTCCTTCAATTTTCAATGACAGCGTAGCTGGATATAGTATTCTTGGCTGCATATTTTTCTCCTTTAGTACTCTGAATATATCCTGCCAGTCCTTTCTGGCCTGCCAGGTCTCTGTGGATAGGTCTGTTGCCAGTCTAATGTTTCTACCCTTGTAGGTTACATATCTCTTCTCCCGAGCTGCTTTCAGGATTTTCTCTTTGTCTCTGAGACTCGTAAGTTTTACTATTAGATGTTGGGGTGTTGACCTATTTTTATTGATTTTGAGAGGGGTTTTCTGTGCCTCCTGGATTTTGATACCTGTTTCCTTCCCCAAATTAGGGAAGTTCTCTGCTATAATTTGCTCCAATATACCTTCTGCCCCTCTCTCTCTTTCTTCTTCTTCTGGGATCCCAATTATTCTAATGTTGTTTCATCTTATGGTATCACTTATCTCAAGAATTCTGCCCTCATGATCCAGTAGTTGTTTATCTCTCTTTTTCTCAGCTTCTTTATTTTCCATCATTTGGTCTTCTATATCACTGATTCTCTCTTCTGCCTCATTTATCCTAGCAGTTAGCGCCCCCATATTTGATTGCACCTCATTAATAGCCTTTTTGATTTCAACTTGGTTAGATTTTAGTTCTTTTACTTCTCCAGAAAGGGTTTCTCTAATAACTTTTATGCTTTTTTCAAGCCCAGCTAGTATCTTTAAAGTGATGATTCTGAACTCTAGATCTGACATCATACTAATGTCCGTATTGAGTAGGTCACTGGCAGTCGGTACTACCTCTTGTCTTTTTGTTGAGGTGATTTTTTCCGCCTTGTCATTTTGTCCAGAGGAGAACAGATTAATGAGAGAACAAAATGCTAACAGGGTAACAACGTCCCCAGAAAATATACTCTAAACCAATCAGAAAAGACCTGAAGCAGGGGGATAAGAAAGGGAAAGAGAGAAAGAAGAAAAAGAAAAAAAAAAAGATAAAGATAAAGATATAAACAAACAAAAACAGAACAAAACAAAAAAACCCAGAATATGATCAAATATGATCAGGCTGGTACATAGATCAGTGCCACACACTAGATTTTGGGTGTATTTTGGTCTGTTAGAAGAAAGTGCCTCCCAAAATTTTAAAGAAAGAAAAACTTATATATGTAAAAAAAATAAGGGTTGATATGATGAAGGGATGGAATATGACTGTAAAGATGAAAATTATAAAAGGAATTGATAAGACATTGTTTGAAAAAAGAAAAGAGGATTTTAAAAAAAAGAAAAAGAAAGGGAGAGAATGTGATCAGGCAGGAGAGTAGAAAAAAACCATACACTAGAGATTTAGGGTATATTTGGACCTGTTAGAAGAAATTATCTCAAAATTTTAAAGAGAGAACAACATATATATATGCCAAAAATACGGGTAACTACTATGAAGGGATAGAATATGACTCTAAAAATGAAAAATAAAAGTGTTTTTTTTTTTAATTTTATTTATTTATTTGAGAGACAGAGAATGAGAGACAGAGAGCATGAGAGGGAGGAGGGTCAGAAGGAGAAGCAGACTCCCTGCCGAGCAGGGAGCCCGATGCAGGACTCGATCCCGGGACTCCAGGATCATGACTTGAGCTGAAGGCAGTCGCTTAACCAACTGAGCCACCCAGGTGCCCCTAAAAATGTTTTTTAAAAAAGGGATTGATAAGATGTTGGTTGAAAAGGGAAAAAGAAAAATTAAAAAAAAAAAGAAGACAGTTAAAAAAATTAACTTTGAAAGACTAAAGAATCATGGTAAAAAAGCCATGAATTCTATGTGTAGCATTCCCCTAGCGCTGGAGTTCTGCTGTTCTCATTGATGGGTAAACTTGGTCTTGGCTGGTTGTTCTCGCTGATCTTCTGGGGGAGGGGCCTGTTGCCGTGGTTTCCAAATGTCTTTGCCGGAGGCAGAATTGCCCCGCCCTTGCCCGGTCCAGGCTAAGTAATCTGCTCGGGTTTGCTCTCGGGAACTTTTGTTCCCTGCAAGTTTTCCGTACAGCTTTGGAGGACGAGAGTGAAAATGGCAGCCTCCCAATCTCCGCGCTGCAGGAGCCGAGAACTCAGGGCCCCACTCCTCAGTGCGCCCCCAGAGAAAAGCAGTCAGTCACTCTCGTCTCCCTGGTCTCTGGCCGCACTCCCTGCTCACCCGGCCTGTGAATGCGCATTTCTATCTCTGGCACCCGACCCCGTGTGGAGTCTCCAAACCCAGCAGATCCCTGCGGTGCACTCTCATGCTGCTCCTCCCGGGGGAGGAAGGTGAGTCTCCCCGGATCTGCCGCTTGTTGGGTCCCTGCTGGAGGAGCAGTGGCCTGACTGTGCCGCGGATCCCGGTTTATGACAACCCCGAGCTGAGAGCCTGCGCCTCGGCTGTCTCTGCAGCCGGCTTCTCCACTCTGATACCTGGGAGCTCTGCCGCACTCAGGCACCCCCGGTCTTTCTGTGACCCCGAGGGTCCTGAGACCACACTGTCCCGGAGGGTTCCACCCCCCGCTTAGCCACTGGAGCGACGTCCCTCAGCGGAGTAGACTTCTAAAAGTTCTGATTTTGTGCTCCGTGGCTTTATCACTTGCCAGAAGCGGCCTACGGAGGCCCCCTTCCCCGCCGTCTATCCTCCCGAATATCGCCTCGGATTCACTTCTCCGCACGTCCTACCTTCCAGAAAGTGGTTGCTTTTCTGATGAGAGAGTTGTTGCTATTCTTTTCTTTGATCTCCTGTTGAGTTTGTAGGTGTTCAGAATGGTTTGATCCCTATCCAGCTGAATTCCTGAGAGGAGACGAAATCCAGGTCTCCTACTCCTCCGCCATCTTGCCTAGATGATAGGGACAGGGGTATGAAGCAGGGAAAGAGATAAAATCCATTAAAGACTACATTAGCAATTTGCCAGTTTGGTGACTAGTTGCTTGATTTCATGGGCTTCGAAGATAAGATTAATTTTATCTGCCTCATGGCAGATGAATATCTGACTTCTGTTGTTCCCGCTGTGCACACGTATCTCTGTGGGGGTCAGGAACTCAGAAATCAAGCTCTGCCAGGTGGATGTGACTGAGCTACTTGGAAGGAAATCATGAGAAAAATGCAAATAATTGTTGTAATTGCTACTTTTTGGAGGGAACGTTGTGATTTTAAAAAAATTACTAACACTAAAATTGGGCTTAAAAGCATTCCTTTGGGAATATCAATTACCCCTGGGAGAATTCCCTCAGCAGTCCAGAGCAGTTTTAGCTGTTATTCTGTTTCTGAAGACAGAGAAAGCCCACACAAAGCCAAGCTTCATTCGGTCATTCCTGAATTTCTAGCATGATTACTAAGAGTTCAGAAGAGACATCAGCCCCATTTCTGAAATAGAATCTAAAGAACAGATACCTAGTTTTGATTGCTGGAGAAAAGCAGTGTAAACAAAGTGGGAAAGTATCCTGATAAACACATCTCTACAATTAAGGATTCATTTGTAGCCAGAAAATACTTTTAATTCCTGATAAAGAGTTGATAACTGAGATAAACCATCCTGAGAGTGCTATTATTTAGAATTGAAGGGTAGGGATGCTTTAAGTGCTAGATACTTCTAATTGGAATGCTGAGGTGGTGAAGTAGATGTGGTCTGGTGACAATAATTATGTTTTTCTGAACAGTACCTCATCAACTATCAACATTGTCCTTTGGATATAGAAGGAAATATAATACAAGAATTATTTTTAGGTGTGGATTCAAGGTATTGATATAAAAAGTAATTTAAAAAATGTTTAATCAAGAATTTTTTTTGAAGATAGCATTGGAATTTGATTTGTTTAGTGGTGGATAGTAGGGTGTTGCTTATATACTAATTAAATATGCTTACATTGAAGAGCAGATCTGTTTGCACACAGAAAATGTGAATAGACATGGATAGGAAATAGTATTATAAATGAGTAACTCTCATTTATATATGTGGATGAATGAATCTGAGTTTTAAAAATAAATGAATCTTACTACGTCCATGTTCTTACCATTAAAAAGTTAGTATCATTGAAGTTCTGGTTAAATTAGAAATGTTCTAAAATGGGACTAATTGCCTTTTCCAAATGAAGGACAATGTGGAGGTGAACACTTTTTTCTTTCTCTTTAATTAAGGCATAGTCATTCATTTCAACTATTTTATGTTTTGTTGGGCATAATTCAATTAATAGGAATGTGATCCAGAGGTAAAGGAGAAAAGCTGGAATAATTTGCATAGAGCAGCTCAAACTCTATCACTATTGAGCTTCAGAAGGCAGGGGATTCATTAGGCCCCAGTTCTCTCAAAGGAATGTGGAATGCTTAGAGAGAAAAGAGTCTATTAAGCAGCTCTGTTCTAAGGGAAAGAATTTGAAATAAAAGGTATTTACTTCTGCCAGCTTGAATTTTTCTCATGTCCCCAACCCATTATAATTTTTAATTGGAGAAATTGATATCCATTTGTTCAATTAATTCGCTCTGTACAGTGCTCAAAATACATGTCTTTCTCTTTCTAAGGAACTAGAATCTTCATCTTAGGGGAAACACTTTTGTTTCAGCCATCTTTCCCTTTAATTTCCTTCCCAACCTGTTGTTTTTCTGCCCCTACTCATTCCCATACATTCCTCTACCAGTTATTTCAGTGGTGTCTGCTGGAAATGTTACTGAAATACCAAGAAGTTTCCTGACATCCTTAACCTTGCCTTAAATGTCCACTGTGACAGATCGGATTGTTGGATCTCAATCTTTCACTCTAAGTTTTTCAGTGAAGCTGAAGAACTATCCCTTACCCACTGATCTTGCACTGGGCATGTCATTTGCTTTGTCCAATAGAAAATGGGCAAAATCGGGGTTTGTTTGTTCCAAGCTGACGCTTCAGCATTCCTCAATGGTTTTCCTACTCAGACTCTTGCTCTCTGTCATCCAGTAACAACTTGCCTCAAGTAGCCATGGTTCCAAGGTAAGGGAAGAGATGCCTAAGAACAGATTGAACCTAACTCAAAGTCTAGAAGCAAATCCAGGTTATCTGTGGACTGAAGCAGAGCAGCCCCAGACAAACCCACGGGTAAGAAAAAAGAATGTCTGTACTTGTAAGCCACTGATTTTTAGGGTGGCTTGTAATGCAGCATTGTTACGGTGAAGGATGACCACAACCTACTCCTTTTACCCACTCAGATGAACTGAAACCTAACAACTTCTACTCCTCTGTCTTCACTTAGCTAAAAATTGCTATTTCACTTATGTCATTTTAAGGTTATCGAATCCATTTGGAGAAGTGTAACTGTTCTGGAGTGTAAACTGACATCATCTATTCAAATTAAAACTAAGCTTCCCCTACAACCATGCACTACTGGGTATATATTCAAAAGAAATGCTCAGCCAGGGGCATTCATGAACTTGTTCATTAAGTATGATTTGTGTTGCAGGGAGTTGGTTATAATTGGAATGCAGTCAGTATCAGGTGTTATCGAGTTCAAATAAAGGAACAGGCAATCAAACTAATCAATAACAAAACAGATCTTCTGTTATCTCTCATTCAAGAGATGAAGGTATCTATAAACCATTGATCCATTTACAGTGACCATCAAATAATCAGACCATGAAACCAAATCTTCAATTGCTGTCACCAATGGGGAATAATAACTATCCTCCTCTAACAAACCAAAAGCAGAAGCATTCCACGTCCACCTGCCATGGAGAGTCACCCTGCAATTTGAAGCAACTGTTGTATTTGTACACATGGCAACATGTGGAAGTTTAAAAACATAACACCCAGTGAAAAAAAAAATGAAATAGAATGAGATACTGACGTAATCACATTTGCGAAAATTAAAAAGATGCGTGCACACATGAACACATATTAATAGAAAACATCAACATTTAAAAACGTCACAATAATTCTCTAGGAGGGGAGCAGAAAGGGAGTGGAGGGTGAGACACAGACATTGGCACATTCAAAAATGTGACAAGGGGAGAGCTTAGAAGTGATCCAAGACGAGAGTGTGCCATGGACCTGGAGTATCACAGAATCAAACCTACCATCCGAGTTAAAAAAAAAAAAAAAGCATGTTGGGGCACCTGGGTGGCTCAGTGGGTTGAGCGTCTGCCTTTGGCTCAGGTCATGATCTCAGGGTCCTGGGAACGAGCCCAAATCAGGCTCCCCGCTTGGCTGGGAGTCTACTTCTCCCTTTGTCCCTCCACAATACCGCCCCCCATGCTGTCTCTCTTGCTCTCTCTCAAATAAGTGAACAAAATCTTTTTTAAAAAAAGCATGTTATAAAGTCTTTCCCCAAACCGTGTGAAAATAATCATCTTATTTTTTTCTGACAGTTATTAAAATGATTGATTTTTCTCATTTTGTCATTTGATATATTTGAACTAGCTTATACTAGATAGTATTTAATTTTATTTTCTTTCCAAATAACTAAATTCCTCAGTCTTTTATTGAATAGTCCTTGTTTTTCCCACTGATCTGTGATGCCTCTGTTAACATAAATTATTATGTATATATTCTATGGACTTAAGGCTCTTTCACCTTTTATTGAATTGTTTTCCTGTTTTCTGTATTAGTATTCCAATACTTAAACAGTGTAACTTTATATAATTTTAGAGGTCTTCCCCCGAGACACTCAGTGCATTCACCTGATGGAACTGGATGAACATTCTCACCAGGGAAGTGGGGGGCCTCATGTCCAGGGTAAGTCTCAATATGATAAATTCAAAGTGGCAGTAGAAAAATTAATTTTTCCTCTTCAATAATTTTGTGTTTTGCTGTGCTGTGTTTTTGGTTTGTTTAAGGCAGATAAATTATGATCCACTAGTGGCAGCATGATTGGTAATTTGCTTTATGGTCTGATAACTTGCTGATTGCTATAAACGGATTAATGGTTTATCGAGATATTTTATCTCTTGAATTAGAGATGATGGAGAATCTGTTTTGTTATTCCAGTGTGTTTGATTGCCTATTTGTCTATTTGAGTTTGAATCAATCAAGAATTTTATGAACACTGGGAAGGAGAAAAATTCTTTAATATCTAAACTGGTGGATATTTGTGTTTCCATATTTATTCTTGGCTAAAATTGTAGAATTGCAACTGTAAGCATCCTCTGTGTTTATATGTCTATGTCTGTCATTTAGAATGGCCTTTACCTCTTATGATTGTGTGATGTTTTCCTATTTCTTGAGAGTACTAATGATTTAGATTAAAAAGACCCAGTTTGGGGAGGTATGGATGCAAACAAAGGGGCTTTGCTTTCCATGAAACTGGGTATCTGACCCAAAGTGAGAGAGCATTAAGACCCTGTAATTTCTCCAGGCAGAAATTACTGGCCATGGTGAGACTCACCACATCTTAAACCATTTTTTTAGGCAGGGTAATGATTGCAATTTTTTCTGCTATTTTGTAGCATCAGTGGTACAAATTTGGATAGATATTTCTCAGTTGCATTTTACATGCATACCGTATTCCATTTCTAAGTCATACGAAAGTTGTATTTCTGAGTGCACCCAGATGTTCATGTGGTGTAGATGAGAACAAGAGAACAATAATTAACAGTCATTATTTACTATGATTGATTATGATTTGCCCAAGAGGAAAAGGAAAAAAAATCATGAGAAGTTTGGAAGGTGTTTGCGTACTTCAGGATTTGACCAGTGGTCATCTGAAACACCCAATTCAAACACATGCACACAGTCACACGCTTGGAGCCCCACACACCCAGAATCATGTCCATGAGGATGTATGTTGTGTTTTACTGAGAGCTTGGAGATGAGCAAGGACATTTACATAGCCCAAACAGAAACAAGTTAAAATTTAATTTTAAACATCCCTCTTCTTTTAGGAGAAACAACAAATAATTTCAAAACAAATTTCCCCTTTTTTTCTAATTCAGAAAAATCTCATTCTAGCTCAGAGCTCCAAAACCAGCTCTGAGACTCCCTAATCCTACCTTGTGCAAAAGCCAGGTAAATTGCCCCACTGTATAGGGAGCCATCCTTTGAAGGCCTTTCTCTCCTTTCCTCCAGTTGCAACAAGGCTTTGAAAACAGTGGAAAGATAGTAGACCTTTCCTCCCAAACGTGTTCCATTCCCTAGGACAAAAGGGCAGTATGGTTGATACAACAAATCTCTCTTTTTTTTTTTTGCTATATCAATGCAGTTTGATATTTATATTTCCATTTCTCTTCCCCCCCTTTTTGCATGCTAATTGTTTTCTTTTCCCTTATTTATTTTTAAACATTCTGTATATTTCAGAAGTGTCTCATATAACTGGTATATATTTGGATTTAGTTACATAATTTACCTTTCCATTTTTTTCTTTTCTTTTGTGTCTACTCAGTTACCTGCCCCCATTGTTGGTTTTTTTTTTTTTTTTTTTACTTTTACATGTATATTTTGAAAGTGTTTTGTATGATCAGCATTTAGTTGGATGTCATTATGTAAACTAATCTGAGTGCTATCCCAGTTTATTAGGATGTGATCATCTTGTACCCATTGTGCCTCATTTTTGGATTCTTGGATTCTGAGGATAGCATTTTTCTGCATAATCTGACACTCTAAGCTTTCTCTTTGGTTGTAAGCAAAATTTAGGAAACACTTCAAATTCCTTGATGCATCACTCCCAAAACTACACTGACTTCACATCCAGATGAGAAAGACCCCCCAATCCTATTTTTCACTTGTTTAATGAGGAGCAAAGGCAGTAGACTAGGAAGCCAGGGAGAGAGAATGTAAAGCCTCCTGAAGGAGTGGCTTCATCTTTCAGATTTATGTCATATTTCCTCTACTGGAAGATCGATATAATATTAGTACCTGCCTCAGGAGTTTTTGGTTAGGATTAAATGAGATAATACATTGTAAAATTCCTGGCATAGTGCCTGCCATTAAGAAATAAAAAAAATATGTATATAATTACTCTTATTATCAATGAACATGAGGTTTGGCTGGTTTTTAAGTGTCTTCATTCCTGGGCTGAAACATATGGAGCTTCCTGAGTAGGTACTCAAGGTACTCCAGGTACTCGGGGGTACCAAGTACCATCACCAGAGTGTAAGAGAGATAAGGTTGAGTGTGAAGAGACTGCAGGATACAGGCCAGGAGATTTTACCATAGTTCAGGCAAATCAAGATGACTGGCTCCTTTTAATTTGTGTCTTGGAAATTTCTAAGTGAAAGAAAGCACCACATTGGTGGCAGGACAGAATATTTTGGGGAGTTCACTCTACAGTTTTGTCTCTTACCTTGTATAACTTTGGGGAAATAATTTAATTTCAGGCAGCCCAAGTGTCTTTATCATTAAAGTGGGTAGCAACAGTATCTCTCTCCTAAGTTCCTTTGGAGTGCTCAAGCAGATCGTACATATGAAGCGGTTTCATAACCAGAAAGCACTATTCAAATGTCAATTATTTAAGACTTTCCAGAATGTCAGACTTAATGCTGCAAACAAAAGCTAAATCTAAGTTCAAGAAATAACAGGGCAAGAAATAATTTTCACATCTCCCCCCACCCCCACAGAATAACTTCCTGGATGTTTATTTTCCTTCTTAAATAGATACTTCCTTTCTATCTAATTTTGCAGCATTCTACAGATTCATCAGCTATCAGCAAAATCAAGCTGTCCTCACTTGACTTGGAATATCATAGAAATGATAAACTAAACAGCTTAGAATAGCACAAACTGGAGAGCATAATGCAAGCGTCTCAAGTTCAGAGTCTTAACCATTACATACAGACTGTACGTGTTAGCTTTCCAGAGCTGATTAAAACCACCCAAGTTTAATCGTGTCATTGTTTGCATTCCACAGCATTTGCTAAGCCCTCATTAGCATGTGGTCTTCATATCAACTGTGTAAACTGTAAATTAAATTTGAAGTATGTCTTTAAAAATGTCTTCATCGCTGATGTAAAAAAAATAAAAATAAAAATCTGCCCATCTCCAAGCTTTGAACATAACTCGTACGATTTGGGAATAATTTATTCCTCAGCTATCTTAATAGTTACTCTTTAATAGCCATGTCTCCTTAAGAAAAAAGATGTTTTATCAAGAATAACATTTAAAAAAATGTCAAAAAGATCACCGTTCTGTTTTTTCATGTTCCTCAGAAAAAGCATAATGCACTCTCTCAGACAACTTGCAGGCTTAAATTAATGAACATTTTCTTCTTTAAGCCTTGAAGAATGTGATTTCTGATGACATAGCGCAGACATACATCTAAATATTTGAAGATTTGAGGTGCCCCGCCCTCTCCCCTGGGGCTTGGACCACTTTCCACGCCTCACAGTCTTCTTTGAAGGAAGGGTTGCCTGAGTTTTCTCTAAGATGTTTCACTGAGGCCCAAAGTGGTAGGACGGAGTCATTCAAATTTAGAAAGGTAATTGAATTTTAATCCACCTGCCTTCCACGGGGCTAACTCTCAGATCTAGCTCTATGTCTCACTGTCCTTAGCCACAACGCACCCAACTCCGGAGGCCGGCTGGCAGAAGGTGCTAGGAAGGTCCATCTATCCTGAAATGGATGCTTCTCGTTTGTGAGCCCACTTCCTAGGGGCTGCAGGGGAGAGTTAGTTGCATTCTGTGTAGCTCCCCTGTTCCTTAGGAGGTGCTCTCTCCACCCTTACCTTAGCCAGTGTGAGCCCGCAGTTCCTAGCCCGTAATAAATGTGCCTCGCCTGCTGTTGGCATTTTCACAGAAACTTTGCACTTTCACAACAGACTTTCAGAAAGGGACAGGACTTGACAAGTCAACAAACGATCATTTTGCTAATTCCATATGCATGTGTGACTCACGACTCATCCCGCAGAACTGCCGAGCCGCCTTTGTGAGAGCGACAGCTGTTTGCCTTTCAGCGTCATGATGGGGCAGTTTTTCCTTATAGACGATGTGTGGGGAATCATTTCTTTGTCTTAGAACACGGATCGTGTTTCAGGTTTAGAAACCTTGATCGAGCGGGGCGCCTGGGTGGCTCAGTTGGTTAAGTGACTGCCTTCCGCTCCGGTCCTGATCCTGGAGTCCCGCATCGGGCTCCCTGCTCCGCAGGGAGTCTGCCTCTCCCTCTGACCCTCTTCCGTCTCTCTCAAATAAATAAATGAATAAAATCTTTAAAAAAAAAAGTTTAAAAGAAGCCTCGATTGAGCAAGGTCTCTATATTGCAGCGTATGTTCATAAACTCCCACTGCCCCTGGGAAAGGCAGTGTGGAGCAGGGAGAACCTCAGAGTCAAGAGGCTCGGCCCCCCTTTTTAATGTGATTTGCTCACCAGCAGCTGGATGACGTCAGGGCCTTTGCTTTAAGGAGGTACCCGGATGGTATCCAGGTAAGCTAACTGAGCGCCTCAATTAAAATGTAAGCTTGTATTATTTTCTGGGTTTTTCTCAGATGTCCACGGCTTTTATCAGATTTTCAACAGAGTCTGTGATTCCCAGCAGATTAAGAACTACTCTTACTAGGTCGTGATTCTAGTTATGGGGTTCACTTCGTGGATCTTTCATTGTCTCCCAATCTCCTCTAAAGATGATCCGAATGACAGATCATGACCAAAGGGAGGCAGCTTTGTTTTCACACACACACACACACACACACACACACACACACACACACACACACACACACACACAAATGTGTAAACCCAGATTTCATTGCTATAGATTATATTTTAGATTACTCTCTCTTTAAAATAACTAAATACGTCTTTAAAAAATAATAAAACAAAGGGAGACAATCAAGTGGAAGTTTAATTGTCTTATTTATTGTAGTGGCAGTAAAAGTAGCCCTCCTTCTCGGTCTCTGAGAGGCTAATCATCCAGGCTTTCTGCCCTTAAATCTGGAGAGGGGGTTACTTCTCACCCTGAGGCGTGGTCTGTCTGCGGTTACTCTGGCTGCCAATCTGCACGTCCTCCTGGAGTTCTCACAGGAGGGTGTCCCCAGATTATGATGGCTACCGATCAAATGTCACCCATGTCTCACTGAAGAATAAGGTGTTTTGCTGTTGTTTTTAACAGAGCAAATAACGAGAAGAAAAGACATTGTAACTTTAACAAATTTACTTCCTTTTCCCACATTAGGATTAAGTTCCTTTTCCACATTAGGATTAAGATTCCCTTCTACCTGGATATTTAAATGTTCCTCATTTCTTTTTCCAGACGTGACTTGAAGCCTTCCAACACCATGTTCTCTCTGCTTCCACCCACCATTTCCTCTTCTCTATAGAAGGAAGGATTTCTCCTGCCAGCATGGTCCAGATCTCCCCAGATGCTAATCCCAGCCCTCCTCCAGGGGCATTGCTCCCTGGACTCTCCCCTGAACTCCAGCAGTGCACTCACCATTGCTCTCACATGCCTAATTGATACCGTGGTCCCAAGATGCTCCAAACTGACTTCATAATCTTTTTTCCCCAATGGCTCTTCCTCCAGTCTTTCCCCCACTGCCTTCTCCTCTCTTGCTTGCTCAGTCTCTGCACCTGCCTCCCAGTCCTCTTCTCTTGGCTCACTCCCCTGGGGCCACCCTGCCACCTGCCCTTCAACACAGAGCACACGGCCAGACACACTGGAGGTGTTTGCTGTGACCTCTCCTAATGATGCCCCAGGCATTTCGTGGTCTTTGCTCTACCTACATCCTTCAGGTCTTTGCTCAAATGTGTCTTCTAAGTTCACACTTCCCAGGACACACTGTTAAAAGTTACAACCCTTCTGCCTATGTCCCTAGACCCTTCTCTGCTTTATTCCTCTCTCTGTAGCATTTATCTCCATGAGTCATAATATCTATTTTACCTATATATTTGTTTGTGGACTGTGTCCCCCCAATCCAACTAAAATGTAACCTCCCTAACGCCAGGGATTTTTGTCTCTGATGATCGTTGCTGTATCCACTGCCCCTGGAATAGTGCTTGTCAGTTTTTAGGCTCTCAACAAATGTTTGCTGAAAGGAGTCATGAAATGAAACTAGAATTATATGTAGAATAGCCATTTACCTGGGAAATTTAGACTCTGTAATTTTAATGGGAAACTGGCCATGCATTGGTGGACTCCTTTGTATTGTAGTGAAGAAATTCAGACATTTGCAGCTGTCTCAGCCCAACTAAAGTAATACCCAAGCTTGGGACCATGCAGAAAGGTTTCTGCCTAGATCTCGGGTAGCAGACATGTTTGGTCTTACATAGCAGCTCGGACTGATTCATCAGTCAGAGTACTGTATTTAAGGCGTGCGGTTAGGAGTTGACATTATCAGTCGGGATTCAGAGAATCTCCAGATGTTTACATTTTCAAACAAAATTTTACAAATCGATTCCATGGTCAGCTTCAACATTTTCTTTTTCTTAGCAAATGGTGATAAATGATCACAAAGAGAAAGTAAAGATTGCTGTTTATTAAATGTCTCTTTAAAAATGCAGCCAAGAACAACTAACTTAGCCTTAAATTTTTTAAGATAAAAAAATGCTGGTGATACGAAGAAAAAAAACCACATGACTATTAATTGTGGATTTCTTTTTAATTTACAAAAGTGCTGGCAACTCTAAATCACATTTCCCTCTTCCAGCCCACACCCACCCCTGACTTTGAATTGATTGTGAAAATACAGGTGGGTCACTTTGTAGATCAACAACTTTGGAATAATCATGGATGAATTTATGGTCATTCTGAATTTTCATGTCATTAACCACATAAAAATTGATGATACCTCATGCTGTATTACAATATATTTAGCATTTGTTTTTATTTTGCTGGAGGCAGAATACTCATGGTTTGAAACATATTTGGGGGTTGGGCAAGGATCCGTTAATCACTTTATCTTTTTACATGAAGAAAAATAAAAAGGCATCCAGAGGAGTTTCTGGCATAAGAGAAAGCATGCTATGATCGCACCTGTCTCTGAGATTAGAAATGGGAGCAATTGGTTGTGTTGGTTTTTATATTAAATTATAATTACTCTAAAGGTTGTATTCAGATATAAAAACAATTGAGAATAAGTTTTAGAGATAATGCTAAAGCCCAGTCCCATTCTTTCACGGTGACATTATGTTGAATTTGTCAGTAAACCATTTTTACAGGAGTCCAGGGCTAAGATAACTTTAAAAAGTGGTAAAAATTCATGACCTGTGTCAGGGACAAAAAACTTAAAACCCAGATTGTCTGTTTTTTAGTGATATTCAAAGGTCAGCACAATTCATCATTACCTTCTGTGACAAAACAATATCTTATGACAAAAATTAAGGTAATAAAATGGTAAAAAAAAATGAGCACCTGTTCCCTTGAGGTAACTGGCTGCTCATAATTGCAAACACAGAAGGGTTTGTAGGGTATCTATGATGGTTTTATCTATTTCATTAGAACCAGTCTGTAACACCAGGTAGATACTTCTAGAATAGAGGGAAAACTTGATTTCATGCATAGACCTATTTATTTAATTTATATATCTTCTTTGCTCAAAATCCAGCCTCCTAAGTGCAACTGAGAATTAAATGTCCACAGGACACCTGAAGAAGATCCAGGCGCGTCTACTTTGACATGTTGATAATTCGTTCTCAGCCCTAATTAGGAAGAGCAGCGAGAAGCTTTGCCTGGCTTCTCAGGGAAGAGGTTTACCCGTGTGCCCAGGGAGGTGCAGAGCTCATGACTCAGGCAGCCCATGTGGGGACAGAGGTGCATCTGACTGCTCATCTCTGTCCTTCGGTCAAGCAGCAAGTAGCCTCATGCAATCTCATCCTTGCCTTTCTTTCTTTCTTTCTTCCTTTCCTTTTCTCTTCTTTTCTTTTCTTTTTTTTTAAGATTTTATTTATTTATTTGTCAGAGAGAGAGAGAAAGAGCACAAGGAGGAGGAGCTGCAGGCAGAGGGAGAAGCAGGCTCCCCGCTGAGTAGGACTCGATCCCAGGACCCCGGGATCATGACCTGAGCCAAAGGCAGCTGCTTAACTGACTGAGCCACCCAGGTGCCCCTCACTCTTGCTTTTCTATGTAACAAGCCCAAGCTGAATTGCCAGCCCAGGAATCAGCCTTTCTTAGATCTGTAAGGGATTCTATATTGGCCTGTCTAAATCATCTTCATCTTCTCTCCTTTCATCATTGCATTTTATTTTTCTAGGTCAAGTCACTGCTATCCATACAATTCCACTCAGAAAAATATAAGATTGAATCCAGCAAAGCAAAAGTAACACCGTTTTACTCGTTTCATTTCCACTCTCTTTTTTTTCTTTTTGCCAGTTTTTTTTTTATTCTTATGTTAATCCCCATACATTACATCATTAGTTTTAGATGAAGTGTTCCATGATTCATTGTTTGAGCATAACACCCAGTGCTCCATGCAGAATGTGCCCTCCTCAATACCCACCACCAGGCTAACCCATCCTCCCACCCCCCTCCTCTAGAACCCTGTTTGTTTTTCAGAGTCCATCATCTCTCATGGTTCGTCTACCCCTCCGATTTCCCCCGCTTCATTCTTCCCCTCCCGCTACCTTCCTCTTCTTCCTTTTTTTTTTTCTTAACATATATTGCATTATTTGTTTCAGAGGTACAGATCTGAGATTCAACAGTCTTGCACAATTCACAGCACTTACCAGAGCACATACCCTCCCCAGTGTCTATCACCCAGTCACCCCATCCTTCCCACCCCACCCCCCACTCCAGCAACCCTCAGTTTGTTTCCTGAGATTAAGAATTCCTCATATCAGTGAGATCATATGATACATGTCTTTCTCTGTTTGACTTATTTCACTCAACATAATACCCTCCAGTTCCATCCACGTCGTTGCAAATGGCAAGATCTCATTCCTTTTGATGGCTGCATAATATTCCATTGTATATATATACCACTTCTTCTTTATCCATTCATCTGTCGATGGACATCTTGGCTCTTTCCACAGTTTGGCTATTGTGGACATTGCTGCTATAAACATCGGGGTGCACGTACCACTTCGGATCCCTACTTTTGTATCTTTGGGGTAAATACCCAGTAGTGCAATTCCTGGATCATATGGTAGCTCTATCTTCAACTTTTTGAGGAACCTCCAT
>NC_058408.1:78443461-78452507 GCF_002201575.2 Neomonachus schauinslandi
ATATAAAAACAGTAATTATTTTATTTCTTAAGTAAACTTTTATGTTTATTTAATTATCCATATAGGCAATATTAATCGCATTAAATTAATATTAAAATATAATTCCAGTGTATGCTTTCAGAAGGAAATATTATAGGAAGGAATATTATATTATTCTTTAAGAGTGCCAATAAGGACATTGTATTAAACTACTAGTATATAATGAAAACATTTTTAAGTAATAGATTTCATTTTTTAGAACATTTGCATTCTTAATTTTAAATGTACAGAAAAATTGATAAGATAGTATTAGAATTCCCATATACCCAAATGCCCTGCATCCAGTTTCCTTTATAACTAGCATCTTATGTTTGTGTGGTACATTTGTTATCATTAATGGGCAGATATTGATACATTATTATTAACCATAGTTTATTCAGATTTCCTTATTTTTATCTAATGTCATTTTCTGTTCCAGAATCCCATCTCAGATAAAGCACTATATTTAGTTGTCTTCTCTCCTTAGTCTCTTCTTGGCTGGGATAGTTTCTCAAAATTTTCTTGTTTTTCAGCCTTGATAGTTTTAAGGAGTACTAGTCAGGTATTTTGTAGGATTCCCTTATTTTGGAATTTGCCTGATATTTCCTCACGATTAGACTGAGATTATGGGTTTTTAAGAGAAAGACCACAGAGGTCAAGTACCATGTTAACATCATATCAAGGGTACATACTATCTATGTGACATGTCACTCTTGATGTTGACCTTGGCCATCTGGCTCACATAGTTTTTATCAGTTTTCTCCACTGTAAAGTTAATATTTTTCTTCCCTTTTTCAAATACACTTTTGTATGTAAGAAGGAAGTTACTATGTGTGATTCATACTGTTAAAAAGGAGAAAACAGACCCCAAATGGAGTGATTTATGCTAAGCCCATGCCCCAAACCAAGACTTAATATAATTACAGTTTAGCTTCTTCCAGGAAGGTAATCTTACGTAGTCATTCTAGAATTACCTGGTCAAAACTAATAGGGTAATCTGCCTGATAGACTCCTGCTGTCCCTCAAAGGAAGGTGACCTTGCCTGAAACAATTAGCTCTTTGCTAGTAACTTCTTTTTAATTTTAATTTTTTTTTAAGTTTTAATTTTAATCACCCAGCGGTCATCACAACAAGTGCACTTCTTAATCCCCATTGTCTACTTCACCCATCCCCCTACCCACCTCCCCTCTGGTTACCATCAGTTTGTTCTCTATAGTTAAGAGTCTGTTTCTTGGTTTCTCTCTCTCTCTTTTTTCCTCTTTGCTCATTTGCTTTGTTTCTTAAATTCTCATATGAGTGAAATAATATGGCATTGTGTTTCTCTGACTTATTTTACTTAGCATAATACTCTTTAGCTCCATCCATGTTGTTGCAAATGGCAAGATTTCATTCTTTTTTATGGCTGAATAATATATATGCATATATATATATATATATATATATATATATATATACACACCACATCTATAGATATATAGATATGTAGATATGGATATATACCACATTTATAGATCTATCTATCTGCCACATCTTCTTTATCCATTCATCAATTGATGGACACTTAAGCTGTTTCCGTATCTTGTCTATTGTAAATAACGCTGCTATAAATATAGGGGTGCATATATCCCTTCAAGTTAGTGTTCTTGTATTCTTTGGGTAAATAGTAGTGTGATTGCTGGATCATAAGGTAGTTCTATTTTTAACTTTTTGAGGAACCCCCATGCTGGCTGCACCAGTTTGCAATGCATGAGGGTTCCTTTTTCTCCATAACCTTGCCAACATCTGGTGTTTTTTGTGTTTTTGAATTTAGCCATTCTGAAAGTGATATTTCATTGTACCTTTAATTTCATTTCCCTGATGAGAAGTGATGATGAGCATCTTTTCACATGTCTGTTGACCATCTGGATATCTTCTTTGGAGAAATGTCTGTTCATGTCTTTGGCCCATTTTAATTGGATTATTTGTTTTGGGGGTGTTGAGTTTTATAAGTTCTTTATATATTTTGGATACTAGCTCTTTATCAGGTAAGTCATTTGCAAATATTTTCTCCCATTTCCATAGGTTGCCTTTTAGTTTTGTTGATTGTTTCCTTTGCTGTGCAGAATCTTTTTATTTTGATGTAGTCCCAATATTTTATTTTTGCTTTGCTAGTTAATTCTTTAATCCAGCGTCCTTCTGCCTATAAATGTCTCTCATTTTGTACAACTCTTTGGAGCTTTTTTCTGTCTACTAGATGGGATGTTGCCCAATTCATGAACCATTGAATAAAACCAATAAGATCTTTAAAATGTATTCAATTGAATTTTGTTTTTTAAATAATACTTAACGAGGCAGGGGAATGGTTGTGCTCTCCCTCTGAAGGGAGAGTATCTATATAAATTATGCAGAATTCTACAATGGAAATTTGTCTTTTCTCTTCTTTCTATTTATGTATTCAATTACTTATTTATATCATGTGTTTATCATATGTATATTTATACCATATTTGTAACTGTTTTCTATCCATTGCCTTCTTTGATTATGTTTTTGTTTTTTAAGATCAAGAGTCACATGATCTAAGGACTGAGCCAGCCAGGTGCCCTTCTTTGTTTCTTTTTTAAAAAAATCTTTTCATGCCTTCTCTGGCTTTAGCAGAGCATTTTATGTCTTTATTTTCTCTCCTCTTCTTGCATATTAGATCTCTTTTTGATTTTTTAAATTATGGATTGCTTTACAGCTTGCAGTTTATACTAACAACTAATCTAAATCCACTTTCAAATTCCATTGTACTACTTTATAGTGCAGGTCACTTATAACACAGTATTTCCAATTCTTCCCTCCCTTTTCTTGTAATATTGCTATGATTCATTTCACTTATCCACACAACACATTGTTATTATCATTACTTTGAACACGAAGTGCCTACTACATCAATTAAGAATGCAAAAATATTTCTTTTACCTTCTTTTATCCTTTTTCTATTTTTCTTTATTTACAGAGATCCAAGATTCTGACCTTACCATTTTCCTTTGTGTAGAACTTCTTTTGATTTCATCTTGCAGTGCTAGTTTGCTTGCAATAAATTCCCTCACTTTTTGTTTTCCTGAGAAAGTCTTTATTTTTCTTTCACATTTGAAGGATAATTTTTTGGATATCTAGAATTCTAGGTTGGTAGATTTTGCCTTGAACACTCAATGTGTTGCTCCACTCTGTTCTTGTTTGCATGGTTTCTGATGAGAAGTGGGCAGTATTTCTTATTCTTTTTTCTTGTAGGTAAGGTATGTTTTGCCTTTAGCTTCTTTCAAAACTTTCTCTTCCCATTTGGTTTTCTATGCTTTGAATATGATGTGACTAGGTGTAGACTTGTTTTTTGTTTGTTTGTTTTTTGGTATCCTGTTTTGTATTCTGAGCTTCCTAGATCTGACTTGGTGTATGTCATTAATTTTTGGAAATTTTAAAGCTATTATTACTTCAAATATTTCTTCTGCTTTATCTTTTCTCCATCTGGTATTCCAGTTACATGGATATTATACCTTTTGAAATTTTCTCAAAATTCTTGGATGTTCTATTTCTTTCTTTTTTTTTTTATTTGTTTTCTCTTTGTATCCCAGTTTGTCAAGTTTCTATAACTTGAAGTTCACCAATACTCTTGATGAGTCCATCAAAGGCATTCTTCATTTCTTTTAGTTTTTTTTACTTATAGCACTTCTGTTTATTCTTTCTTAGACTTTCTGTCTTTCTGCTTTTATTACCCATCTATTATTGTATGTTGTCTACTTTTGCCTTTAGAATTCTTACAGTAATTACAGTTATTTTAAAATGATAATTCCAACTTCTGTGTCATATCTGAGTCTGCTACTAATGCTTGCTTTGTCTCTTCAGATTGTATTTTTTCTTGCTTATTAACATGTCTTGTAATTTTATTGAAAATGGACAGAAGATATTAAGTGATAAGAATGAAGTCAATGAATGTGAAGTTTTACATTAATTGAGCTAAGAGTTGGATGCTGTGTAATATTTGCTATTGATGCAGTTTCCAGGGTCTTCAAATTCCTCTGGTATCTTTGTCTCTCATGTTGTCTCTGATTTCCCCCTAGAAAATCTTAGAGTCTTGCTTTGCAGCTCATTCAGCTGCATCTATTGTTATTATCCCAGAGCCTTTGATGGTGGTGAGGAGTAGGGGATGGGAAGTATTCCATAATCTTTTGATTAAATCTCATTTTCTTAATGGCTTGTGTGCCTGGGATATGACCTTCGCAAGTGTATCTTGGCTTTTTTTTTTTTTTTCCTTTCCCACCCTGGGTGACACAGGAAGCCTAGAGGGGCCATCAGGTGGGTAAGTTTCCCCTACTTCTAGGTGTAACTAAGGTTTTTTTTTTTTTTAATTGGACAACAATCCTTCATCATGGAAAATGCCTACTTCTCCCTAACAGAGCCATGAGGGGATCATTCCTGGCTCTTCACCATGAGAATTTTGTGGGGCTTCCAGAGGCATAACTCATAGAAGTGTGGGGTTCTCATAAAACTAAAGCCTTCAGGATTTTTTTGCTTTTGAGGAGTCCATGTTCAGCCTTTGGTAGTTCATGAAAATTACTATTTCAATGTTTCTACCTGTGTCTGGATCCAATGATTTCTGCTCCAGGTAAGCTGATCTGGTATGTAATTCTCTGATCTGTGTCACATAAGGAATATACCTGCTATTCTGGAATTCTGGGAGACTGTTTGCCATGTGACCTCAGTTCTCTGATGGATCTAAGAAAAGTCATTGGTTTTCACTTTGTTTAGCTTTCTTCTTTTTGTAAAAATGGGACTGATGCCTCTCAAGCTCTTTATATGACTGATCTGCAACCTGAAATACTGATAATAGGTTTATTAAATAACCATCATATTTGGGTTGGAAGAACAACATAGACAATATTTACCTTATTCATGATTATAATTTTACTTTAAAGTTATATATTTTCATGCAATCACATCAATGTAGTAAAGTGAATTTGTAGAGCCCACACAACTACTTCAGTTAAGTTAATCTTCAAATCTCAAATACTGATATTCTGATACTGCTCAAAATTTCTAGTTTGATTAAATGGATCTTCCAAATTAAGAGGATAATTACTTAGCTTCATTTGATACTTTATACTACATGCATATATATAGCTTTCAAAATATTTAAAATAACACACTCTCTATTCTGTATTTGTTCCAAGGTTTATAAAACCTATCTCAGTTTCTGTTGTTATACAACAGAGAAAAAATTATTAACCTGGCTGGTTGTGAAGAACAGCTGGTAACCTTGACAGCCAAATACTGCACAGTAGAAGTTGCTAAGGGCAGCTTTGATAAAATAAGTTGTAACTTCCAACCAACACATCATACACCCTCTGTGCTAAATAAATGCCTATGTTCTTATTCATATTTATACTGAATTCACTTAGCAACATTTTTATTACCCAACTGAATTCATTGGAAATCTGATTCAATGTTCCATTCTTAAAAGGTAAGCAGTAACCTAACCTCAAAAATATTATATAACCTAAACTCAAAAGTGTAGGTTGAATAGGAAAGTCATTACCCAAAACTAAATTTTGCAACTGTTTTGCAGAGTGTTGCCCCTGTAGTCAGGCTCTGATAATTCATCCTGCACTTGATCTTCTCTCTCATTCAAGGCAATTGCCCATCTGCTCCCTTACCTTTTGATTTAAAGTAACAGAAATGGCATTTTTAAAAAGTGTATACTGCTCTAGATTCTGTGTCATATCATATAGCTTGTACAGTGCACTTATCTAGACATATGAGTAAAATATATACTCTGGCCTGGTTTGGGAGCTGTAGTTTACTTTCCGTTCCTATACACAAAAAAGAAATGAGTGGAGTTTGTTCTTTTACCCTTTTTTAGTTTGAGAGTACCGCCTGAAAAGACTCCTTTGACCCAAAGATGATAGAGAATTGGACTCACACACTGTCTTTCAGTTTTCACATTTGCTGATAGGACACACAAGAGATAGCCCAATGTGACAGGATATAATCTTGCATGGAATTATTCTTACTTTTTAAAGTTATAGTCTAATAGAAAATAGTGTTTTAGCAAATGTGGACATGAATATTTTGGAGGTATAGGTGATATTTAACATGCTTCTTAATGCTAAGATTAGGGAAAGTTTTGAGGACCACCTGGAAGAACACCATCCTTTGGTTTACTTATTGCTTAAAGTAGAGGACATTGGATTTAGTACTTAGTTATTTGCTGTATTTACCCAAATCTGAAACCTGCACGTAATTGCTTTGGCATGTAAGCCTTATTTCCTTGGTCAAAAAATATAGTACTCTTTTGGGGTAAATGTAGAGAATGCTTCAGTCATTTCACTAATCTTATTAGTAAGAACTTAACTCTGGAAAACTTATTTTGGTGATTGTACAATTAAAAAAAAATAAAAGATTCCATAGCAGATAAAATAATCTGAAGGAAAACAACTCTAGTGTTTTGTTGAGTAGAACAAAAACTGTCAAGGGAGCTACTTGATAATATTTGTGAATTGTTCAGATAACTCTAAATCATACCTATAGGTAAGAAAGTAAACTCTGGAAACTGTTTTTCTCTGACTTACTTGCCAGCAGTATTCTACCAGAATTTTGTTAACAAGAGGCATTTGGCATTTGAGCAAGATGTAAAGATGAAAGACAAAGGGAAGCTATTAATTTCTGATTTTTACGTGGTAACTGATTCAATTAATGGATCTTATTCTGGAATCCACAGCATCATGTAGGATGTGTGAAACAAGAGAGAGTAGGCTCCTTTTCCTGGATATTTACATTACAGACATAATACATTTTCAGAAATTGGGACCTTATGTTCTGAATAGGTAGGTACATTTGTTCGTTGTAAGATCTTTGAAAATATAAGTACAACTCATGAGGAAAGGAACCCCTAGAATTGCCTAAGGTAGTCAGAATCTTCCAAGTGCTGGAGAGAATCTGGCTCCTTACCTTGAGCTGAAGCTCTTCCAGGAAATGAAACTACAGCTGGAATCCTGACTGGGGATGCCTGCTGACAACTGTTCATGATCAAGAGTTAATTGACTTTAGTTTCCAGTAACAGAAACTGTAAAAGTAAAAGTATAGTGACAATGCTTCTGTTTGAGGCTGCCATTTGAAACTGCTACTGAAGGGGATCTGAATATGTCACCTCAAAATATGCCACTTTGAAATATAGCTTGTTTTGTGCTGACACAAATTGAGAATTAACAGATTCAGAAAGGTCTTCTTAGAGCTTCCTTTATCTGATGAAAAGCAGAAATTTCTAAGAAATGAAGACTGCCACAAATCCCCTCTCTAGGGGAATTTTATGGCCATGGAGAAGACAGAAAACAGTGAAATAATTCTGCACAAACAAAGGCACCCTCATTTCCCACTAGTTTCTCCATATACTTATCTTCCCACAATTTATTGTCCTTAGGAGTCCCAAGTCCTTTTTCTCTTATCTAGTTACTTCTCCAGAATTTATCCCCCTTTGTTAAAATTGTACATAAGCTCTCAGGTCTAACCACTTCTTCGGATTTTCACTTCCTTTCTGTGAAATTCCCACGAATGAAAGAATATTAACATCAATGAAATGTGTATACCCTTTCTCCTGTTTATCTGTCTTTTGTCAATTTAATTCTTAGGGCCCTAGTCATTACAGTTAACAGGGTGGAGGAGAGGCTTTCCTTCCATATATTATCTCCGTAGGAAGAAGTGAGTAATAATATTTTCCTTTTGCAAGATGAAAAATTATAAGACAAGATGATGTTACAACATTTTTATAGAGTTGGGGAATAAAATTATTCAAGAAATGTAAAAAAAAAAATTCCTTATTTTCTAAATCCTTAGTTGGTTCAAGAATCCAATCTTGCCCTTATAATCTTTACTCTACCATATATTCTCTTTTCTGGATTTGTATGGATTGGGATAAAAACATGGGTGCCCAAGGCTTATTCTGTTATCCAAATCCAAAGCAGACTAGGGAGTAGAAGGAAAACACTATTGGAAATATTTTTGTGGCAACTCAGACCAGATTTAAAAATTTAACTTTTATACTCATTATTTGGTGTGTTTCACTTTACCTTATTTTATTGTTTTTTGGCAAACATAATTTAAAAAAGATTTGCCTCTATTATGGTCAATTACAATAACAAACTTTGAAAACAAAAATCAACCCAAACTTACACACTACCTGAATGAATTTTTTTCCTGAAGATATGTATCTGAAGTGTTCTATGATTATTGCTATCTAATGGGTAGAAGTAAGCATTGCCTGCCCAAAATTACAAGATATTTTTTTCCTTCCTGCAAATTTTAATCTGAAGCTTCAGCTTTTAATCTTTTCCCTCACATCCAAAACAAAACAAAAACAGAAAGACTCATAACAATGCTAAAACACAGCAGGTTCAATAAATGCTTAATTGTTTGTCATTAGTATAAAATTTAAATTATTTTAATGCTGAGGTTGTACTTTTTTTTTTTTTTTTTACAACTGCCTTTATTGCTTTGATATACTGGTTACTCAAACATTTATTTTGAACTGGAAAAAATTATGATTTTTTTTTTTTAGCTAAGCACAGTCTAATCTATTCCTTAAGAAACATTTAATAGTTGGGGCACCTGGATGGCTCGGTCAGTTAAGTGTCCAACTCTTGATTTCAGCTCAGGGCCATGAGATCAAGCCCCAAGCCCTGAATTGGGCTCTGCACTCAATGTAGAGTCTGCATGAGAGTCTCTCTCTCCTTCTTCCTCTGTCTCTCCACCCACTCATGCACTCTTTAAATAAATAAATAAGTAAATAAATAAATTTAAAAACTCTCAAAAGAAACATTTAATATTCATATGAATATGTTCTTTTTGTGAATTTATAGTTTTATATCTATTTTTTCTTTCCTCATTTAAATGCACTGCTATATTCATCAGAACAACTGCTGATTTTTATTTTTTTTTTTATTTTTATTTTTATTTTTATTTTTTTTTATTTATTTTTTTTTTTAAAGATTTTATTTATTTATTTGAGAGAGAGAGAATG
>NC_058408.1:78452907-78518303 GCF_002201575.2 Neomonachus schauinslandi
CATTCTCTCTCTCTCAAATAAATAAATAAAATCTTTAAAAAAAAAAAAAGAGACCTACTGTTTGTATGTCTATTATTTGGCTGAAAAAGCTTTTATTTGTGTTTTTATTTAATTTTTTTGAAAAATCTATTTTAAATAGGACTAACCAAGTGAAGATGGACAAAATAATAGTAACAAACCCCTCCAGATGATCTCAGGGCCCTTCACGAAAAGACAGTGACATTGCTTCACTTTATCTATGTCAAGACTGGATGAGATAATTGTGACAAATCTGACTTGAAGTCTGTTTAAGAAAATCTCTGCTTTCAAATATATTTCCATCCTTTGTACCTGTAAGGATAGATATCCAGAATATATGACCTTTTGTTTTCCATCTATGGGCTTTAGATGTTCAAGGATAGTTGGTTTGGGGAAATGGAGAGCTAAAATGCTCTGGTTAGGAATGTGATAGTTTGGAGCTGACAGCCACAAAAGAGTGATTGAAAGATACAGAGAAGAATGTAGAAAATAAGAAGAATGTGGCCAGAGGGAATTCCCATATTAAAAACTGGCAAGTAAGTTTGAAAATAGTGAACTCTTTGAGCTTAGGAGTCATGTCTTAATTATCTCTTTATCTCTAGCTCCTAACCAAGTGCTGGTCTTTGCCTAGTACCTAAGTAAATGTTGAAATGAGTTATCTGAATTAGCTTATGCCATTTATACAATGGCCTATTAGGTCAGTAATATTTCCTGTTTACATATGACTATATCAAGGCTCAAATACTTAATTAACAGAGGCAGAGCTGGAAGGGGTTGGGATTTAAATGTAGTTTCCAGGAATCCAAAAACCCACAGTTTCCACTATAACAAGATTTTTCAAAATGTCTTCAATCCTATGGTAAAGTTGAAAAAGGAACAGTTCTGTTGGGGAAAAAATTTTTCTTCTACCTTTCTAAGTTCTTTGGCTGATCTAATAATTACACTGACATGAGGCAGATCAACAAGAGGAAAACAAAAGTTTAAAAACATGAATACATGGGAAAGACCCAAGAACTGAGTAACACCTCAAAATGACTGAACCCATCACCTTAAATACCATCTTCAGCTAAAGACAAAAGAAGACATTGAAGATGGGGTGTTTATTATGAGAGGTTGCCAAGAAAAGCACAGTCAACAAAAATAAGGTTGTTACACAGATTTCACTCACTGTCTTCTCCATAGACAAATTTCTAGAGATTGAGCCATTCCCTCTTCCAGGTATCGTGAGGTGTAATGAGACACCCTTATGAATGGAGATTTCCATTATAAATGTAAATGTTTCTTACAAAGGAGTAACTTCTACTCAGTTTTCAGAGCTTCTCTTGTGTCTGCAGTTTCTTAAAAATAACCATCTTAAGAGGTGCCTAGCTGGCTCAGTTGGTAGAAGATGCAACTCTTGATCTCGGGGTCATGAGTTCAAGCCCCACACTGGGTGTAGAGCTTACTTAAAAAAATAACCAGGGGCGCCTGGTTGGTGCAGTCAGTTAAGGCTCTGTCTCTTGGTTTCAGCTCAGGTCATGATCTAGAGTCTTGGGATCGAACCCTGTGTTGGGCTTCATGCTCAGCATGGAGTCTGCTTGAGATTCTCTCTCTCCCTCCTGCTCATGCTATCTCTCTCTCTCTAAAATAAATAAATAAATCTTAAAAGAAAAAAACAGCTTAAAATAATCAATATAAGAAGAGCCATATCTTGGGGTGGAAGAATTTTCTGTCCTTCAGTTCCATGGTTACAGATTTTCAGGAAATCCTGTACAGAGTGTTGTCCTTCCTGACATTTCATACAGCATATTAAAATATTAAAATCTCTGATACAACATTTATTTATTTAGACACAATTTATGTAGCATCATGGTCAGACTATTACATTTAGCAATCAGTAGCATGGGTGCAAAAAAAAAAAAATCTGCATTAAAATCCTTTGTTGGAATCCTTTAAACTTTCCACAGAACAAAAACTAAAATAACCTTTTATACAATTAGTCACAAATACACTCCTTGAGTTTTTTGCCCATACACATGAGTATTGTCTAAGATATGTCTTCTTTGTAGCAGCTAGGCCCTGCCACCACTGTGCTTGGCTGAGTTCACAAATCTGTTGTAATCTGTAGCTTTCTTGTCATTTCTCTGGCTCTTCTCTCCTGCTAAGCTCTGTTTCCTGGCAATAATTAAAACCTTCTGCTGTTGTCCTAGCTACTGCTCCTGCTGAAACCACCATAGCTGCCTTGGTTTCATGGTTTGGCGAGGTATAGCCCTCCACCACCATAGAGGCCAAAGCTTCTGCCTTCAAAATTCCCTCCTTTAATGGGTCCAAAATTTGAAGATTGACTGTTGTAATTGCCAAAATCATTATAGCTCCCATCATTTCTAAAACTGCTTCCTTCATTACCAAATCTGTTATAGCCATCCCCACGGCCACCATATCCACTGCCACCTTGACTGCCACCAAAGCCACCTTGCCCACTGAAGTCTCCTCCACAAAGTTGTCATTCCCACCAAAACCACCTCCAAGACCACCACCAAAATTTCCAGAAGCACTTCCACCTCTTTGGTTGGATGAAGCACTACCCATCTCTTGCTTAGATAGGGCTTTTCTTACTTCCCAGTTGTGTCCATTCACAGTCTGATATTTTTGAATGACAATCTTGTGTACAGAGTCCTGGTCATCAAATATTACAAAAGCAGATCCTCTTTTCTTGCCACTGCCTCAGTCCGTCATGATCTCAATCACTTCAGTTTTCCTATACTGTTAAAAATAATGTTCTTCAGTGTCTTTTTTAATGCCACCAACAAAAATCCTTTTCTCAGTTAAGTGGGCACCAAATCTTTGAGAATCTTCTCTTGAGACAACCCTGTTTGGTTCCACAACTCTTCCATTCACCTTGTGTGGCCTTGCATTCATGGCTGTATCCACCTCCCCCATGGTGGCAAACCTGACAAACCCAAAACCTCTGAGGCATTGGTTTTTGGATCTCTCATTACCACAAAGTTCATAAATGTTCCCCATGGCTCATAATGGCTCCTTAGACTGTTATCAGTTTCTTCAAAGCTCAAACCTCTGATGAAGAACTTCTGCAGCTATTCAGGCTCTTTAGGAGACTCTAACTTAGATATGACAGTGGTGGGCAGGGAGACTTTAGGGATGCTTACACAGTGGTGTCCACAGTCAGAAAGCTCTGATAAAATTTTAAGTTAAGCAATTGTTTGAACTTTGCTTTTTTGGAATTTCTCAAAGGTGGTTTATTGAAGTTTTTATGTCTTTTTTTTAAGATTTTATTTATTTGAGAGAGAGTGAGAGAGAGAGAGCACAAGTGGGGGAGAGGGGTAAAGAGAGAGAGAGGGAGAAGCAGGCTCCCACTGAGCAGGGAGCCTCACATAGGGCTGGATCCCACAACTCTGAGATCATGACCTGAGCTGAAGGCAGACGCTTAACCGACTGAGCCACCCAGGTGCCCCTTTAATTCTTTTTTAGGTGGCATATTTTTGAAGGGTGGGAGGAAAATAGCAGGAAATGTTTAATATCCATAACAGTAAAAGAAATTATATCACTGATAAAGAACATGATGAAATATCATAGTAAATACAGTCTAGAAGAAAATACGCTTAGATTATAAGAAGCTATTAAGAGAGTATAAACTGATAGTTTTTATGTTTTCACTACTCATAAGGGTATTATATAGAGCTTACTTAGTTATCTATATCCATATTTCCTAGAATAATAGGACCTATAATTGGAAATATACTTCCATTTTTTTAAGCATCTACTACTTCTCTGAAATAAAATGGACAGAAGAAATGGATTATTTTTCCTTCACTTGTTCAAATACTTGTCATTCAAGGGGCGCCTGGGTGGCTCAGTCGGTTAAGTGTCTGTCTCTTGGTTTCAGCTCGGGTCATGATCTCAGGTCATGATCTCAGGGTCCTGGGATTGAGCCTGGCATTGGGCTCTGTGATGAGTGTGGACCCTGCTTGGCATTCTTTCTATCTCCCTCTGCCCTATTCCCTCCACCCCCCTGCTTTCTCTCTCAAATAAATAAACAAATCTTTAAAAATACTTGCCATTCAATTAAATTACAAACTTCTATATTTGGAATTACAAAATCTGTTTCCATTTAGGGAGTTTATTCTAAGTGTTATATCATTAATGGCTGCTTCCTGTCTTTACTTTGTCAACCTGGAGAGAAAGAGGCAAATGAGTGTTTATTTGGGGTTAAAGCATTGCACTTTGGGGAGCACAGATTCAGGTGGTTACCCAAATAGTGTTCCTGCTTCTAAGGTGAAGGCAAAGGTTTTTTTATGAGGAAGAGGAAGGGGGTTAATTACATAACTTGAAAAAAAGAAAAATAAAAGTTTTTCTCTGGGTGTTAACAAGTTAACTTGGTTAGACATCAATTGACGACTGATTTTATCTTCAGAAACCCCACATCTATCAATCTTGTGACCAAAATGTTCATTCTCCTACTGATTCCTCAGGTAATTGCTTAAAACAATTGCCATTTTGCCCACTCCAAAGGTTTGCGCCCAGATCAAACAAAGGTGGGTAAGGCAGTTTCTCTGAAATGGCTTTCTCCAACTCTATTTTAAAATGACTTCAGTCAGGACAGTTTTTTACAACTTAAAGTTCAAACAGATTAAACTGTAGATGAAGTTAGAAATGCTGCAGTCTTGGGTACCTGGGTGGCTCAGTCGTTAAGCGTCTGCCTTCAGCTCAGGTCATGATCCCAGGGTCCTGGGATCGAGTCCCACATCGGGCTCCCTGCTCGGCAGGAAGCCTGCTTCTCCCTCTCCCGCTCCCCCTGCTTGTGTTCCTGCTCTTGCTATCTCTCTCTCTGTCAAATAAATAAATAAAATCTTAAAAAAAAAAATGCTGCAGTCTTTAAAAGAGGTGGTTGGAAGCAAATTAATTGAGTCCTAAGTAAATAGGTGGGCTGTAGAAATTGTACCTTATAAAAAGTTAGTTACCTGTAAGATATTAAACTAAAATATCCTCTTTTATAAATAAGGTGTTTGACAATCATATATACTCATTACTGATAGGCTTATGAGAGAGAAATAAGTAATATATGCTCATGAGGAAGTATTAACATAGCCCACTTAATGTTAACACCAAAGTGCTGATGCTTTATTCTGAATTTATTCTGAATTCTTATTCTGTTAAGTTGATTTGGAATAAGGCAAACTATAATAATAAAAATTAGGGAAATCAGACAAAACCTATATTAAAATTCTGGCATTTTCATCACACTATATACAGATTTTTCCATAGAAACTCTATCATTTTTATAAAAACTTCCTAAGTTAGAAAGAGAAAAAAATACTACAAACTTTACCTTCAGGAGAGGTACATAATGGGCATAAATATGTATTTATTTATGAAAGAAATTCTCTCTCTCTCTCTCTCTCTCTTTCTTTCTTTCTTCACTCAGCCAATCCTATAGAATGAAAATGGGTTGTATGTTTTCCCTAGGCTTTCCAACCTGGAGATTGATGAGGAGCAGTGAGGTTATTTGCTGTACTGTATTTACTAATATTAGCAGATGGTGGGCACTTGTATGTGCATTTGATTATGCAAAAATGCCATACAAATGACTTGTTTTGGTGATAAATTCCAATTATTTATTATTTTTTCAACTTTTGCAGTAGATACACAAAATTTGATATAACCCTAGAAATATTTTGGTTTACATTCCATTTATTTAAGGTGAAACCAAGCAACAAAAGAAAGTGTTCACCAGGTGCGCCTGGGTGGCTCAGTTGTTAAGCGTCTGCCTTCGGCTCAGGATCGAGCCCCGCATCAGGCTCCCGACTCTGCGGGAAGCCTGCTTCTCCCTCTCCCACTCCCCCTGCTTGTGTTCCCTCTCTCGCTGTGTCTCTCTCTGTTAAATAAATAAATAAAATCTTTTAAAAAAAAGTGTTCACCAAATATTTGTATTACTAGACAAACCTGGGGAATTGACAATTGCTCAATAATCTTAATGGACTACCTTTCTAATAATGACTTCATTTTTCTTGATTTTGATAGCTAGTTTCTACATTACTAAAGTTTTATCTCAGGATATAATGACCATTTTACAGGTGAGGAGGTAGAATTGTATGGAGGTTTAACTAATGTGCCCCATATGTACACAGTTAATTATCATTTGAGCTACTATTCAAAGCCAGATCTGTAAGCTTCAGAGTTTGCGCACTTATCCAATATACTTTGTAACAGTCAATCAATAAATCTTTGTTTAGTTTAAGTGAATTTGCTACCTGAGAATCAAAGTACCACATTAAAGGCTGAGAGGATTAAAGGAGTGAATTCAGAATTTGAGGGAATGGCAGAATGATTATAATGAAACTTGAATCTCTTAGAAAATGCTGGACCATGTTATCTGTGTTTGTGGAATTGGTGTGTGTGTGTGTGTGTCTTTGTATTTGGTGGTGCCTGATATTCATAGACTTTTTCAATAAATATTATAAAAGGCAATGATGAAAATTCTAAGTGGCAAGGCAAAAAGAATTTGGTGCTCCATAATTACAAAAGGCGAAGAAACCAAATTACTTTGAAATGAAAATACCCACATTCTTTAAATCTGTTCACACAGTTCCCAAACAGATTAATAATTTGCTTGATTTCTTTCTTTTACTCTAAAGCTACTGATGAATTGATTGAAAGTTGTGTAAATTACAGCAGGTGTTTCTTGTTTTTGTTTGGGCATAATACTCATAAGGAGGTAGTGAAAAGAAGTATGAAATGAGAGTAATCTGAGAATAGCAGGTGGAGCTCTTCCTCTCCTAGCTAAGGGCTCTATTTTCACAAAGTCATTATAGTTGCATGAACCACACACTGAGAAAACAAAAATTTGGGAATAAGCTAATATTAAAGTATGTATTTTAAAACACCAAAGTTGATGAAAACAATATACTTATTTCTCTTACTTCCTTTACTTGAAATTTTCTTTCTGTTTTGGGCTTTTCATTTTCAAATTCCAAGTTCATCTTCATCTTTCTGTGATCATCATATTTTTCCATGCCAAGAAATGTATCCTTACCTTACCCCAAAGCATACAAACCACTCTCACACGCAAATGCATATGTAGACACACACACACACACACACACACACACACTTATGCAGACAAACACGCAGAGGTGCACATATATACACATATAAACATACACGTAAGCACAAGTCATACGCACACACACATGCTCACCAAGATTAGGAAAATCACTTTGATAAAAAATATATTTATAATTTTTTAAAAGATTTTATTTATTTATGTGACAGAAAGAGAGGCAGCAAGAGAGGGAACACAAGTAGGGGGAGTGGGAGAGGGAGAAGCAGACTTCCCGCTGAGCAGGGAGCCCGATGGCGGGGCTCGGTCCCAGGACCCTGGGATCATGACCTGAGCAGAAGGCAGATGCTTAATGACTGAGTCACCCAGATGCCCCTATTTTGTCATTTTTTTAACAGCTTTATATTTCAAAAGTATCAACTATTCTGGCAAATGACAAAAGGAGGATTTTATTTTTTTATTTTTATTTTTTAAAGATCTTATTTATTTATTTGAGAGAGAGAATAAGAGAGAGAGAGAGAGAGAGCACATGAGAGGGGGGAGGGTCAGAGGGAGAAGCAGACTCCCTGCTGAGCAGGGAGCCCGATGTGGGACTCCATCCTGGGACTCCAGGATCATGACCTGAGCCCAAGGCAGTCGCTTAACCAACTGAGCCACCCAGGCGCCCCAAAAGGAGGATTTTAGAATAAAAATTATCTTTTTAAAATGAAAATTTGACACATATACAGTAAAACAAATGAAATCCGAATGTAGGCTTTATGAATTATTATAAGGGAGACATTTGTCTAAACTCATCAAGGTCAAGAAATAGAATATTTCCAGAACCCCCAAAACCTTGATTCTATCTTCTCTTTATAAGTACCATTCAGCATCCTGAGACAGTATCGTGCTGCATGTCACTCACCTTGGAAAAGACCAAAATTCAAAATTTGAAGAATGTCTTCTACGGAATGCATGTCACTTTCACACCATTGTAGAGTCAAAATATCCTAAGTCCAACTATCCTAAGTTGGGGATGATCTGTATACTTTATCTTCAATAACTAATTCAGTGAAAGCTTCAAAGATTTTTGATACTAAATTTATTAAATAATTTGCATATTTGTACTGGTGTTAGAAAAACAAAGGTTCTCTAACTTCAGAGGACCCATTTACAAAAAAAAAAAAAGTTCTGTACAATTGTAGTACACTTAGGTCGATTTACCAAATAATTCTTCAAAGACTCATTTTTTTTCTTTTTCTTTTATTTATTTATGTTTTTAGAGAGGGAGGGAGACAGAGTGAGGGGAGGGACAGAGGGCGAAGAAGAGAGAGAATCTTAAGCAATTTCCACACTCAGTGGATGCGGGGCTTGATCTCACAACCCTGAGATCATGACCTGAGCCAAAATCAAGAGTCAGAACACTTAATCGACTGAGCCAACATTTCTAAAGAAGACTCTTTCGAAAAGACTCAGACATTTCTAAAATCCAAAGTGTGGTGCATACTAAGGTGCTGAAGGATTTTTGTTTGTTTGTTTGTTTTCAACATCAACTTTATTATGAAAACTTCATAGTTTATTTACTCAAATCATGTATATTGTAAAACTTGACAACTACAGCTTCTGTCTAGGTCATTGAAATATTATAATTTGTTTAGATGCAGTTATGAATTTTTGTATGCACCACAGATCCAAATTCATTTCTGTAAGATTTGTTAATTTTGTGAGAACTTTGTGTTCACCATGGTGCTATGGTCCATAAAAATTTGTATTTCTATTATCACCATAAACCAAGCAATTTTATCTTTAGTGTTAAACTTTTTAATAAATTCACAAAAGCATTTATTATAAAATTATATGCTTTACCTTTGTCAGAATGAATTTCTAAACACTTTATTTTGACTCTTTAATTTCAATGAAAAAATTCTATTTGAATTAACTGATTTCTGCTTAAAGCATCTGATGAAACTACTGGAGTCACCACATTAACAGGTATCATTTTATAATTATTTACAGTAACTCATTGATATGAGAAAAAATTATTTAAGAGATTAGCCATCTGATCTAAATGAAAAGTCATGTTTCACAGGCTTACATGTTTCATGTATAAATGCATGTTCTGGAGTGCCTGGGTGGCTCAGTTTGTTAAGCAACCAACTTGATTTCAGCTCAGGTCGTGATCTCAGGGTGGTGAGATCAAACCCAAGGCTGGGCTTCATGCTGGGTGAGGAGCCTGCTTAAGATTCTCTCTCTCCCGCTCTGCAATCCCCTGCCCCCCACCCACATACGTGTGCTCTCTCAAAAAAAAAATGTATCTTCTTCAGTTTTGTTTGTTAAATCACCATTTTGGGGGTAGTTGTGTTAAATTTACTAACTTCTAAAGTGGATGCTGAGTATCCTTCCACAGAATTGTGTCTTATTTATTTTTTAAAAAATATTGATAACAATATCACTCTAACACGTAAGAAAATCATAAATATCATAAACATTTTGCAAAATGTTTGTGCATTTCAGTTTTCTAATAAATGAAAATCCCATAATTCATTTTTTCAGTTTATATTACTTGCATTTTATATGTAACTTTTGACTTTTGAACCATTTATTCTGAAACGGGTTATTACAAAATAAGAATATTATCAAACATCAGAATAAATAAAATAGCTATAGATGTACAGCTTATGATAAATACCTAAAGTACTGTAGCAAAAGTATTCAGATTATTATTTAGAAATTCCTGGGGCACTGGGTGACTCAGTCAGTTAAGCATCCAATTCTTGATTTCGGCTCAGGTCATGATCTCAGGGTCATGAGATTGAGCCCCATGTCGGGCTTGGCGCTCAGCAAGGAGTCTGCTTGAGATTCTCTCTCCCTCCCTCTGCCCCTCACCCTGCTTGCATGCATACTCTCTCTCTCTCTCTAAAATAAATACGTCTTAAAAAAAAAAAGAAGTTTTATGGCAGATGGCTCAGCCTTTTTTAAAAAAACATATATTTCACATCTATTTTAACTATAATTTCTTACATTTCCACTGACCCCGTAATTGGTGGCCTGGAAGCTTTCACATCTTGCAGACTGCATGCTGGTATAGGAATAGCTGGCTGGTAAGCCAAGTGGCTGCCCAGGGCCACAATGGTACCCTAACCAGTAATACTAAATGGAACAGGATGCTGGAACAACAGGTAAATTAGGACTATTTGGGGGAAACTATGATTACATGCATCATCAGGTCAGTAGATAATGCCAGATTATTATTCCAAAGTGTATGTGTAAGTGTTTCCATTGTTTCGTGTTCTCTTTGATGGAGTAGAATGGGACTTGTCTCTTTTGGTGTTTTGTTTTTTAAGTTCATTAAATGGTATATATTTTATTTTTATTCTCCATCTCATCCCTCAAGAGTTTCATCCTCTTTAATAAAGAAAAACACACATTTTAAAAATTCAAATTCATCAATATAGAATACAAAGCATTAAGACATACCAATGAGCACAATGCTTAAAAATGGGGAAAATGATTAATAATACCACTTATTGAAAAAGTGTATAACAGTTTCTTTGGAGGATAATTTTACAGTATATGCTCAGGTTAAAAATATGTATATCTTTTATACAAAGACTACGGTTCTTTCTGTGCATCCCAGAGAAATATTTATCCATTAACAACAACACTGGCAAACATTTTGATTAAAACTACAATATGATGATTTAGTACAAACATTAAATGCAATATTTAAAATAGACTATGTGAGCTATATATTATTGTGCAATGAAAATGTATCCAATGTAAATGTTTCCATGAAAAAAAGCAAGTAGCTGTATATATGGATGGGCAGATTTACCACAAAGCTAAGGAAGCATAAGATGCAGAGCACTTCACTTGCATGGGGCCTGTCCAATTCTTGGATCTGCCCCCGAAAATATGTACTTTATAATATCACATGTGTAAAAAAAAAAAGTTTTCATAAAACAAAAATGTATTTTTATATGTTCATGTATAGATACATTTTCTAACAAACAGATTAAGAATTCCAAATATACTCTAAATGCACAAAAATATTTATTTTTGGAGTTAGGAATTAACATTCAGAGTCTGAGTAGAGGCAGGAGAAGTTTGAAGATTTAACATTATATACATCATAAGATTTCTGTAGAATGAGCATATATTATTGTGTGAGTAATGTAATCGAAATAAAACTTATTTTTAGATATCCAAAATGTAGAAAAAAATACTTGATAGAATGTCATTTTCTTGTCCAGAATAGAAAAGAGATATACAGTCAATAGAAAAAGTTATGAAAAATAAAATTGAAATGTAGAGAATAGTTTGTCAGCCTGCAGCACATTTTCTGAAGAAAGCTACAGAGGATAAAAACAGAGGGAATAGTTGGAAACAATATTCTAAAGGATGAAGTCTGAGAATATTTATAATAAGTTTGTAGGAGAGTTTTCAGCTTGGGACTAACTTACAGGATTATGGTAGAATGATTTTTAGTCCCCTATGAAACCTCCCTTTGTCACGCTGGACAGTACCTCTCCTTCCCTACCTCTTGACGCTGCCTTTGGTCATGTGTCTGGCTTCAGCCAATCACATGTGAGCAGCAGTGAGCGTGTTCTGTTCGGGCCCAACCTGAAGCTGGGTGCTCCATCTTGCCGAGTCCCATTAGGTTAGCTGATTGCAAGACTAGCTGTAGCTGCATGATTATCAATGAGTGATGTTTTAAAACCACTGAGTCGTTTTTATACAATGGTAACTGAGTAATACAAGTGTCCTGAAAGATAGATAAAATAAACCCACACATAGATACAATGCAGTGAAATTTTACAATATCAAGGATAAAAAAAGAAAATTCTTAAAAGCTACCAGAAAAAAGGATTACCTTCAGATCCACAGCAATTATAGTGTTAGTAGACTTGACATTAAAAAGCAACAGAATTATATCTTTAATCTAGAAATGTATACCAGGTAAAATACCATTTAATAATGCAGGCAGAGCAAAAGAGACCAACATGTCCAAACACTTTCACATTAAAACTACAGTTACTGCTAAAATAAAGGCATCATGTGTGAGATAATAATTGTACATTTTAAGCATCATATAAAAGAAAATCTAACAATTTCAATCCTGATAGGAAAAGAACTTTATAACAGCTGGAAAAATTATTTGAGAAAAGGCGATGATCATGGCCTTAAGTGAATTAATATTTGCAAAGTTCTGGAAGAGTGGGCCATAATAAATACTGTATAAGTAAATTATTTTAAAAATAATCAACTTTGCAGACTTTTGAGAACATATTTTCTTACAGAAATTTATTGATTTTAATGTTAGTCTACTGGAGACTGATGAAGTAAATACAAAAGGTTAAGCACAGAGTTGAACTGAAAAACGCAATTAAAAAGCTTGTCCTAATAGCTATACACAGAACATTGTACCCAATAAATAAAAACTGTATATTCTTGGGGTTCTTGGGAGGCTTAGTCGGTTAAGTTTCTGCCTTCAGCTCAGGTCACGATCTCAGGGTCCTGGGATTGAGCCCCACCTCGGGCTCCCTGCTCAACGGGGAGTCTGCTTGCTTTTCCCTCTCCCTCTGCCCCTCCTCCTGCTCATGTTCTCTCTCTTTTTCTCTCTCTCAAATAAATAAAATCCTTAAAAAAATAGAAACTGTATATCCTTTTCAAGAGATACAAGACATTTAAAAAATTAATTATATTAAGAGTTACCAAGATATATGAAATATATATCTTTATCTGTCATCTAAGATAATATATATTATATATATTAAATAATGAATATACTCTCATATAATATAAGTATGTATAATATATATGAGAGCACATATATATACATATTAATGAAGTGTTCCATTCAAGAAGTTAGAAAACCAAAAATAAACCCTACACTAGAATGGAAATGAGAAAGGAAAGGACATAAATGAAAAACAAAACCAGGGGTTCCTGGGTGGCTCAGTCCATTAAGTGGCAGACTCCTGATTTTGGCTCAGGTCATGATCTCAAAGTCCTGGGATTGAGACCCGAGTCAGGCTCCATGCTCTGCGGGTAGTCTGCTTGAGATTCTCTCTCTCCCTCTCCCTTTGCCCCTTCCCTTCTCATGTTTTCTCTCTCTCTTTCTCTCTCAAATAAAATCTTTTAAAGAAAAAAAATCTAAAACAGTATAAACGATAACTAAAAATTCTTTTGTTTTTAAAGATTTATTTATTTATTTGAGAGAGAGAGAGGGAGAGTGAGCATGAGTGGGGGGAAGGGCAGAGAGAGAGAATCTCAAGCCAACTCCCAGCTGAGAGTGGGGCCTAATTCAGGGCTCGATCTCAGGACCCCGAGATCATGACCTGAGCCAAAACCAAGAGTCGGACGCTTAACCCGCTGAGCCACCCAGGCTCCCTGATAAATAAAAATTCTAATGAAGGAAGGGGGAAAACAGCACAACTAAACACACAAACACATGATAAAGTGTTCGTAACTCTAGATCGAATGTAGCTTTAAATTTTCCAAAACCTCACCCTTATTACTACACCGTTCAAAAAGAGATTAGGGCTAGATCATTTTTTATAAATAATCCTCTTTCTAGTCCAGCAAACAGAAAAAGGAGGCTGGCGGTGTAGAACGGCTGTGTGGCTATCCATAGTACTAGGTTGAGCAGGAGGGGAAGACCAGGCCTACACCCAACTTGAGGGAATAAAAAGAGTTTGGGTTATTTATCTACTGGATACTTAAGGGAGCTTGTACAGTGAGGATACAGAGTATAACAATCACAATCATGCATTCATCCAGCTACCAACTATTTATTATCTACCAAAATATGTGACATGTTTCTAGACACTGGTCATACAGCAGTTAAGTAAGAGTTGGAGGCTCTACTCTTAAGAAGCTTACATTTTGGTGGGGGTACCAAACGAGTCTAAATGAGTCTAAATGAATTAGTCTACATTAAAAAAAAAGAATATACATATATGCATTATCTATTTATATTTGTTAAGTATAAATATATATGCATTAATCTATAATATATATGCATTTAATATATATGTGCATTAAATATAGTTAAATTATATATGCATTAATCTATAATGATATATAAAGAACAATATGTAAATACCTATATTAGAAGATTGAGAAGTAATAAATACTCTGAGTTTATTAGAGAACTAATACATTCTCTGAGGAATTGTAAAGTGGGGTAAGAGAATAAAGTGTAAGTAGTAGTCCTTTAAATCCCTTCTTAGGAGCCACTGAGCAGGAGGCAAGTGACAGGGTGGTGGGTGTATGGTCGCTGGTCTACCAGCACAGCTCAGGAGATCCCTGAGCTCAACTGTGGCTGGCCTGTTGGAGGCCCCCATGAACCCCAGTGCAGGGCCAATGGGAAGAGACAGGCCACAAACATAGCCAGAGCCTGATCCCTGAACATCTCTAAGTCATGATAAGGACCTAGAATTTTATTCTATGTGTGATGGGAAGCAAAGAGACAGATTTGCGAGGAAGAATGACATGATTTATCATGATGCTTTTTAGAGGATCGCTCTGGATGCTGTAAAGAGAATGAAATATAAGGGGTCAAGACTGGAGACCTGGTGACTCGTCCAGAGGCCAGGGCAGGAACCTGGGTCCATGGTAATCCCCATCCTTGTCTGTCCCTCCAGTTTGACCTCACAACCGTCTATCCTCAACTCACTTGAGTAAATAGACATTATTTGAAGGCTATTGTTAAGATAGCCCCTTCCTCTTTCTTTCAAAAAGCTAAATATTCCTGGCACTTTTTATACTAATTTCATTCTCATTATTTAATCATTTGACTTGCCTTTGAAACCTCTCCAAATTACACACATTTGTCTAAACCAGTGGGCTCTAAAAATAGAACCCAGAATGTCCCAAGTAAGATCAGAAAAATTAAGCACACGATACAAATTTTTCTATTGGAGTTAAATGTATTCTGATGATTCATCCAATTGTCTTTTTTTTTTTAAATCAAAGGTTTTATTGCTGGTGGTTTTATAACATCTATGAAGGAATTGGTCATTTGAGAAAGCTGTTGTCTTAGGCCAGGTTTCCTGAGTAGTGTGTGCAGGAGGTTTATTGTGGGGTATTCTGTGGGTGCTTTAACACCTGCAAGGCAGTAAAGGACATAGGACTGGGCTGATGGAGAAGCTGACCTATTATAAAATGAGAGCAAAGTTCCCAGCAATGTCAGAACTGCTCTAATTGGAGATCAGATGTGGTCCTCACACTCCATATCCACCAATCAATGGATGCTGGGTGTCCTTGGATGGAGTTATAAACTTGATCGAGGCAGCTCTCTTTGGCCTGAAGACCTTACCTACAGAGGGACTCGCCAACTGGGGAATGAGCATCTTGGTCCTGAGGAGGGGATCCAGATAGCCTAACAGCCAATACAGCTGTTCATTGACTCGTAGTTTCAAGCAGAGGTGATAAATAGTATTTAGCCTTTTGGGTGTCTCCTTATTCCAGAGATGTTACTCTCTATCCAACTGTGAAAAACTGCCCTGCTTAACTATTCCTTACTGTCCTTCAGGGCTCCGCATCATTCTCATCTCTGTATATCCTTTCTTTCTAACCCCATCTCGTATAGTCTGTTGAATTTAGTACTTTCTACTTCTCTGAACTGTGCTGTGCTTTGGTTCTTTAATTACAACACAAGGGGACCAAAAGCCAGAAAATCAGTCAAAGGTCTTTCTGCACTAAAAGCAATGCATCAGTCAATATAAAGAGCACCTATTCCATCACACTCATGTTTATCCTGCCCTGCTTCCTGAGGGTGGAAGACTTTAATTGTCCTCACCCTCCTAAGCTCTACAGTTGGTATTTTTTGTTACTTGATTGTGGTGGGGGTGATAAGGAAGGGGTCAGACAACAGAGGATTCTAGACAGCAGCTTCCCGTGAGCTCCTACTCAGAGTAGCCAGTGACCATTCCAGCAAGCGGCAAGAGTGTTCTAACCATTATTTCCATTGCTTTGAGCATAAATTGTTGATCCCTGAAGAAATGAAATGTCAACATTTTTTGGCTTATTTTGGACACTAAAGGCAAGGTTCTTCCTGATCTCTACAAGTGAAAAAACAAAGAAGCTGAATTCTTAAATGAGGGACTTCAGTAAAGGATAGTGTTGCTCTTCCATGAGTGTAAGTAGGAGTAGGCTGTTGTGAAATTTTCATAGCTTGCTCAGTATTAGTTTCATACACACATTCAAGAAGGATATTTCATTACGTGTTCGTGTCCAGAGCGTCAGACTTGATTTTTGTATTTTCCTAAGCATCTGCCCCATCACATATCACCAGGAAATAATCTCTCTCTTCTTTGTGTTCATGTGACAGTTGTGATTGTAAGTCAATGTCCTATATCACTAAGAGGAGTAGGCTGGTGGGCAAAAGTCCTGAGTGTAATTCAGCTAGTTTAAGGAAGAGTAGGTCAAATGGTTTTTGGAAAAGGGAGGCATTACTCTTGCAGTTGGCTGGTGCTGGTTGGACAGTTTAGGTTTAGCAAGAAGGTGGAATAGGAAATGTAGCAGGGCTAAAGTCATTTGTAAAAATGGTGGGAAGAGAAAGCTCCAGGAGTCAAAGTAATGCTAGTTCCACAGTAGAAATTTTTAATCCTTCAGGTTCTCTTCTGGGCTGTCCTCTTGGTCAGCAGGGAAACTGTTGCTCTAATATGACCTCTGAGGGGCGCCTGGGTGGCTCAGTTGGTTAAGCGACTGCCTTCCGCTCAGGTCGTGATCCTGGAGTCCCGGGATCGAGTCCCGCATCGGGCTCCCTGCTCGGCAGGGAGTCTGCTTTGCCCTCTGACCCTACCCCTCTCATGTGTTCTCTCTCATTCTCTCTCTCTCTCAAAATAAATAAATAAAATCTTTAATATGACCTCTGAAATAGCTACCTCACTTCCATCCAATACAATCTCAGACTAGCTGGGCATGACTGCTGTCAGAGCTTGTTGTGACTTCTGTCTTTGTAGGTTGGATTTTGGTCATGGATTGAGTGAGTAACAGTGCATAAGCATCTAAAAACCAGGAGAAAACACAGTGAACTGTGATAAAAAAACAAACAAGGACCGGACAAGTATCAGAATGCTTGGGACCATGCCTCTTAGAACAAATTCTGCCCCAGCTGGAATCAGCCAGGAAAATAGATCCCACCCTTTCTGGAATTTTTAGATAAGGTAAGTTTGATACCCATACCTCTGTGTTCATTCTCGAGATTTGCCCAGACAACCAGGGTTAGGAGAAGAAACTTTCAGAACTTCATTCTAGCAACCAAAAACGTTAATGCAAGAGAGAGGTGGGAAATGACAGTGGAAAGAAAATGGTGGAAAGACTAAATAGGCTGGCAGCCGGAGGCCTGGAGTGTGGGGGTCTCAGTCTAAAGATTTCCTTCGATGCTAGATTTGAAGTTCTTGGGAGAGCTACCTCCTTCAGATGAAGTCTGATTCTGGAGAATCCCAAGAGATTCTGTGTTAGATCTCCTGTCAATATGGATATTTAGGAGGTCAGGGTAGGACATCTCTTAAACTTAGAAACAAGGATCCAAACTTTAAAAAAAAGCAGTAGGGGCGCCTGGGTGGCTCAGTTGGTTAAGCGACTGCCTTCGGCTCAGGTCATGATCCTGGAGTCCCTGGATCGAGTCCCACATCGGGCTCCCTGCTCGGCAGGGAGCCTGCTTCTCCCTCTGACCTTCCCCCCTCTCATGTGCTCTCTGTCTCTCTCATTCTCTCTGTCTCAGATAAATAAATAAAATCTTAAAAAAAAAAATAATAAAAAAAATAATAAAATAAAATAAAAAAAAGCAGTAAAAACTACTTAAAAAGGCGTGGCGAGGTGGCAAGCATATATATATATATATATACACACACACACATATATATGTATATGTGTGTATATATGTATATAATCACAGATATCTTAGTAGTGTATTTCAACCTTTAGGGCTTTGCAACCAACCAGATTTTGAAGGGATAAGGGAGAGAGGAATTTAAACACAATTTTGAGGTTTAAAGCTTGGATATCTAGAAGGACAATGGTCCTATTAACAGAAATAAGAGCAACAGCAATACAATTAGGTTTGGTGTGGTTGGCAGATATATGAAGGATTTGATTTTGAACATCATGAGACTGTCATCTTGGTCACTAGTTCTCAATGATCATATTACTAAATATTAAATCAGTCCTTTTGATGAACCTACATTTGTGAAATGACTATTAGGCCTGAAGTGTGTGTAGCATTATGTTCTCACAGTTTTTAATTTTAAAATAAGTTTTGTAAATTTTGTGTTCTGATGACCATCAAGGCAATCTGCACTATACAATAAGTTTGAAAAGCCATTTATCCTCATGAATTTTTAAACTCTGAAAGGTGGAAAAACCCTGTATTTATGTTAGGAGATAAACTTGGTAGCCTAGAAACGAGGTGCAGTACTGCTGGATACTCAACAGCTTATTTTGGTGCAATAATGAAAGGGCAATTTAGAGGCACCTGGGTGGCCCAGTTGGGTAAGCTTCTGACTCTTGATTTCAGCTAGGTCACGATCTCGGGGTCGTGAGATGGAGCCCCACATTGGGCTCCACCCTCAGCGGGGAGTCTGCTTGAGATTCTCTCCTCCTCTCCCTCTGCCCCCCTCATGGCTCTCTCTCTCTCTAAAATAAATACATAAATAAATAATCTTTAACAAAAGGATGATTTAAATGGAGAAATGTTCATCAGATATTATCACAGATGTCTAACAGAGCAGCAATATGGCTCAGAGAGACATGGAAAGCTCTTCTCCAATTTAAGCACACTTGTGTACCATTGGCACAGTTTCGTGCCTTCCTAATGTGCAATAAATTCTCTTAGCGCTGACCACTGCTTTTTGTGTGTGTTGACTCTTTCTCTACAGGCACAACTGAACATGTGGCAGAGACCCTCAGCTGCCAATCTGTTGTGGATTCTATGGCTGGGCACTGAAGAGAGGGGACTTGCACTTTTTCTAGGCCCAAAATTAAGGCTGGGTATTGTAAACATCAAGGCAAACAAAAAATTATCATTTGTTATTACTAATTTGCAAAATGAAAGTTCTCCCTGCCTTTCTGTAGCTCATGAACTTGTTCAAAATGTATGTCTATTGAGAGAAAAAGTAGAATTTGCATACTTTATGGAGCAGAGCCCAAGCCATTATCCTAAAACACAGATGTGCATATAATAATTCTTCATTTGGGTACATGCTATCTAAAAGAGACAACTCCAGCTCAACACTCACATAATGGGTCCCAACCGAAGCTTTAACCTCCCCAACCTGCGGCACCCCCCCCAACCAAGTCTTTACCCCAATGACACTAATTTCATCTTTCCCCAGATCACCCTCCTTATCCTTCAGGTTTTGGACACGATGCTTCTTACATATAAATTTTTCTTCTGATCTACCTAGAAAACATGTATTTATTCTTTGAGACTAAATTGAAGTATTATGTTTTCTCTGATCTTTCTGGAATTTCTTTAGGCAGTGTTAGATTTAAATCAACTATTATCCTGTGATATTTTGTTGTCCATTTGAACACTTAGCACATTTATGTTTTCATATATTGATATTAATCGTTTAGTTGGTCTGTCTATTCTACTTCATTATATGTTTCTAATTCAGGGATCCCATAGAAATCCAATTACAAGGGTGTCTGGGTGGCTCAGTCTGTTAAGTAAGGGTCTGACTCTTGATCTCAATGCAGACCTTGATCTCAGGGTCATGAGTTCAAGTTCAAGCCCTGCATTGGGCTCTATGCTGGGCATGGATCATATATATATATGTATGTATTTTTTTAAAGGAAATCCAATTGCAGGCATACCTTGTTTTATTGGGCTTCACTTTATTACAGTTTGCAGATACTGTGTTTTCTACACATTGAAGGTTTGTGGCAACCCTGTGTCAAGCGGGTCTATCGGCACCATTTTTCCAACACCATTTGCTCCCTTTGTGTCTCCATCTCACACTTTGGTAATTCCCACAATATTTCAATTTTTTTCACATTATTATATTTGAACTGCTGCAATGTCATGATAAAACTGTAACAGATGAGGAGTTGCTTCTTATGGATGAGCAAAGAAAGTGATTTCTTGAGACGGAAACTACTCCTGGTCAAGGTGCTGAGAAGATTGTTGAAATGACAACAAAAGATCTAGAATATGACATAAACTTAATTGATAAAGCAGCGGCAGGGTTTGAGAGGATTGACTCCGATTTTGAAAGAAGTTCTGTGAGTAAAATGCTATTAAACAGCATCCCATGCTACAGAAAAATCGTTCATGAAAGACAGAGTCGATGGATATGGCAAACTTCCTTGTTGTCTTATTTGATGAAATTGCTGCAGCTACCCCAACCCTCAGCAACCACCGCCCTGATCAGTAACAGCCATCAACGTCAAGGCAAGACCCTCCACCAGTAAAAACATTACAACTCCCTGAAAGCTCAGATGATGTTCAACATTTTTTTAGCAATGAAGTGCTTTTTTAAAAACAAAGGTATGCACATTGCTTTTTTAGACATAATGTTATGGCACACTTAATAGACTATACAGTATAGTTTAAACATAACTTTTTAAAAAGGTTTTATTTATTTATTTGAGAGCAGGGGGAGGGGGGATGAGGAGCATAGGGAGAGGGAGAAGCAGACTCCCTGCTGAGCAGGGAGCCTAAAGCAGGGCTCAATCCCACAACCTAAGCTGAAGGCAGACATTTAACCCATTGAGCCACCGTGGTGCCCCTAAACATAACTTTTATTTGTACCAAGAAACCAAAAAATTCATTTGACTCACTTAATTGCAGTATTTGGTTTATTGTGGGTGGTCTGGAATTGAACCTGGCATATCTCCAAGGTGTGTCTGTAATGCAAAAAAAAAAAAAAAAAGAACCTACGTAACCGTTATTACTGAGACTTTATTATGTATCAGGAGTTGTATTTACATTATCTCATCTAACCTTAGAGTAACATTCTATGTGGTAAGAATTATCCTTAATTTACAGATGAAATGAAGTTCCAGAGAAGCCTAGTGACTTGTCTAAGGTCACATAGCTAGAGAACAATTGAGGAATCAATTCCTGGTTTACCTGACTCCAAAGGCCGTTCTTCTAAACACGATATTAGATGTTTCTTTTAAGATGATCTTACTTCTGGAGAGTTATTAAATTATACATGCCTTTGGTCAGTTTCTAATATATCTTTCTTGAAAGTACAGATATATACAGCTTGAAAAATACAGCTTGAAATACAGCTGTATTTGAAAATACAGCTGTGGTATCCCAGCTTAGTATGGGAATATTCACACTAGAGATCAGGATGAAGGCTGCTCTACTACTAACTTTATTTCTAAAAGATTCCTGAAAAATCTTACACAAAAACATTCATTTTCAATTATGTCTTAGCCGCCAAGAAGAGCTTGTTGAGAGGAGTAGTGAATGAATTATGAAACACATTGCTTGTTATAAGCAGACTCTCAATAAATTATTGTTGAATTGAATGTAATGCGCAGGTATGTAAGTTAAAAATTTTGCCATTTTCCCCAAATCACTTTCTATATATAAATATCGCCTTTACATTGTTGAATTTGTAGTATGAACTTAATTAATATGTATTATTGATTGCTTTAAGTACTTTATCTGGGCTTCTCTAGTAAAAACAAAGAGTAATAATTACCTAAATAGATCATACTCAAGCACTCAATATCACTCAACTAGTATATATGTCAGATCATTGGGAGCTAAGAAAAAAACAAAACAAAACAGAACTGCTGCTAAACATAAGGATAAAGGGATAAATACATGGATGGACTTTCTAAATTGCAAGAACTTTCTTCTTTCTCGTGTGATGTACTTGAGGCAGTCGGATTCCACTTGGAAGATGTTGGTACTGACAAAGATGCTTTCTTTGACCAAATTCTAGGCAGGCTTCTCTGCCAGGTCTGAACTCTGCCATACAATGACTTGAACAAACACAAACATAGTTTCCAATAGCTCGAGGTCACATCCCTAGACTGACCCCAGCCCCCTTGAAGGGTCTGCCTGAGAAAGCACCAGACCAGCAGAAGAACTGACTCTTCTAGCCAACACCTGAGAATGTGCCCCTGACAGTGTTTTCTTGAAGCATGTATTCAAAAGGACCTGCCAGTGGGAATAGTTCATTTGACTGTTTGAGATGTATGTGTATCTACTACCACGTAGGAGTGTCTTTCTCAAGGTTCTGAAAACCGTCTTTTCAAATGTAATCATCGGGAAGGACATAGCCACTGTTTCCTGATCTCTGTGGGAGGACAGAATCCTAACCTCGATGATTGCCAGCTAGCAGACACGGCTGGCCGAATCGCATCTACACTGACCAACCCTTGGTGATTTTTCACTTCCCAGAGTCTACTGAGCCCCCATTTCTACTCCATCATTCTTCCTTCAAACTGTCCAGTCATCTCTACAAATCAAAGTTGGTTCAGTGCAAGATGCATTCTTTTCCCCATTGCAATAGTTATTGCTGATAAAGTCTGTCCTTATCACTTTAACTGGTGTCCAGCTTTGTTTATCTTTGACAATAGTTTAGGTATTGGGAATTTAAATTTAGCTATTGGGAAACAAATCTAGTTGAGTCAGTACTCTGAGATGAAATGTCAACTCTCATGTAAAATAATAGATTGCTGAAAGGAAGAATGATTTGCACCATATCGAAATTGAGATAATATAAAGTAGACCAGCAATGTTCTCCACTTTGACTTGCAAGGATAGACACAGTCTAAAATACATTCATTACATAAAATGTTATCTCTGAGAGAGCAAACATTTTTTTTTCTGCAACTTCACTGTATATAAAATTGCTCAACTTCTATGTAAATAGTCTTTTGTTTCCGATGAACTTCATATTTACCCTTTGGTAAATACAGAGCATATTATAAATGGAAAATCTTCCATATATTCACCACCTTTAGCCACTGTTACTATATTGTAGCATTTCTGCTATGCATTTTCTGTTTTCTTACAATTAACATTATATCATAAGAGTTTCCTGTGTCATTAACAATTCTCAGAAGCCTGTATTTATAGTCTACATATACTATATATGCATGTATGTAGCCCAGTTAATATGATACCCTTAATCTGTATTGGTTCTGATATACTTGCTAGAGAATAGTGCAGAAAAGAATATCTGTATTGACAAATAATTTTATTCATTGGACTGTTTTTTAGGCTTCATTTGTATGGATTCAAAGTGCAGAAACATGGTATGCTTTTGACATATATTGCCAATTTGCTTTCTTTCCCAGAAGTCCGTCCCAATTTAGAACCTCTTTGGAAATAGAAGAAATTGTTGCCTATACACATCCTTTAAAAAATTTCTCCTTTTGAGTTTTTTTTCTCATCTGATAGACAAAAAATGGTCTTTTATATGGGCATTAATTTATTTCTTTGATTATTGGTGAAGCCGAACTAAATCCCCCAAAGAGAAATTCAGGATGAAAGTAAGACTGAGGAATATAAAAAGCCATAATGAAGTCTTCTTTCCTGGACACCTTTTAAAATAGACAGATGTTTATATCCCTTGAGAGGTTTCATCTAATGCCACCCGACAAAAAGAAAACATCACATTCCTATGGCATCACCTTTTGTAGTTCACTAAACTAGTGTTTCTCAAATTGTTCTTTGACTTAGCAACCCTCAGTTCCAGTGGAATCTGATGCAGACTCCCCAGAGAGAATGATTGCTCAGGTTAAAGCAGAGTGAGGGCCACAAGCCTCACAGTTTGGGGTGCTCCCCTCAGAGAAACGCCTGAGTGGGCTATGGCCAACACAGGTTTACATCACTGATATGGTTAAAGAACAAACAAAATGGAGGAACAGAGAGATTATACAATTTGTCAAATGTCACACAACTCTTAGCGATAACGTCTCCGAATGCTTTACAGACTTATGTACACCGTGTTTATTTTCTCACTTTTTCTCTTTTCTACACCCCTATAGTCGCCATCCTATTTGGCAAGGGGGCAATTTTCCTAAAAATGAGCCATCCTATGTGTTGACAATATTTGCTTCAAGTGTTACTCATGCCTAACTTCACAGCTGTGGGTTTCATGCACTTCTTATAATCCAGGTCTTATTTGTTCTTAAGCACACTCATATGCAAATATTGAAGAACAGAGAAATGAAAAGGCAGGCTAAAGAAATGAGTGAAAATTGACAGAATTTTAATGTTCCAGAAGTTGCTGCTTTAAAAATATAAATGTGGTTACGTGAGAGAAAGAAGCATGGAAAATGTTGGTTTCCTTTTGCCAATTATGGAACATTGGTAGCTTTCTGGAGGAGTTCATGTCAGGAGCTCTATTTTTTTCTTCCATATGGAAGTAATAGTTTTTACTATTGATTTGGCAACTTTTTCAGCCTCTTAAAATATTGAGATCCCTGTTATGTTTAAAACAATCTTTCACATGAAAGTAACGAAAATTTAAAGTTTTTTTTCTTCTATATCAATTAATCTTATTTCCCCTCTTTTTAATGGTATCACTTAGAATTTGCAGTGAGATACATTTCAAGAAATACATAATTTATTGTTTTTTGAGTCTTTAACTGGGTCTCTGTCAGCTAAGTAACTACACTGTGACATCCTGGGTCAACTCATTTAGCTCAACTGGGTTAAAGTTCTGGGCCGTTGCAGATAATTCTCTTACTTAGTCATGTATGTTTGTATCTAAATTCCATAGCTCAGAAAAACAGTCCTGACTCGTGATGACCTCCAGGTCTTTGTGTGCCCAATTAACCATTAAATATTTAACAATCTTTTTCTTTTTCAATATTGCCTCTTATATAGTAGGGCCGAGAATCCTTAACTACATTTCTCAGAACCTCTGCCAGCACTCGGAGGCAGCAATTAGAGACACTTGTATGAAATTTGGGAGGTGGAAAACAAACAGAAGGCATGATGCCTCTTGGCAGGTTGGGGCAGGAGTGTGGGCCTTGGCCTTGGAAGCCGGGAGGCATTTCCAGTGATTCTGGGCAACCCCCTGCGAGTCAGTCACTTGTGCAAGGTGGCTGGTAGCTGAGCTCACTGTCTGTTGTCTCCTGCAGGTCCTGATTTCTTGAACATCAGTAGATTTTTCCTGATCTTGCTTGCTAGGACTCCAAATGGTTTTGAGAGCTGCTATTTTCTGTATCGAATACCTTCCTTCTCGGAATAGCTGCTATAATGTCTGTTTCCCTAATGAAACACTAATACACTAATTTTCTGCAAAAAACTGATCTCAAATTTCATTCCAGAGTAAATCCTTCTATGTTTGCCAAGCCAGATGAGGCCTCGTTGTATTCACTTGTCAGTTTAGTGTGACACACACACTTCTTGAGTGGCCATAGTGTGCCTACACCATTTGTGAGGAGCATGGCCTGTGGTTCTGATCAAGCATGAAGACAAGTAAGATTTAGGAGCTCAAAGAACACACGCTGGGAGAGAAAAAGCACACAGCTTATATAAGACAGACTGTGACGTGATCTGAGAGGCAGAATAGCGGGAATACAAAGAGAAATTAAAAATACTTGAATGAGGGACATATGGGAAGATTTCATAAGGAACATGGAATTTGTTTGTTAAAAAGCTGACAAAGGGATACAGTTAGAATTCAAGAAAAGGAAGGGGGTGCCTGGGTGGCTCAATTGGTTGAGCACCTGACTCTTGATCTCAGCTCAGGTCTCAATCTCAGGGTCATGAGTTCAAGCCCCCTGTTGGGGTCCATACTGGGCATAGAGGCTTCTTTAAAAAAAAAAAAAGAATTCAATAGAAGGATAGTGTTATAGAGGTGTTTGAAATACATGTAGAATAATGTGAATTTCCATGGTGGGTTGAGGGTACATTGGCAGTCAAAAAGACGTTGGGACCAGTTGGTAGATGGCTTTGGACGCCATGCCAATGACTTTGTTCTATTGGTCCTTACAACATGGGACTTTTTAGGAGAGAATGGTGAACGGTATCTACACTTAGGTGAGTGAAGGCATAGTCACCATCAACAGAAAGGTAGTTTGAGAGTTTGAGACATACTTCTGGGGTGTTCCAGGTGTCTAGAGAAGAGATTAAAGAGTTGAGGGTAAACACAGAATCTATTTGTTATTTCTTCCTGCTCAATTCAGGTGGAAGGAATCCAGAAATTGTACTATTTATGCCAGCTTCCGTGTATCTTTGATAAATGGGAAGTATGTGAAAGGAACTGCTTGCTTCTTTAATCCTTGCCATTCTGCTCTCCAAAGTTTTTACCGAATCTCATTTACCTGGGGAAGAAAAGAGGGAAAAAGAGCTGCTGCAGGGGACCGTCACTCACTGGCAAGAAGGGAATAGATCTCAAATGCAATGTTTCTTCCAGTAGATGGCTTTCTTGTTCAATTAGCCTAAACTCAAACACTGGCAGTTAACCTCTACCCTCCTGTCAGCTTTTGTACTCAGCTTAGTGTAGGGCTACTTCTTAGGGAATAAAAACAGGATTTCATAGGCACTCACAAATGTACTACTGAAGGCATGATAGAGTGGGTTGACAAACTACAGATATAGAACTCTCATATTTAAAGAATTATTTACAATGATACAGATTCTAGAGAATCACAGTGAAAAAACACACAGTGATTCTAGTTAATGTCATGAAGGCAAAGCCTGGGGAGAATAATTTAATTTTTATAGCCGGCAAGGTTTGATCCAGGGCACTGGGAGTTTTGGAAAAATTACATTCATTTTCTTGTAGCAATGCATAGCAAGCCACTATAACTCACAACTGGAAGGAGCACTCCTAAAGAGAAGAGGTGTAGAAGAGTCAATGAATCATGGATGAGACAACTGGGAGGCTGGGGGCCAGGGCTGCCTCTGAAACAGGTTTATTTTATGATTTGATAACTTGATTTAACTCTGCTGGTCATCCATTTCCCACTTGTTTAAACTGATGAAGTTCAACTTTATCAACTTGAACTGAGGGGGCTTACCTTGAATTTTAAGCTCTCAAAAATTCTGTCACCATGATGGAAAAAAAAATAGTATAAAATACTTTAAAAACCCTTGTGTGTGTTCCTTGAAATTTAACTCTGATTTTTTTTCCTTCAGGGATTCCTTTTATTATATGCTTTTTTTTTTTCCTTCAAAGATCTCAAGCACTGTTCCTTGGTTTTGTGAAATTCATTTTCAGTAGACTTAACATTAATTTCTGAAGATTTAATTGCTAAATTTCTGATGGGGAAAAACTTTTAATGGGGGAGGGAATAATCTTAGCATGTTTGCCAAAGACATTAGTATAGGAATTGTAGGCGCTTGGCATGTGTTCAAATTAAACTTTGTATCATCTGGCAAGTGTTTGAATGACTTAACAGAAAGGATGGTTACAAATAAACTGGGAACTTGATTGTGCAGATAATGGATATCAGGGCAACTTTTCTTTTGTGTGTGTGTGAATCTCCCTTTCTTTACCACCAGTAATTCACATGCAAATTGGAAGACATTTTACTTTGACAGAAATAGCATTGCCATTTGATTTTTACTATGGATTACCTACATTTTAATATTTTATCCTGTTCATCAACTTTAAAGTAGACAAAAATTTATGTGATTCCATTTGTGTGGAAAATCTGCTGTGTCATTTTCACAAGGGGAGAATCCATTTGGCTTTGTTCTATTTGTAGGAACCATTGTATTTAGTTAATATGCTTTCATTAGGTTTTTCGAGCTCATATAACTTGCAATCCCTTTTCATTTGTTTGCAATGATCCTTCACTTTTCATGAATAAGATTCCAAGCTTTCTCTTCATACCATCATGCAAATGACTCAATCTAAGGCAGATTTTTGTTTGTTTGTTTCTTTACTATATAGGGTGTTTTATCTCCTTCTGAATTTGAAAGTCATACTGTTTCAGACCTTTTCTCCAGGTTTTGCCAGCCTCTTACAGAAAGGAAACTCCAATTTAAAAAAATGTCATAAGGAACTGAAAACACTTTGCACAAAGAGACAAATAAGCAAATATTTGTTTGTAATTCACATGATGCTACTGGCTGTCAAGGGAGAGCATTCCTGTACTATCTCACCTTGTCAGCCATCTGATACTAATGTGGACATCTTGAGTATTTGCAGTGTGAAGATCCAGAGATTTTTTAGTTTTTAGGACCAACTTAATAAAATGAAAGCAAAATAAGTGATGGTGTTCAACTAGATGATGCTTCTCTGAGGAAGTCGAGATGAATATCTAGCAAACTGCTTTTCATACCTCCATAAATAGTGTTTCTCTGGGTAGCTTGAAAATTCTTGTTTTCCATCCCATCTTTAGCCCTTCGGGCTTTTGATGTTGTGCTTTTAATAATAAACCACTTCTTTCTTTTTCTTGGATTGCTGTCTTTAAAAGCAACTTTTCTTTAAAATAGAGTAAACATTCAAATAGTGTGCAGTTTAATAAAATCCTCACAAATTGCTCACATCTTTATAAAGAGCATGGAGATAAAGAAACAAAACACAAACTCTCCTTAATGTCTAGAGACTTTCTCTGCCAAGATCAACAACTGTCCTGATCTCTTAATAGCATGGAATAATTTTGCCTGTTTTTTGATATCTTTAGGAATTGGAATGATACACTATGTACTCCTTTTTTGTCTAGATTCTTTTTTTTTAAGATTTTACTTATTTATTTGAGAGAGAAAGTGCGAGCATGAGCAGAGGGGAGAGGGAGAGAGAGAAACAGACTCCCCGCTCAGCAGGGAGCCAGGCACCCAGGACCCTGAGATGATGACCTGAGCTGAAGGCAGACACTTAACCCACTGAGCCACCCAGGCGTCCCTTGTCTGGATTCTTTCACCCAACAACGAGTTTATGATATTCATCCACTTCATTGCATATAGTTGCAGATTATTCATTCGCACTGTTATAGAAGTCCATTGTCTGATTACAGTAAAGGCTATTTTCTCTCTCAACTATTGATGAGCATTTTTTTTTTTTTAGTTTCTAGTTCTTTTGTTTTTACAAATAGTGTTTACCTGAACATTTTTTTGCACGTCTTCTGGTAAATGCATATGCATACCTATCGGATATATATCTATGGGTGGAATTCCTGGGTCATAGGCCTCACATATATTCAGCTTTATTAGTCACTCTCACATAGTTTTCCAAAGTGAATACATCAATATAAACACCATCAGCAATATATGAGAGCCATAGTTTATTTACTACATTCTCACCTAAACTTAGTATGTATTTTTTAATTCTTCTCCTTTTCCTTCATCTTCTTTTCAAATTGTATCCATTCTAATAGGAATATAATTGTATGGCTTGATATTTGCATTTTCCTAATGTCTAAGGTTGAGCACACATTATATGCCTTTTGGCCATTGGACTATACTTGCATGAATTTCCTGAACAAGCTTTTTGCCAGTGTTTAAATTTTACCTTGACTTCTTAGCACCTTGTAAATTCTTTATATTATGGATACGAGTCTTTTGTCAGATATCACAAACATCCTCTCCCATTCTATGACACGCCTTTATCTCTCTACTCATGATAGTCCTTAATTATAATATGTTCTGAGTCATTACATTTTTTGTTATTTTTTGTGATTATTTATTTTCATGTCCTGTGAAAGAATCTGTGCCTCCTCCAAAGTCCTGAAGATATTATATGTTTTCTTCTGAAAGTGTTGTTTTACCTTTTTCAGTTAGATCTGCAATGAGCATGGTATTAATTTTGATATGTTGGGGCGCCTGGGTGGCTCAGATGGTTAAGCGTCTGCCTTTGGCTCAGGTCATGATCCTGGAGTCCCGGGATCGAGTCCCACATCGGGCTCCCGGCTCAGCGGGGAGCCTGCTTCTCCCTCTGACCCTCTCCCCTCTCATGCTGTTTCTCTCTTGCTCGCTCTCTAAAAAATAAATAAGATCTTTAAAAAAAAATTTTGATATGTTGTGTGAGGTTTGGATCAAGAGTCACTTTTTCCAAATGCATATCCTATTGACACAGCAATATTTATTTAACAAAAGGTCCTTCCTGCATTGCAGTGACATCTTTGTCAAAGTACCTCTGCAGGTATGTGGTTGCTTTCTGTTTTGAAAGTATAAAACTCAGGTAAACTAAGAAGTATGTAGTGGTTTGGCATGTGTGTGCAGGAGTGTGTGTGTATGTGTGTGCATGTTTGTTTTAGTTCTATTAAAAAGTACTTTATATGTGAAAAAATCCACTGATATTAAATATGGATTTCACTAATTATATACAATCATAGGATCACCATCAAATTCAAGATATAGAGAAGTTCTGTCACTCTACTAAGTTTCCTCGGGCCCCTTTGCAGCCAGCTGCCTCCAGACTATCAGCCATGCTCAACCACTGATCTGCTTCCTGTCACTATAATTTTGCATTTTCAAGAATTTCATATACATATGTTCATACCATATTAAATATTAGACTTATTTCTCTAGCATATCTCTGAGAGTCATCCCTACTATTGCGTCTATTAATATCTGGTTCTTTTATATTGTTGACTGGTATTCCATAATATGAATATACCACATTTTGCTTATCCATTTATCAGTTAATGAATAATTGGGTTGCTTCTAATTTTATATTATTATGAATAACGCTGCTGTGAATATCACTAGATAAGTTTTTGTGGAGACATATGTTTTCTTGGGTTTCTCTTGGATAGTATCTTTAGTGAAGCATGGTGTAGTACAATGCTCTGTGATAACGGAAATATTCCTATAGCCACACTGTATGATACAGTAGTCCCTAGCCACATGTGACTCTTTGGCACTTGAAATGTGGCTAGTGTGACTGAGAAAACTAAATTTGGATATTATTTAATTCTAATTAACTTACGTTTAAATTTAAATAGTCACATGTGGTTAGTGGCTATTGTATTGCATGATGCCGTGAATGGGATTACTAGGTCAAATGGTAAAATTATGTTTAAATTTAGAGTATGTTGACGTAGTATTTTTTAAAGTGGTTGTACCATTTGTCATTACCATTGGCAGGGCGTGATACTTCCAATTGCTCCACATTCTTGCCAACATAATGTCAGTTCTTTCAGCTTCAAGCAAATATGTTGCCTGTTTTTTATTGGATTGTCTTATTAATATTGTGTTAATATTAATATTGTGTTGTAAAGATTCTGGATGCAAGCTCTTTTTCAGATTTATGCTCTGCAAATACTTTCTCCCAAATGTAGCTTGTCTTTTGTTAACTTGAAGACGTGATAGCTAATTTTATGTGTCAACTTGGCTAGGCTAGGCTGCGCTTCCCAGATATTTGGTCAAACGTTATTCTGGATGTTTCAGTAAGGGTGTTTTTTGGATTGAACTGACATTTAAATTGGTGGCCCAAAGACTTGAACTGCAACTTCTCTGGGTCTCCAGTCTGCTGGCTTATCCTGCAGATTTTGGGCTTGCCAAGTCTCCACACAATCACATGAGTCAATTTCTTAAAATTCCTTCCTTCCTTCCTTCTTCCTTCCTTCCTTCCTTCCTTCCTTCCTTCCTTCCTTCCTTCCTTCCTTCCTTCCTTCCTTCTTCCCTCCCTTCCTCCTTCCCTCCCTCCTTTCTTTCTTTCTTCTCTATCATCTATCATCATCTACCTATCTATCCTCTACCTATCATCTATGTATATTTATAATCTATCTAATCATCTATCTATCATCAGTCTGTATCTGTCATCTATCTATCCATATCCTGTTGGTTCTGTTTCTCTGGAAAACCCTAATACAAAGAAGACATGGTGTTAATTTTCACAAAGTTCATTTTATTAATTGGTTTATTCTTTTATAGATTTTGTGTGTGTGTGTGTTCTGTGTAAGAAATCTCTCCTTACCCAATTTGACAAAGATTTTGTTATTTGTTGTGTTCTAGAACTTTTATGGTTTCAGCTAACGTATTTAGGTTTATGATTCATTTTGAGTCGTTTTATTTCTGGTGTGAGATTAGGGAGTATTATTATTTTCCAAGTAGGTATCCTATTGTTCTAATACCATTTGTTGTAAAAGTTACCTTTACCTATTAAATTACACTTATGCTTTTTGAGAAAAACAATTTATCATGTAAGTATGGATTTATTATTGACCCTATTCTGTTCCATTGATCTTTATTTCTCTCATGAAGCTAATGCCCCACTGACTTGATTAATGTAGTTTTGTAATAACCCTAGAAATTAAGGAGTGCAAATTCTTCAAATCTGGTCCTCTTTTCCTTTTAGTTCTTTGAGGTCCTTTGTATTTGCATATAAATTTTAAAATCAACTTGTCTATTTCTTTAAAAATAAAATCCTGCTGGTATTTTAATTGGAATTGCATGACTCTGTGGATTGGTTTGGGAAGAATTACCGTTTTCACTACCTTGAGTTTTCCAAAACATGCGAGCAATATTTTATATTTTTCAGTATATTAATCTTGTATTTTTCAATAATTTATTTCAAGTATTTTGATGTTATTATAAATGGAATTGTTTTATAATTTTATTTTCTAATTGTTCATTGCTACTGTACATGAATACTAATTATCTTTGTGCATTTATCTTGTATCCTGTGAACTTGCCCAACTTATTTTCTTTAATTCTAGTAATTTTTTTTTTTTTGGTAGAGTCATTAAGAACCTGTTTGAACATGTCACTTCAAGTTAAGAGTTTTATTTTTCCCTTCCAAGTTTTTATGTCTTTTTCTTTCTTTTTCTTGTCTTACTGCACTGGTTAGGACCTTCAGTATAATATTGAATGGAAGTGTTGAAAGCAGACATTCTTGCCTTGATCTTGGAAAGCCAAGCCTTGGTATTTTGTTGCTAGCTGCAAATTTTATCACAGATGCCTTTAATTGGGTTAAGAAAGTTCCCTTTTATTCCTCATTTCCTGAGAGGTTTTATCATAAATGGGAGTTGAATTTTATTAAGTGCTTTTTTTCCTTGCATCTTTTGCAATGCTCATGTGTTCTTTTTTTCTTTATTCCATTAACATGGAGAATTACTTTTGATGATTTTATTTTTATTTGTTTTTTAGAAGATTTTATTTATTTATTTATTTGACAGATCAAGAGTGAGTACAAGCAGGGGGAACAGCAGGGAGAGAGAGAGAAGCACGCTCCCACTAAGCAGAGAGCCTGACGTAGGGCTCCATCCCAGGACCCTGGGATGATTTTAATTGTTATAAAAACTTTAATTTCTGAAACAAACCTTACATGGTCATGAAATATTGTTCTTTTTACATAATGTTGAATTCATTTTACTAAAATTCTGTTAAATGTTTTTTATCTGTGTTCATGAGGAATAATTATCTGTAGCTTTCTTTTTTCTATCTTTGACTGGCTTGGTATCATGGTAGTAATGGCCTTATAAAGTGAGCTGTGAGGCATTCCCTCTTCTATTTTTTGCAAGTTTGTGTTAAAAGAATAATAACTCTGCCTAAAATATGTGAAAGAACACACTAGTGTACCCATATCCTAATTTTCTTTGAGGAAGGTATTATATATCAAATTGAATATTTTTTATTGATAGAGAGCTTTATACGTTTTGTTTTTTAAAATCAATTTCAATAATTTTTACCATTTGAGGATTATGTCCATTGAATCTACACTGTCAAACTTATTGGTATTATGTTTTTGCTAGTACTCCCTTATTATCACTTTAATGTATGTAAGATAGCTAGTTATGTCCCCCTTTTATTCCTAAAATTGCCATTTTTTCTCTTTTTCTTTTTAGATTGTCTTGCTAGAGGCTTATTAATTTTAGCAAACTTCTCAAATAACTAGTTTTGGATTCATTGATTTTCTCTATTTTTCTATTTTCTCTTTGACAGAATTCTGCTCTTAACTTTGTTTTTCCCCCTCCTTCAACATACTTTGGGTATACTTTCTCTTCTCTTTCTAATTCCTTAGGGTGGGTGGCAGATCATTAATGTTCCATTTTTCTTTTTTTCCTTAGAGAAAAGCAAGCCTGAGTGCTTCCTCCTTGGTGCAGGTGGGAAACTGAAAGCTCACAAGAGCTGCCTGAGTTCAGTGACTCCCACCCCAGCCCTAGCCCTAGCCCCTGACTACAGTAAAGACCCAGATTATCCCTGTTGTGTTGGGGTTAATGTAGAGCATGAAATCAGCCATAATACCAGGCTTGCTAAAATGTGAGACAGAAGCTGCTGGGGGCGAAGGAAGGTCTCGGAGAAGGGCGTGGGACTTTGGAATGCCGGCCCCTGACCACTCCGCCGTTGGAATGCCGTGGAGAGATGCCTTCCCCGAAGCTCTCTTAGCCTAAACAGCCGCTGGGTGATCTAAGAGAAGTATGCACTGTCCCTTAGGCTATGTTTAGCACAACACGCAGACTAGCATATCTTATCTTTCTCATAAATCCTCCCAGTTTCAGTAAGACCCCTTGTCACAATCATGTGCTTGAGAAACAGTGAAAAGGATTTGTGATTATCCTGAAGGACCAATAAAAGCGGGAGCAAAGAAGAGCAAAGGGTCTTTGTCTCTGAGCATTGACCCCCTTGCCTTCTCTTCTCTTGCACGGCAAAGTTTGGAGTCATCTTTCATCCGTTGGTACAGGGATTGCTGGCCATTCCCAGCACTGTTGGACCTGTTACTGGTCTGCTCTGGTTTCACCTGCCTCCCACAGATGACCTTAGCAGGTACTAATTTAGCCACTGCTGCCTTCTTGTCCTTACTGCTTGCATGCCTTGTTTTTCCACAGATTTCCTTCCATGTCACCTCTCTTGACATTTGTAACTATTGTAGACATCCTATAGTTTGGACTAGTTTTTAATTCCATTCTGACAACCTCTTTCAGTCGTTGTCCGTTACATCTGATATAATTGTTCATATGTTTGACTTTGGGGCTACCATTTTATTATTTGTTGTCCACTTCTCTCTTCTGTTATTTTTTCTTTTCATTCCTCAGTTTTTCCTTTATTGACTTTTGTGAGATTATTTGAATATTTTCAGAATTTCATTTTAATTTTTCTATTGGCTCTTCAACTAAATTCTTTTTTAAAAAAGAGGCTGCTCTCCCGTATAAAACATATACCCTTAACGTTTAAGTCTAACTATTATTAAAACTGTATCAGTTCATGCAAAACATAGCAAACCTTGCAATTGTGTATTGCCATGACTGTTCCTAATTTTTCATGTTGTAATTATTATATGTGTCATATCCACATAGATTATAAACCCTAAAGGAAATGTTATAATTTTTGCTTGAAACAGTTATGTGATTTATACAGAAATGAAGAAAAAAAAACCATTTCTTTCACTTTTTAAATTTATTATGACATTTATCATTTTTAGTATGCTTTGGCATATTCTGTGGATCTGAGTCTGATATAATTTCCATTAATCCTGAAGAACTTCTTTTGTCATCTCATATAAAGCAGATATGCTGGCAAAGAATTCTGTCAGTTTTCTTTTCTCTGAAAATTTCTTTATTTTGCCTTCATTTTTGAAGAATGTTTTCATTTAGATATAGAATTCTGGGTAGATTTCTTTTAGCATTAAAAAAATGATGAATTTATTAATTAATTTTAAGTAGGGTCCATGCCCAATGTGGGGCTTGAACTCACGAACTTGAGATCACGAGTTGCATGCTCTACTTGCTGAGCCAGCCAGGTGCCCCTCTTTTAGCATTTTATAGTTGTTCTACTCTAAGCTGATATCCATGGTTTTTTAATTTCTGCTTTTTAAAAAATTTTAAATTCAATTACTTAACATGTAGTGTATTACTAGTTTCAGAGGTAGAGTTCAGTGATTACTGGTTTTATATAATACCCAGTGCTCATTACTTCACCTGCCCTCCTTAATGTCCATCACTCAGTTACCAGATCCCTCTACCCCTTCCTCTCCAGCAACCCTCAGTTTGTTTCCTGAGATTAAGAGTCTCTTATGGTTTGTCTCGCTCTCTGATTTCATCTTGTTTTATTTTTCCCTCCCTTCCCCTAAGATCCTCTGTCTTATTTCTCAAATTCTTCCTATCAGTGAGATCATATGATACTTATCTTTCTCTGATTGACTTATTTCACTTAGCATAATACCCTCTAGTTCCATACACGTCATTGCAAAGGGCAAGATTTCATTTTTTTGATGGCTACATAATATTCCATTGTATATATATACTACATCTTCTTTATCCATTCATCTGCTGATGGACATCTAGGCTCCTTCCATAGTTTGGCTATTGTGGACATTGCTGCTATAAACATTGAGGTGCATGTGCCCCTTCGGATCACTACATTTGTATCTTTGGGGTAAATACCCAGCAGTGCAATTGCTGGGTCATAGGGTAGCTCTATTTTCAACTTTTTGAGGAACTCCATACTGTTTTTCCAGAGTGGCTGCACCAGCTTGCATTCCCACCAACAGTGTAAAAGGGTTCCCCTTTCTCCACATCCTCGCCAACGTCTGTCATTTCCTGACTTGTTAATTTTAGCCAATCTGACTGGTCTGAGGTGGTATCTCATTGTGGTTTCGATTTTTATTTCCCTGATGTCAAGTGATGTTGAGTATTTTCTCATGTGTCTGTTGGCCATTTGTATGTCTTCTTTGGAGAAATGTCTGTTCTTGTCTTCTGCCCATTTCTTGATTGGATTATTTGTTCTTTGGGTGTTGAGTTTCATAAGTTCTTTATAGATTTTGGATACTAGCTCTTTATCTGATATGTCATTTCCAAATATCTTCTCCCATTCTGTCGGTTGTCTTTTGGTTTTGTCGACTGTTTTCTTTGCTGTGCAAAAGCTTTTTATCTTGATGAAGTCCCAATAGTTCAGTTTTACCTTTGTTTCTCTTGCCTTTGGAGACGTATCTAGCAAGAATTTGCTGGGACTGAGGTCACAGAGATTGCTGCCCTGTGTTCTCCTCTAGGATTTTGATGGATTCCTGTTTCATATTTAGGTCTTTCATCCATTTTGAGTCTATTTTTGTGTATGGTCTAAGAAAATGGTCCATTTTCATTCTTCCAATTTTCCCAACACCATTTGTTGAAGAAACTGTCTTTTTTCCACTGGGTATTCTTTTCTGCTTTGTCAAAGATTAGTTGACCGTAGAATTGAGGGTCCATTTCTGGGTTCTCTATTCTGTTCTATTGATCTTTTCTGGGTTCTCTATTCTGTTCTATTGATCTATCTGTCTGTTTTTGTGCCAATATCATACTGTCTTGATGATTACAGCTTTGTAATAGAGCTTGAAGTCCAGAATTGTGATGCCACCAGCTTTGGTTTTCTTTTTCAACATTCCTTTGGCTATTTGGTGTCTTTTCTGGTTCCATACAAATTCTAGTATTATTTGTTCCACTCTGTGAAAAAAGTTGATAGCATTTTGATAGGGATTACATTGAATGTATAGATTGCTCTAGGTAGCATAGACATTTTAATAATATTTGTTCTTCTAATCTGTGAGCATGGAACATTTTTCTATTTCTTTGTGTCTCCCTCAGTTTCTTTCATGAGTGTTTCTATACCCTAACAATGAGACAGAAGAAAGAGAAATTAAGGAGTTGATCCCATTTACAATTACACCAAAAACCATAAGATACCTAGGAATAAATATAACCAAAGAGGCAAGGGATCTGTACTCAGATATCCATGGCTTCTTATGAGAAAAAAGCTACCAATTTGCTCATCGTTCCCCTGTTTATAATCTTTCATTTTTCCCTTGTTGATTTCAAGATTTGCCCATTATTTTGGCTTGCAGTAGTTGAATAATGCGAAAATCTGAGAAATCAACCAGGTCCAGCCACTATAGATGGGACAAAAAAAGGAAGATTGCAGGGAAGATTATGGGAACCCATTGTCTCTGTGTAGCTGCTTCCCCTGTAGGTACACATCCAAGGGCCTGGTAGAGAACCTGGGGCTGTTCTTGGTCAGTAGGGTTAGAAAGTGGTTAAAATGTACATGAAACAGAGAAGAGAGAGTGATCTGAGGCCTGCTAGACACTTTTGCTTTTGTTTGTCACCCACTATGTCACCCACTTTCTGAGAGAATGACTTGTATCCTCCAGATCTCACTCAAGATGAATTAGGAGCAGTTCAGGTTTTCAAGCACTCTTGAGGGCATTGTTTCACGAGGTATTGCTCTGGCTTAATTGTGGAGAATGCCTTGGAAAGGAGCAGGAGTGCTGCATCACACCTGTGTGGCCAAATACAGATGATAGCTCAGACGAGGAATGTGATCATGGAGGTGGTATGAAGAAAATGTCATCGAGGTACATGCTGGAGGTAGACCCAAAGACTCCGGCAGTAGATTAAATGTGATGGGAAAATATGGGGGATATGTCAAAGATGATTCAAGAATAAATGAGTAGGCACACGCCTGGGTGACTCAGTTGGTTAAGTGTCTGCCTTTAGCTCAGGTCATGATCCTAGTGTCCTGGGATTGAGCCCCGCATCGGGCTTCCTTCTCAGTGGAGAGCCTGCTTCTCCCACTCCCTCTTCTGCCCCCCCTGCTTGTGTGCTCGCTCGCTCTCCCTCTCAGTCAAATAATAAATAAAATCTTAAAAAAATTTTAAAAAAAGGATAAATGAGTAGGTGGTGGGAAAGGAGCACTGAAGGCAGGAATGGTTGGGAAACGGTAGAGGGTGAACTGACTTGGGGGGAAGAAAGGCTTAAGGTGTTTGTATCACAAGCATATGGAAACATGCACCGAGTGGTTGCATGTACGCTCCCGGATCTCAGGGCACTGAACAGCGATGGGGATCTTGATCTGAGAGCCAACAGCAAGCGATGGCAGTTGAGAGCATTATAGGTATGATATCCCAGAAGAGTGAGAACAAGACACTAGGACAGAAGTGATGGGATTGGGAGAAGAGTCCATTAACGGGCCTGATACGGAGTTATCTTTCACACACCACATATAACATATTCAGTTATTGTGATAAGGTTAACAGTTTGGAAATCATACCCTGACTGTTTCTTACTGTGTTAAAGAATGACTATAATGCAATATGGAGGTTCGCCTGTGTCTGGGTTTCTGTGGTCTGTTCTGCTTTTTATTTAGTTCCAACACAAACAATGTAAAGCATCTTACTAACAGCCCGTATCATGCAAGTTTCACTCCTCTGTATGACCATCAACCTAACACAGACAGATGACCTGTCAGCATTGCTCTCTGGGTATCTCTAATTACATGTTTTCCATTTATGAACCAAATTGTACTTGACAGCTTTTCCCCAACTGCAATCTTCTTTTAAATTGCTATCAGTTTTTTCAGTGGAAAGGTGAGACTACATTAAAAAAAAAAATACAAATGACTAACAATTTTTGACTTCCACATTCTGGTAACTTGGGTGGTAAACATATACAGTTAGATACTTACTATATATAAATAATCTTATTCCAACATGTAAAGATTAAGTTGTTTAAATTTCTACTTGGTTGAAACAAAGGTGATATCAGACTTAATAATGCAACTGCCAATGACTGTCCCTTTGGCAGTTGCTTAAGATTTCAATTAGTGCAGCACCTGGGTGGCTCAGTCCTTAAGTGTCTGCCTTAGGCTCAGGTCATGATCCCAGGGTCCTGGGATCAAGCCCCGCATCGGGCTCCCTGCTTGGCGGAAAGCCTGCTTCTCCCTTTCCCACTCCCCCTGCTTGTGTTCCCTCTCTCACTGGGTCTCTTTCTGTCAAATAAATAAATAATTTTTAAAAGTTTTAAAAAAAGATTTCAATTTGTATCTTCTGTATTGTAATTACAGTTCAGACTTTAAAGATAAGCAATGATCAGGATTCACTAAATATCAACTGTCTCTCTGCAGAATTTACCTTCAGAGAATTTCATTATGTTGGGATGTTCTATCTTTTCCCTTTTCAAAAATTATTTTATTATGAAACCAAAGCTCTGAAATACAACCATCCCATGGCTTTGTCTGGCTCTGTAGCATCATTGTGTAAAAAATAATATTCAGAGAAGCAGGTTTTAATTACCTTTGAGTAGCACATTGTCACTGGCAAAATCATTAAAGACACAACTGTGAACTTAAAAATTGTTAAAATACACAATGCTATTGTTATCAAAATCTGTGCAAGATAAAAGTCTTTATCATCTGTAGTCTCCTGTAGGTAGTGAGGTGGCTGTCTTTATGCTCTCAGGAAGGAAACACCCTGTTGATGCTCTTTATTTTATTATGCAAACCCTCTGAATTAGCATCAAAATAGGAAACAAAGTGCTTTTTTTTGGCAAGTTTTGCTTCTTTTTTTTTTTTTTTTCAGATTGCTTTCTTTGAAAAAATGTGTATGTTGCCTGGCTTTCAACCTTGTTCAGCATTTGGATTTGTAACTTTGTGATGATTTCCTTATATGGGACCTTTTCAGTGGCTGTTTGAAAAAGCAGTCTTATTTCTCAGATTGGTTATTACTATTATTATTAATGTGTCAACACACATAAGAGGTTCCGGAATAAATTAGTTAAAATGCGGTATGATATGCTAATGTCAAGTGTAGCAAATCAGCGAGGAAGAAGCCTGGCTAATTTCACATTCTTTAAAGAGAAGTGTTTATTTGGTCTACACACTCCATGCATGGGAATGTTTATTGAAATAACTATGCCCCTCAGTGCATGTTATTGCTTTGTGGTTAAGGCACATATGATATACTCCTGGACACAGATTCTGCACAGACACTTACACAGCAAATGCACACAAACTCTTTTTGAACAGCCAACTAATTGGCTATCTTACTAACTAAATATTATGACACATGACAGTGAAGTAGGCAGACTGGGGTATCAGACTGACATTCAAAAGGTGTTTCTTCCACACGCGGCTCCACAACTTAGGGTGAGTTAATCATCTGAGTCATAAGGTTATTTTCTCTGGGAGAATTTTCCACACTCCCTGAATCAGATCAGGTCATCTTTATATCTGTTTTTGTTGTATCTTCTATTAACATAGTCATAATATCCAAAGCCATTATAAAAACAACAACAAATTTAAAACAACAATAATCTGTACGATGTATTTCTTCACTGACAGATGTAAACCCCATGGGGCCAAGAGACTGTAGTCATACTATTCACCACAAGACCCTTAGAAGTTAGCGCCATGCCCAGGACACAAGACTTCTTGGGTAACTGGCTCAGTGAGAGATGGAATAAATGATGCCTACTTCCTGATCTTTGAACTGGAGAGAATATAAGATTTACCTGTAAGGTTTGTTTAGAGAGTCAAGTGACAGAGAATATGAAGCACCTAACAGCTCCTGGTTCTTAGTAGATGTTCCATATGTGCTATTCACTTCCTTTCCCTGAACAAACTGTACACAGAAGAGGAAAACTACTCTTACTGTATTTATAAGGTAAAGATAAAGTTTTTTACTTTACAGAAATGTTTTGCTAATGTGCTTTCTAGAAAGGGCTCTAATGAATCCGACTGACTTCTACCTGTCTGGATTTGACAGTCACACTAGCCGAATCGAACAGCAAATTATTTTATTTTCTTACTAATGCGACATTCACTAACCTAGTTTAGAAGTGTACACACGGAAAAGGTATCTTCTCTTCATAACAGAATCTATTACTTCTCTCTGAGCTTCTGTCAGCCTGATATATTTTTCTATCACCCCAGGAAGATCACCCTTCAGTGCAGAGCGTGGCTCACATTCTTGTACAGGTACCATCCATTAAAGGACAGCACTCTTATCCTCTTTCATTTAAACTCAGTGCACAGACTTTAATCCATAACACAATTTTTCATTTTAACAGGAAGGCATTAGCATTTTATAAAAATAGTTGTGTCCTACAGGAGAAACCCTACCAAAAGAATGGTAGTGTTAACAGTATTTCTAACACCAAAGAAATGTAGACTTGGGGAATTGGGCCTATGAGCTCAGTACTCTGATAGTGGACTCGAACCCTATGCTGTAGAATTATTGGAAGTGTTTCGGCATCATAACTCACACCTGGAGTTATTTCTAAATCATCCTACTTAAAAAAACAAAATGGTCTATCTGTTGGGGGGGGTAGGCAAATTTTTTTCTCTTATGAACTTTGACCTTACAAATGTCAAGAATCTTTTCTCACCTCTTTCAGGAATTGAACTTTAATAATTTCACTATCTGTTACTGACCGATGCTTTCCTTTGTTATTGGATCTTTTTTTAGACTCAGTGTTGAAGAATACCTGTTTCAAATATTTCAACAATTTTTTAGGTGAGCCTGTTCTAACAGTATTCATCATTTTTATACATCACCATTTCCTTATAAGCTTTCTCTTTGTGGATGGAAAGGTTTTTGCTGTCTAGTCTTGTTGTTGTTTTTAGTGCTGCAAAAATCCTGATACTTGATCATTGTAGGCTCCTTCTTTGCATGTCTGCTGGCTCCATTCAGTTTTCCTTGATATTTGGCAATAAGCATGGCTCACGGTATTCCATTTCCAAATGTAAAGCGGGTGATGAGTTGTTCTTCGATCTTTCCTTGTCAGAGCATTGAGTGGTGGTAAATTTGTTAAGGTGGGCAGCTATCTTTACTTCCAAAAGACAATTTTGTACTGTGATCAACTGGTCTTAGAAAATTTTGAGCTATGCACCGTACTTCAGGAAGTGCTTTTCAGATGTGTTTGCACTTAAGGTAATTTCTCATTTGTACCTTAGTATTTAGGGAAATTTATTTAAAAAGAGTGTGGAACTGAATTTGGGTATCTATTATCACTCTTTTTTCTATTCCATACTCCAGTCATTTGCTGTTCCCTACTGAAGAGTCTTCCAGACCAAGTGCCTCTTTTTTTTTTGGACCAAGTGCCTCTTTATGGTACCTTTCAATATTCGGATAGGGCATGAATCTGATCATGGTCTGAGGTATTTAGTTTTTCCTCGGTGAAAGGCCATTTGTTTTTGAGGGTTTTGTACTTTTACATTTAAAAACTGGTTGCATAACTGTGCTCAAGAAGCAAACCAAAAGGAGGTCATTTTATTGGTTTCCATGCAAGCTTACTCAGAGTTTAAAGGAAAATTAATTGGTTCGTACACAGAAAACAAGTGTACTTAAAGTGCATGTACATATATATGAATATATAAAGTAAATATATATAACGAATACACACACATATATGTTTGCTTTTTTATATACGTCTATTTATATACATATACCTGAATTATTGCTAGGTAGAAAATATAATTTCCTTCAGTTATTACACCAGTTTTATGGCTGCATTCTTCAAAATTTAACTTCCTGCTGATGATATATTGAAGATTATACTGAATTAAGAGAAGAAAAATTTTAAGAGCCATTTATTTTGTTCTAATATTTATGCCAGATTTTAAAATGTTCTCATTTCATTAATTACTGTTTTTCTTAGAGCTTCTTGAAGACTGATTTCTGAATATTATTCAAAATACAGGCAAATAATGTAGTCTTTTTACTGTTTTGTCTTCAAAGATATTATAAAGAGTCTTTTCCTCAAATTAATTATTTCTTTTAAAGATTTTATTTATTTATTTGAGAGAAAGAGAGAGAACACAAGCAGTGGGGAGAGGCAGAGGGAGAGGGAGAAGAGACTTCCCTCTGAGCGGGGAGCATGATATGGGGCTTGATCCCAGGTCCCTGAGATCACGACCTGAGCTGAAGGCAGATGCTCAACAGACTGAGCCATCTAGGCACCCACCACAATGAATTATTAATTGGAATTTGAAGGGGCAAGAAAGAACATTTTCTAAATTTTAAAATTTTAGTAATATTTTTCATTGATCTCTTGTGACCAAATGTCTATACATATCTTTGTGTTGGTTAAACTTTATGTCTTTTCATTGTTTTTTTTTATTTTTTATTTTTATTTTTTGTAGTTTTTAATTTTATTATATTAGTATAATACATCATTAGTTTTTGATGTAGTGATCCATGATCCATTGTTTTCGTATAACACCCAGTGCTCCATGCAGTACGTGCCCTCCTTAACACCCATCACCGGGCTAACCAATCCTCCCTCCCCCGTCCCCTCTAGAACCCTGTTTGTTTCTCAGGTCCATAGTCTCTCATGGTTCATCTCTCCCTCCAATTCCCCCCCATTTTTCCCTTCCTTCTCCTAATGTCCTCCATGTTATTCCTTATGTTCCACAAATAAGTGAAACCATATGATAATTGACTTTCTCTGCTTGACTTATTTCGCTTAGCATAATCTCCTCCAGCCCCATCCATGTTGATGTAAAAGTTGGGTATTCATCTTTTCTGATGGCTGAGTAATATTCCATTGTATATATGGACCACATCTTTATCCATTCGTCTGTTGAAGAGCATCTCAGCTCTTTCGGCAGTTTGGCTATTGCGGACATTGCTGCTATGAACATTGGGGTGCATATGGCCCTTCTTTTCACTACATCTGTGTCTTTGGGCAATTGCTGGGTCATAGGGTAGCTCTATTTTTAAATTTTTGAGGAACCTCCATGCTGTTTTCCAAAGTGGCTGTACCAACTTGCATTCCCACCAACAGTGGAAGAGGGTTCCCCTTTCTCCACAACCTCTCCAACATTTGTTGTTTCTTTCCCTGTCCATTTTGGCCATTCTAACTGGTGTAAGGTGGTATCTCAGTGTGGTTTTGATTTGGATTTCCCTGATGGCTAATGATGATGAACATTTTTTCATGTGTCTTTTAGCCATTTGTACGTCTTCTTCAGAGAAGTGTCTGTTCATCTCTTCGGCCCACTTTTTGACTTCGTTATTTGTTTTTTGGGTGCTGAGTTTGAGAAGTTCTTTATAGATCTTGGATACCAGCCCTTTATCTGTAGTGTCATTTGCAAATATCTTCTCCCATTCTGTGGGTTGCCTCTTTGTTTTGTTGACTGTTTCCTTTGCTGTGCAGAAGCTTTTTATCTTGATGAAGTCCCAAAAGTTCATTTTTGTTTTTGTTTCACTAGCTTTTGGAGATGTGTCTTGAAAGAAGTGTCTGTGGCCCATGTCAAAGAGGTTACTGCCTATGTTCTCCTCTAGGATTTTGATGGATTCCTGTCTCACATTGAGGTCTTTCATCCACTTTGAGTTTATCTTTGTGAGTGGTGTTAGAGAATGGTCGAGTTTCATTCTTCTGCATGTGGCTGTCCAATTTTCCCAGCACCATTTATTGAAGAGACTGTCTTTTTTCCATTGCATGTTTTTTCCTGCTTTGTCAAAGATTATTTGACCATAGAGTTGAGGGTCCATATCTGGGTTCTCTATTCTGTTCCGTTGGTCTGTATGTCTGTTTTTGTGCCAGTACCATGCTGTCTTGGTGATCACTGATTTGTAATGTGATCACCAAATTCCAATGTAATGCAATGCCCCCAGCTTTGTTTTTCTTTTTCAACATCTCCTTGTCGATTCGGGGTCTTTTCTGATTCCATACAAATTTTAGGATTGTTTGTTCCAGCACTTTGAAAAATGTCATTGGAATTTTGATCGGGATGGCATTGAAGGTATAGATTGCTCTGGGTAGCATAGACATTTTAACAATGTTTATTCTTCCGATCCATGAGCATGGAATATTTTTCCATCTTTTTGTGTCTTCTTCAATTTCTTTCATGAGTGTTTTGTAGTTCCTAGAGTATAGATCCTTTACCTCTTTGGTTAGGTTTATTCTGAGGTATCTTATGGTTTTTGGTGCTATTGTAAATGGAATCATTTCTTTAATTTCTCTTTCTACAGTTGTGTTGTTAGTGTATAAGAAAGAAACTGATTTCTGTGCATTGATTTTGTATCCTGCCACATTACTGAATTGCTGGATGAGTTCTAGTAATTTGGGGGTGGAGTCTTTTGGGTTTTCCACATAAAGTGTCATGTTGTCTGCGAAAAGAGAGAGTTTGACTTCTTCTTTGCCAATTTGAATACCTTTTATTTCTTTTTGTTGTCTGATTGCTGTTGCTAGAACTTCTAGTACTATGTTGAACAACAGTGGTGAGAGTGGGCACCCTTGACGTGTTCCTGATCTTAAGGGAAAGGCTCTCAGCTTTTCCCCATTGAGGATGATATTCGCTGTGGGTTTTTCATAGATGGATTTTATGAGCTTGAGGAATGTTCCCTCTATCCCTATACTCTGGAGAGTTTTAATCAGGAAAGATTGTTGTATTTTGTCAAATGCTTTTTCTGCATCAATTGAGAGGACCATATGGTTCTTCTCCCTCCTCTTATTAATGTGTTCTATCACATTGATTGATGTGCGAATGTTGAACCACCCTTGCATCCCGGGGATAAATCCCACTTGGTCATGGTGGATGATCCTTTTAATGTATTGTTGGATCCTATTAGCTAGGATTTTGTTGAGGATTTTGGAATCCATATTCATCAGGGATATCAGTCTGAAATTTTCCTTTTTGATGGGGTCTTTGCCTGGTTTGGGGATTAAGGTAATGCTGGCCTCATACAATGAGTTTGGAAGTTTTCCTTCTGTTTCTATTTTTTGAAACAGCTTCAGTGGAATAGGTATTCTTTCTTCTTTGAATGTTTGGTAGAATTCCCCAGGGAATCCATCAGGCCCTGGACTCTTGTTTTTTGGGAGGTTTTTGATCACTGCTTCAATCTCGTTACTGGTTATTGGCCTATTCAGGTTGTCAATTTCTTCCTGTTTCACTCTTGGCAGCATATAGGTTTCCAGGAAGGCCTCCATTTCATCCAGATTGCTCAGTTTATTGGCATATAGTTGTTGATAATAATTTCTAATAATTGTTTCTATTTCCTTGGTGTTAGTCGTGATCTCTCCCCTTTCATTCATAATTTTATTAATTTGGGTCCTTTCTCTCTTCTTTTGGATAAGTCTGGCCAGTGGTTTATCGATCTTATTAATTCTTTCAAAGAACCAACTTCTAGTTTCATTGATCTGATCTACTGTGTTTCTGGTTTCTAATTCATTGATTTCTGCTCTAATTTTAATTATTTCTCTTCTAATGCGTGGCTTAGGCATCGTTTGTTAGTCCTTTAAGGTGTAGAGTTAGTTGGTGAATTCGAGATTTTTCTATTTTTTTGAGTGAGGCTTGGATGGCTATGTACTTCCCCCTTAGGACCGCCTTTGCAGTATCCCATAGGTTTTGGACCAATGTGTTTTCGTTCTCATTGATTTCCATGAATTGTCTAAGTTCTTCTTTGATTTCTTGGTTGACCCAAACATTCTTGAGCAGAGTGGTCTTTAGCTTCCAAGTATTTGAATTTCTGCCAAATTTTTTCTTGTGATTGAGTTCCAGTTTTACAGCATTGTGGTCTGAGAATATGCAGGGAATCATCTCAATCTTTTGGTATCGGTTGAGACCTGATTTGTGACCCAGTATATGGTCTATTCTGGAGAAAGTTCCATGTGTGCTCGAGAAGAATGAGTATTCTGTTGTTTTAGGGTGGAATGTTCTGTAAATATCTATGAGGTCCATCTGGTCCAATGTCCATTCAAACCTCTTGTTTCCTTGTTGATTTTCTGCTTAGATGATCTGTCCATTGCTGAGAGTGGAGTATTGAGGTCTCCTACAATTAACGTATTGTTTTCAATATGACTATTTTGGTTAACAGTTGGCTGATGTATATGGCTGCTCCCATGTTGGGGGCATAGATATTTACAATTGTTAGATCTTCTTGTTGGATAGACCCTTTAAGAATGATATAGTGTCCTTTTGTGTCTCTTATTACAGACTTTAGTTTAAAATCTAATTTGTCTGATATAAGAATTGCTACCCCAGCTTTCTTTTGAGGTCTGCTGTCATGGAAGATGGATCTCCATCCCTTCACTTTCAGTCTGGATGTATCTTTAGGTTCAAAATGAGTCTCTTGTAGACAGCATATGGATGGGTCCTGTCTTTTTATCCAATCTGCAACCCTGTGCCGTTTTATGGGAGCATTTAGGCCATTCATGTTGAGAGTGATTATTGAAAGATATGAATTAATTGTCATCATGTTGCCTGTGAAGACGTTGTTTTTATAGATTGTCCCTGTAAATTGCTGTTGTAGATCACTCTTGGGGTCTTTCTCCTTTTATAGAACCCCCTTTAATATTTCTTGCAGGGCCGGCTTCTTTCAACTTCTGCCAGTCGTGGAAGCTCTGCATCTCTCCATCCATTCTAAATGAAAGCCTTGCTGGATAAAGTATTCTTGGCTGCATGTTCTTCTCATTTAGTACTCTGAATATGTCTTGCCAGGCCTTTCTGGCTTGCCAGGTCTCTGTGGATAGGTCTGATGTTATTCTGATGTTCCTCCGTCTGTACGTAAGGAATCTCTTCCCCCTAACTGCCCTTAAGATGGTTTCCTTGGTTCTAAGATTTGCAAGTTTTGCTATTACATGCCGGGGTGTTGGCCTGTTTTCTTTGATCTTAGGAGGGGTCCTCTCTGCCTCTAGGACTTGAATGTTTGTTTCATTCCCCAGATTAAGGAAGTTCTCAGCTACGATTTGCTCAAATACATCTTCTAGCCCTCGCTCTCTCTCCACTCCCTCCGGGATTCCAATTATTCTGACATTGGAATGCCTCATGGTGTCACTTATTTCTGTGATTCTATTTTCATGGATTCTGAGTTGTTTTTCCCTGGCCTCCTCTTTTCCCTTTTTATCTATTATATTGTCTTCCAGGTCGCTTATTCTCTCTTCTGTCTCAGTTACCCTAGCTGTTAGATTATCTAGATTGGATTGGATCTCATTGATAGCATTTTTAAGTTCTGCCAATTCAGCTTTCATTTCTGCCCTTAGAGACTCTATGTTGCCATTAATTGATTTCTCCATTCTAGCCATTGTCTTCACAATTGCTAGCCTGAATTCCATCTCTGACATCTTGGTTATGTCTGCATCCATTTGTAAATCTGCAGCATAAGTCATAATCTCTGAGTCTTTTCTGTCTTGGGGGCTCCTCCTCCTAGTCATTCTGTTGATGGGTGTTTGAGGGAATGTATAGAGTCCAAATTATTGACCAGAACCCACGCAAGATGCACCTGTTTTCTTGGGACCTTAGGGTTGCTGGCCTCTTGTTTTCCCAGCCTGTCTTCTGCGGGAGGGGCCTGCCGCGCTATTACTCAGGCAACCCTGTTTGGGCGGAGTTGCCCTGCGCCCCTGTGGTGGGGGATGGGCTCAGTGGGAATCAGTCTTTGGGGCTTTTGTTCTCTGGCGCCTTTCCACATCTCTTCTGCGAATTAGAGCAGAAGAGACCGTTTCCAGCCCTGTGCCTCAGGGCAGAGAGATCTCAGTCTGTTCTTCAGTGAGCTCTCCCGGCCACACTGTCTCCATTTCTGTCCGTGCTGCTATAAACTGCAGCGTCCTGGGTTGTGCGTCCCTCCTCAGCGCTCCCAGCCCTGCCTCCAGGTCGGGGCTCGTCTCTGCTCTTTGTGCTTCTAAAACCGCCAGCCGCTCCCAATTCACACGCCTGCGACTCCGCTGCTTGGGGTTTCCACCCCCGGGGGTTGCAGTTCACCGGCAGGACCCCGGCGCACCGGGTTTCCGCCTCAGAGGCTGCAGTTCGTGTGCGCGCGACCCCGCTGGTCTGGTCCTCCACCCCGGGGGCTGCCCTAAAGTCCTTTCCTGACGCTACCGGCCTGTGAGTCTGTGCCTCCTCCGCAGCGCGTGAGGCTGTCACTCACCGGCGGTGTAGGATCCCCACGTCCAGGCTCCCTCCCGCTGCCGTTTATCCTCCGATATCTGCCCGCAGAATCACGGCTCCCCGCTTTGTACCTCAAAACCAACTGCCTGCGATATTCTGTTTGTAGAGATCCAGATCTTACATCTCAGGCTGGTTTCGCGGGTGCTCAGAGTGGTCTGGTAGATATCCAGCTCAATTCCGGGGACCAGTTGAAATAGGGTCCCCTACTCCTCCGCCATCTTTCCCCTACCCCCTCTTTTCATTGTTTTTACTCTGGGATTGACAATCCTACCTACAAGTACTTATATAGTTATTAAAGTAAAGCTAAAAATAATATTTCAACTCAATTAAAAACTCTCAAAACACTCTTAATTTTTACTTGATTTTGTCATGCCTGATTCCATTACTCTTCATTTTTCTCTCCTTTTTTTGTTAAGCTATGTATGACTCATCTTTCTGTATTCATCGAGAATGTCACCTCCTCAGGGCACCCTTCTTTGACCCCAGACTCCACATTTGTAAGCTCTGATTATGTGCACTTGATTATTTACTTGTTTGTTCTTTTTTTCCCTTGGGATAGCTTGTAAGTTCTAAAGGAGCCCCCTTATGTTCTTTTCACCATTTTATCCCTCATCCCTAATATGGGGCCTTACACACAGTACATAGTAAATTGCTGCTAGGAGGGTTCCATGGGCCAAAAAATAATCACTATTGACCTCCATAATGCATGTGGTAGAATGCATATTGTGGAATTTCAAATCCGTGATGTCACCATTAGGAACATTGCTTCATTATCAATAGCCAGAAGCCAGTAAGGATGATATCATGAGGGAGTTAACCATCTTTTGATTCTGAATGGACTATTGCAGAAATCTGAGAAGAATTAATGGCACATAGAATCACGGGAATGTATTTCTCAAAATGGCATCGGTGTTTTAAGAAATTTAGATGAATGACAGTGATTTTTTGTCAATTTTAATATGTAAGTAAGTAAACCAATGAAAGATTGTTGTCAGATTATCATGGAATGTTAAAAATATATATATAACCCAACAATGAACAGGCTTCAAAGAAAAAAAGGTAGAACAACTCTGGTTAGAACTTTTGGTTTGTTTTAGCCAGGAAGGTAACTTGGTATCTGTTATTCCATATTGACTGTTGACACAAATTCCTTCCTGAACAAGTTTTAGCACCAAATTTATAAAGAAATTTCCCCAGAGCCTTTCTGTTTTAGAATTGTCAATGAAGGATTGTGGACTGCTGTAGTCTTCACTTGGTCTAAGTCATAGGCTACAAATTCCTAAGGCACAGTCAAGCTCATGCTGGAGAATACTTGTGCTCTGATGTATTTATTTCTATAATCACAATTTTACATTATAGGATCAGTACAAAGTGCATTTGTTATCATTTCCACTCTAAGAAAATATCCTATTCATTTTTATATAAACTATATATTTTTTCTCTGAAAGCATTTATAAAAAATTGATGACATTTCCCAATCATCTGCCAATCGTATTTTATAATCTTGTTGTATATATCTGTAAGGGAACTATCTTAAAGGGTTACTAAATCTATTTCTTGAGCTGAAGGTAGTTCAGAGAATCATTAAAATTTCTTTGCAAAATGTGGGAGTAAGTCACGGAGTTTTCAGGATTATTGCTTGTCAAACACTTGTATTATGTGGCAAAATTTTAAAGTAACATTCTGTGTTTCTAAAACACTTTTTTCAGTGTGGCAACCTTGTTTCTGGTTTGCAGTTCTTCTAATTGCTGTAAGTCTCATGAAAGTAAAAAATCTATATTTTATTCATTCTCCCTTTAGGGCAATTACTAACTCATTAATTACTAATTTCTCAGTCTAACACTTGTTCATATGTTACAGATTTTCTCATACTAATTCCAGAGAATGTTCCTTCAATTTGTACTTTATAATCAGAAGTTTCTATTATTTTATTTTTATTGATATGCACATTCCCCCAAACTGTGTGACAAAGTGCCGAGGGGCATCATGGCAAATTCACGGGGCACCGTGGAACCTTTTTAAATTATAAAGAATCACAGTGATACCAGCCATGTTGAACACTCTGTAAGCTACTAGATTGAGCTAGTTCAAAATTTCAACATTAGACCATGAAACATTCTTTTGGTTAGAATATATCTTTACAAAGCTGAATTTTGGCAGTTGCTCTGATGAATAACAAGGGCCATGCACAAATTGATGTGGACTAGGAAATGGGGACAATGTTGTACAGTCTGATCCTGAGGTTTGAGAAGTTATGAATGCCCACATCTCATATTTCAGTAATTGGGATTTTTTTCAGAGTGAAAGTAAAATACTATTTTGTGTTTAATTCATCTGTACTATATATATTTTTAAAGATTTTATTTATTTGAGAGCAAGAGAGCAAGCACAAGCAGGGGCAGGGGGCAGGGGACAGAGGGAGAGGGAGAAGCAGACTTCCCGCGGAGCAGGGACCCTGAGGTAGGGCTTGATCCCAGGACCCCGGGATCACAACCTGAACCAAAGACAGATGCTTAACCGACTGAGCCACCCAGGCATCCCTCATCTGTATTATATTTTAAAATACTAAATTGTTATGACGTAAGTATTATTAAGTTGTTTAGTGCCATCTACTTAAGAAACAGATGCTTCCTTTGCTGTAGGGCTTCTGAGATGCTCAGGGGGCCATGAAATGAGAAGGTGTGGGACCCTCTGTACTGTGTCCTTCTCTGGATGGGCACTAACAGTGAAAGTAATAAGAATGAAAAATTTTATATATATGTAGTTACATATATATATATACAAGCATTTTCTTTGTAAGGAGTATTATATATAGTATTTCTCATGCATTCTATAAAGTTATAATGTTAAAATCTTTTTTTTTTAAGATTTTATTTATTTGTCAGAGAGAGAGCACAAGCAGGGGGAGCAGCAGAGGGAGAGCGAGAAGCAGGCTCCCCACTAAGCAGGGAGCCCAAGGACCCTGGGATCATGACCTGAGCTGAAGGCAGATGCTTAAGCGACTGAGCCACCCAGGTGTCCCAAAAATCTTTTCAACAAAAAAATCTTTTCAGGTTTCAGAAAACTGAACTTTTTCCCCCTTAACTGCATTAAGTGACAGGCAGTTCTATGTTTTCAACCTGTCTGGACGTGATAAAGATATTTACCATCTTTTTCATAACTAAAAGAAAATAGCACATAATAAAATCATTACCCAAATCTCATGAGTTAGATGTATCTAGAACTAATTTTAAGTTGAGTTTCTTTCTTTTTTTTTTTTTTTAAGATTTATTTATTTATTTGAGAAAGAGAGTGCCCTCACGCAGGGGACAGGGCAGAGGGAGAGAGAGAGAAACTCTAGCGGATGCCTTGCTGAGTTTGGAGCCCCCACGTGGGGCTTGATCTCAAGACCCCGAGATCATGACCTGAACCAAAATTAAGAGTTGCATGCTTAACTGACTGTGCCACCCAGGGGCCTCGAGTTTCTTTCTTTTTAAAAAAAGTTATCTCCAAGTTAAAAGTGAAAGAGAGTGGAAAAGAAAATATTGTTGAGGGCTACACTTTCATAGTACACAGATCCCTATCCATGTACTTCAAATTACCAACATCTTTGGTCATCTTACATTTAGTGTTACCTCCACTTTTTATTCAGTCCCTAACTTTGTGTTATGTAAGAATCGGCAAATGAAACAGCATTAAGACAAGTGCCTACTTATTTAGATCTATGTAACATGTCTAAAAAAGGTTCGAGGTAGTGAAATGTTGTAGGAATTAAAATATAATAAATCTTTGTTATACCAATCAAAAAAGCATTACCTTGTTAACTTGAGCTATGGAACTAATGCAATAATCTGAATTAATAAAAAACAGAAATACAGATTTTATTTAAGAAAATTTACTTGCATTACCTTCAAATACATTAGTGGCTTAAAATAGACTATTACACCATTATCAAGCAGAGACCGTTTACCTCCTTATTTAAACTGAAGATTTGTGAAGCACATTAACTATAAAAATGTCTCCAACTTAGATTTTGCCAAATACAAAAAATGATTCACTAATAATGAGATTATTCAAAAGTACTCCGATTTCCTATACTGTTTCCAATCTCAATGTTTTAATAATTAAAGAAAGTGAATTATGGAACCAAAAAACAGTTCATTCAATTTAATTTTCCTAAGAAGAAATAAACAAAAAGAAATATAGACAGATGTTCATTAATTTCTGGAATTAAAAAATCACACAAAATTATAGAATAAAATGCAGAGATCATAAGTGTATAATTTGATGAATTTAGCAAATAATTACACTTGTTTTATCCTTACTCTTTTCAAGATATAGAGCATTGTTATCACCACAGAAATCCCCTGTGCTTCATTCTAAACAACCCCTTTCACTTTGAGAGCCAATAGTTATCCTAATTTTTACCCACGTAGACTTCTGCTATCTAGAACTTCATAGGTGGAATTATATAATACATTCATTTTTATATGGAGATTCCTTTATTCAATACAATGATTATGAGATTTGCCTATCATCTTGCATGAATCGTTAATTCATTTTTTTTTTACATCTAAGTAGTTTATTCTATAAATACACCACAATTTATCAATTCCATTGATGGAGATTTGTAGTTTCAATTATTTTGTTATGAATATAGCTGCAAAGCACATTCTTGTGCAAATCTTTTTATGGGCATATGTTTAAATTTCTTTTGGGTTAATATGTAAGCACTGACTTGCAGGTAGATAAGTAGGTGTATTTTGTAAGAAACTTCCAAATAGTTAATCAAAGTAGCATTGTATACCCAACCAGTGCCATATGAGTTGGACCACTTGATATTGTACTGCAGATCTTTTAAGCTTTATTCTTCTTCATTCAGTCTTATTTTCTGTCTGTTTTTTTTTGGGGGGGTGGGCAGGTTGGGAGAGGAAATAAATCATTCCTACTGATCTGCTTTCAAGTTCATTGATTCTTTATTCTCCCATCTCAAGTCTGCTCTTCAGCTTGTCTAGTGAATTTCTTATTTCAGATACTATATTTTCAAGTCCTTGCATATCCATTTTGATGTTTTACAAAATATTTTCATTTTTCTTTTGGCATTGTTTGAATACCAAACATATTTTCCTTTAATTTATACTAATAATGGCTGCTTTGAAAACTTTGGCAACTAAATCCATCATCTGAAACTATTCAATGTCTATTCCTATTCCAATGCTTTTCTTACCTATATGTGGTTCACATTTCCCTCCCTTTTCCATATCTTGTGATTTGGGGGTAAAAACCAGACATTGTAAATGATATATTATAGAAATTTCTGGAATTTGTGTTGCTTATTTGACAATTATTGTTTTCAGTTCTAGGAGCCAGTGAAATCTGTGTCCCATGCGATGTATAGCAGCTGTTTCAATTGTTATTGCTGTGTAACGAATTATCCTAAAATTTTAAATGGTTTAAAACTATCATTTTATTATGATTATGGATTCTGGGGGTTAGTAATTTGAGAAAATCAAGTCAGGAACCTTGTATCTGCTCCCCTGGGACTGGCTTTTCATCTGTGAAGACTCAAATATTGCTGTGACTTCTTAGCTAAAGGTTGGATTCAGACCATTTATTACACTGGGCTTGGGATATCCCAGACACCAGGGTTGCTGATGAAATGCCAGTATGTGGACTTTCTAGGAAGCTTGGACTTCTGACACTACAGAAGCCCCAGGGTAGTGAGACTGTTTCTTTAGTGACTTTGAGTTCCAAAGATGAGTGTCTCAGGCAACATGGTAGAAGTTCCTACCTTTTCTGTCCCACCTTTAGAAGTCATGCAGCATCACTGCCATCACATTCCATTAAACGTGAGTCACTGGCTTGCCAACACTCAAGGGAAAGGGCAGAGATTCTACCTTTGGATGGGAAGAGGGTCAAGGTCATGTTATAGAAAATGATAATGGAAGATATTACTGTATCTAGGTTACTTGTTTGGTTTTGCGATTTTTTGTGTGCATTCTTTTTTTTTTAGCATATTTGTGTTCTTTGCATACTTCATCATATTTGATAGCATATAGTACTTTGTATAAAAAATAGTGGAGTTTGAAGTAGACTACTACCTTGCTTTTATTTTTTCCAAAGAATGTGATTTTTTTTTTTCTTATGTGTGCCAGATAAAGGGAGAGGATGATCTGACAGATTTTTGCCAAATTTTTATTTTCTTGGGGCCTGGCAGCAGCTTTAAAGACACCAAACTCTGTGAGTTCATTTTGCTTTACAATCTCAAGTTACCTGCTTTTTTCCTCAGCAAAATCCAGGCATGGTTGTAGGGGAGAATAATTGTAATGCTGTACAAAAAAAAAAATTGCATTTAGGAGTCTTTCAGACTCTAATCCATTACTACCTGTCCTTTCCTTTGCCAGTGGCTCATCTGTCTCTTTGCCTTTTGTAAGGCTTCTCTTTAACCTGACATCATGTTTGCCCACTAAGGTTGCCTTAAGTTGCTGATTACCTATGAAAGTCTCTTCTCTCTGGAAACCAGTTTATCAAGAATTGTTTTTGTGTGTGTGTCCACTGCTTTTGACAGTCCTATTCATAAGAATGTTTTTTTATTTTATCTGGATTTTTCTTGGTGTTACCACATGAGTGAATGTCTTTTGTACCCTTCTCCATTTGAATCATAAGAGAAACCTGTTTACTCAGTTTTAATGTGACAAAGTTTTCAAAAGATAGACGCAAACTTGCAGAAAAGACATTTTTTTTCTTGTCAAACCCCTTCCACCTTCTAAATCTCCAGAATTTTTTTCTTACTGTTTTAGACAGAAAGAATAGTCTATATATATTTTCTCACAAATAAATCAATTAACATATTTTAATTACTTCTCACATAATTAAACATGCAAAGTAATCTCTGCTTGGTCATGACATTCAAGATTACAATTTATTTTATAATATGACTTACCAGAACAAAGATAAAATAATATATGAGCAGTTGACTTGGGTTGATGCTATATAACCATAGGAGTGCCTGGAAGGTACTCTTTCCATATTAAAAAAGATTTAAAAAATACTAGGTTGCTCTCTGAATAGATTTAACTTGCAGGATTTCTAATTTATTTGATTGCAGAACCCAATTTTGTAGAGTTTTGGGAAACCAGTGTTCTCAGAAAACACTTTGAAAAATATTCTATGTGAATTCTGAGAATGGAAAAATACTTATTAGAGATAAAGTCCTCAGCAGGAATTCCCAAACAAAGCAGAACTTCAGGTAAACCTTAAGAAGGTAGAAAGATCAGAAGAGATGGAAGAGAGAGGTGATGACAATTCCAGATAAATTTTGTGGGAGGTGGAGCAGCTGAGGAAGAGGGAGCAGGTGTAGCAGTAAGAGCCTGGGCTTGGGAATTGGGTTCAGTTGGATCGGATGCAAGTTTTGTCACTGAATTGGTTTGATGACCCAAGCAATTTAAATTCACTGAGACTGAGTTTTTGTTCTGTGATATTGGCAGTGCCATTCTCCTCCCGGGCTGTCATATGGTTTAAATTAGATCTCAGTGTTAGGTTAGAGCAAATGCTAGCATGCCGGGACACTCAAAAATGTTAGTTTTCTTCTTTCTCCAGTGAAGCAAAAGAAACAAAATATGAGAAAGTGGAAATTAAACAGGAGGTGAAATTAGCTTAAGAATTGTTATTCCTTTGGGCATCTGGGTGGCTCAGTTGGTTAAGCAATTGCCTTCAGCTCAGGTCATGATCCTGGAGTCCCAGGATCGAGTCCCGCATCGGGCTCCCTGCTCAGCAGGAAGTCTGCTTCTCCCTCTGACCCTCCCCCCTCTCATGTGCTCTCTCTCCCTCATTCTCTCTCTCTCTCAAATAAGTAAATAAAATCTTAAAAAAAAAAAAAGAATTGTTATTCCTTTGTTTAGGATGTTTTGGTACTATTACTTATGTCCGAATCCTTATGACCACTGACATATTACAGTAAGAACAAGCCATTCTTTTTCTCAAATCTGCAACATTACTCTAATTATGTCCCTCCTCTATCAAGTATTCTTCCAGAACAAATATTGATGATGCTTAAATTCTGATATATAACCTGAATTGAACCCTGTCTACTCTACAAGGAATACATACCTTAAACCAAACCTAGTGCTTTGGTTAATTCCTGATCACTTGCACCTAAACTGCACTTCCTGTTTATTCTCATCTTTACAGCAGTCTTATTGCTTATACCCCCTGATTCTCCATCTCCTCTCAAATTCTTCACTTACCTGAATTGATCCTTTTCCCTTCGCTGGGTGAGTTTACCCACTCTTTTGGTTTCAGCCATACAATGATCTCTCCAAAATTCATGTTTCAGTCATCAGCTTTTAAGTTTCATACCTAACTTTCCAATTTATACCAGAAATCTCCAGCTGCAAAACAGAGGGGGCACCTCACATGTGCATATTTTAAATTTATGATCCACAATCTTCCTTTCCCTCTGTATCCAAGTCAAGACCTGATTCTAGTCTACCTTATTGAATAGCAGCATTACCCACCAGTAGCTCAAGCTAGAATGCTGGAAATCATTCATAACTTTCCTCTTTTACTCCTATCTTTGTTATCCACACGCTTCCCTCCTGCTAAGTATGAAGTCCTTTTGATTCTACTATCTCAACATTTCTTGAATTTAGTCATTTGAAGAAGGATGTGAAATTGCATGAAGGAAAAGATTTACTGGTAATATCTCAAGTTCTTCACCACACTGAAGACTCTAGTTTTCCATTTTGAAGGCTCAGAGACGTTATCTTGTCAGTAATCAGAGTCAGCAAACCACGAGAAACTGACTTGGTTAGACAAAAAGAGGAACTAAGGAGTGGAATGGACCATTAATAAATTCACAATGAGAAAATACTTATGCCTCTTTTCCCCCTTGCACTCTTTGGATATCTTCTTTTGTTATTTATTTTTTCCCATTAGGGGTATTCATAACATTATTTCTAATAATGTACTCATATCATAACAAAGCTGAACATGCTAGTAAGGGCAGGCTGCCTAATTCTACATCCTATTGGCGACTCAGGACTGATTATTTTGTCATACTCAAGTTATTATTCAAGCTAGTGGGTTTTGATCAAATTCTTCCACTATGTGTTACTTTCATAATTTAAATATCAAAAGCAATCTATTTTTCCTCATTTAATAGGATTTGTCAGACAGCATCCATGTACTTACATTTCACAATAATTTTATAACACCACTGCTATCTGATTTTTATACAACTTCCAGTCAGATCTCCCTATGAAAAATCTTGCCACTCTCCAACTCTTTTTTTCCTCTGCCACCAGGGTGAACTTTCTAAACTGCAGTTCTGCCCTCGTGATGTCCTACTGCAACCTCTTTAATTGCTTCCTGTCACCTTCATGATAAAGCCTGTCTTGCTTAGAATGCCACAAGGGCCCTTTGGGATCAGCCCTTTGTCATCTCTCCCATCCCCACTCACAGATGTGTGTTTTTCCTCACTAAAACATGTACAGACTGCCACAAATGTTTCATTTCCTCTTTGCCTCTGGTCCTTTCAATGCAATAACTCTTTTTGGTTTGAATGCCCTGATCTCTTAAGAGAGAGAGTTCAGCTCATCCTTAAGGACTCCCTCCAGAGGTTTCTCTTATAGAAAACTCTTCTTGACTCCTGATTCCCTGATACCTCCGGACCGCCTATATGATGTTGCATGTAAGTCTGTTGATTTATTTCTCTTTCATGCAGTCCTCTCATTAATATCTGACTCCCTGGTGAGATTCTTGAGAGCACGGACTTGGCTTTAGGCTTGTGGTCACCCTACTGTTTATACGATGCTGAACATACAGTAAGCACGTGATAAATGTTTACTGAATAAATGATTTAAGTACCTGGTTAATCATTCAACAAATAAATAAAATAAATCACTCATATCTTTGTCCTTCTAAGTAGGAGTTTGTTTTCCCTAACTATGAGTCTGCCTCCAGAAATAATGTCTTATATCCCTTTTATATCTTTGACAGTGCCTAGCAGAGTGTTGACCATGTAGTAAATGCTCAAGAAATCATTTCCAGTGGGTAGGTTATTATTTCACATTGTATAGTTTACTTAGTTAACATTTTTGTAGTTGTGCATATATATTTAATTTATACTGTGTTTCTAAGGTTAGTAATAAAAACATAAACATATCGAAAATGAATATAAACCTGAAAGAATGTTCTTTTTTTTTTAAAGATTTTATTTATTTATTTAAAGAGAAAGCACAAGCAGGAGGAGGGGCAGAGGAAGAGAATCCCAGACTCCCCACTGAGCACTGAGCACAACTCCTGACTCAATCTCATGACCCTGAGATCATGACCTGAGCCAAAATCAAGAGTCAGATGCTTAACTGACTGAACCACCCAGACACCCCAGAATGTTCTTAATTAAGTAGTGGCTATTTTTCATGATAGAGGCCCATGAACTGCATCAAGTATTCTATACCATTGAAGTCATACCTTTTTTGCACATGCTCCCTTTGTTCAATAGGGAAGAACAATTACCAAATTCATAAATGATTTTTGATAGTAAAATCCCCTAGGTAACTATTACTTTAAGTTAAGCTTTATATTTTGATGAAAGGTCAGACATATGAGATATTTGTATGAGACGGAAACTGTGGGATGAAATCTTGCTTACAAAATTCAAATGCACTTTATCAGTGAATTCGAAGGGACTTATTTAAAAATGAAACTCTTAGAAAGCAAGATGAGATTGTAAATAGTTGTTTCTTATTTTGCAGTAAAAATAAGATAGGACGAAATAAGTGGCTTTAGATCAAATACACAGAAACTTGCTTGCCAGGATGGAATGCCTCTTTGATAATTTGCATTTTTTTTCTGTTGGTGCCATATTATCACAAATGTGGTGGCTTAAAACAACAAATTTATTATCTCACAGTTTATATAAGTCAAGAGTCTTGGTGGGTTGAACTGGGTTCCCTGCTTAGGGTCTCTGGATGGTGAAGTCAAGGTGCTGTCAGGCATTCCTTACTGAAGACTCTGGGGAAGAATTCATTTGCAAGCTCATTCTGGGTGTTGGCCGAACTCAGGTCCTGGCAGTTGTAGGACCAAGGTCCCGTTTCCTTGCTGGCTTTCGGCCAGGCTTTGCTTATGGAAGATGCCCATATTCCTTTTTAAGCTTTCTATATTTCCTGCAATGGTGTTTCAAGTTCCTCTCACACTTTAAAACTCTCTGACTTCCCTTCTGTTACATATGTCTTGCGTGCAGCTAGAGAAAGTTCTTTGCTTTGAAGAGGTCATGTGATTAGATTCGGCCCACCTGGATAATCCAGGATGATCTCTCAATTTTAAGATCCACATACTTAATTACATCTACAAATCCCCTCTTGCACTGTAATGAAACCATTTACAGATTCCAGAGATGAAGGTGTGGACATCTTCAGGCAGTGATTTTTCTTACCAAATAATCTGTGATTTTTGAATGGGAGTAGAAAGCTTAGCCTCAACCCGAACTCTCTTAGGGCTTGGGAGATTTGGTGATAGAGCCAGTGAATTATCTCAATTAATTTTTTTTGAGGAATATGTATTTAACTTTAATCCATCATTTTTATTAATATTTCCACTTAAGTACTTAGATTTATAAATTTTTCAAAAGACTTTATTTATTTATTTCAGAGAGAGAGAGAGAGAATGAGTCGGGGGTGGAGGGACAGAAGCAGGCTCCCTGCTTAGCATGGGGCTTGAAGCCAGGACCCTGGGATCATGACCTGAGCTAAAGGCAGATGCTTAACCGACTGAGCCCTTAGATTTGTAGATTTTTAGTGCTGAGACCAAGAATTTCAATAAGTTATATCCATATGTAATTATTTTCAATAAAAATAGTTAAATTTTAATATTATACGTTTAACAGGATCAATTGAATCAGTCTAAAATATAGTTCACCGAGACTCACTTCGAAATGCAAGGTAGTACTGAAGTAGCCAGAAAAAGAGCTAGCACCAAAACATGTGGAGAGATAGGGAGAGATTGTATTTATCTGTGACTCAACAGATTATATTCACATCATTGAGAGCTCGTTCGAGTTCTTCTGAGAAACTTGTGGGTTTCCAGAGAAGAGATGGGATTATATGGCAAATCTCTCTTTGAGATAAATTTTGCTAAAGAAACAAAAGTTTGAAAATCTCTGAAGGGAACAATTAATCTAAATTTTTTTTGATACATGTTTTTCATAAGTTGTAACTTAAAACACTGGGCAGTATTTGAATATAGAAAAATGGTAAACAATCTATAGATTTTTACAGTGTTCAATCTTTTTTTAAAGATTTTATTTATTTATTTGACAGAGAGAGAGAGCAAGAGAGCACATGCAGGGGGAGCAGCAGAGGGAGAGGGAGAAGCAGGATCTTGGCTGAGCAGGGAGCCCGATGCGGGACTAGATCCCAGGACCGTGGGATCATGATGCTGAGCCACTCAATCGCTCCCTACAATGTTTAGTCTTAAGGGAATCAAAGATAGGTGATAAATTTATGTTGTAATTTGGTGGGAATTGTATATGTGAAAATAATCCAGCAGGAACTGCTAACATCCTTTTCTTACCATTTGTCCGTCCTTTTAAGTAAAACTTGGCCATGATGTAGCATGCCTCCGACAGGCTATACATGGTTGGTTTACCCGCTTTCATGTTTTAACCTCAGAGGGCTAACCTCTGCCACTTAGCACATCATTGGGAGCCTTTCAGAATCATCCAGGCTAGGAATCACTGAAAACAGCATGTTGGGGATGATTTGGGTTATTAAATATAAACTTGATTTTGATATTTTTATTGGAAATGTGTATCAGACCTTTCACATTGTGCTACCACTGACCTATGATGAAGTGGGACAATACCACTGTTCTTCTATTATTTCCAAAGCTTGCAGAGTATTGCTAAGTGTGAATGTAACATTTTCTTAGTCAAGAGGGGCCAAACTGAAATTAGATAAATTGTTATTAAAGGCTATAAGAAGTGTAATCAAGTACCCTCAGTTAACAGTAGGACAGGACAGGAAATACTGGATCACAAATGTCAAATATTCTTTCAAGTTTTCTTGGAAAACTTGCTGGTTAATATTCAATATTTTACAGTTCCCATTACATAGAAACCTTGAAGTAAGGCCTTTGATTTTTATTAAATGGACCCAAACCTAAGGAACAAAGAGATAATAAAGGAAGCAAGAAAGAAAAAGAAACAACATGAAATATTGTCCCTCTAAGATAACTTTATTAATAAATTATACTTTGCTCATGTATGTCCAGCTTTATGCATTAAGATTATGTTTATTTTATACTAACATGAAAGCTGAAAATATGACCTCATTCTTTATATTTATTACAATGCATGTTTATGGAAATACCTTTTTATGTTTATTGACCACTTGTATTTCTTCTTTTGTGATAGATCTATCCAATTGCCTATTTTTCTACTGGGCACTTGTTCTTTCCTTACATATTTGTATGATCTTTTGATTTATTGGGGTTATTAGCTTTTATCTGTGACACATGTAACAAATGCTTTTTACCAGGAGCTTGTCTTTCAGTTTTATTTATGGGGTTTTATACTGAATAAATGTCATAATCTTATTTATTCATTTCTAGCTTTTCAATCATGCTCAAGAAGACCTTTTTATCATAATATTTAAAAATCTTCACATATTTACTTCTACTTCTATGTCTTCGTATTTTACATATAAATATTCAGTCTATCTGGATATTATTTTGGTGTTGGAGATGTATTTTCTAAAATAGCATAACTAAAGACTATTAATGAAATATATTGACAAAGTTATCATTTCCTTTTAATCTAACATGATGACTTACTGTAGACTAAAATTTGTGTATTCTTGAATCTGCTTCTTGACTTTATTTATTGATCTATTTTCAGATTATGAGCCAAGAACATACTCTTTTGATTAATTAGTTTTCTACTTTAAATAAGTGATAGAGCTTATCACCTATTATTTAAGCTAAAATTTCAGAAATTTTCTGACTTTCTTTCACGTTTATTCTTTTGCATAAATTTAATCTGTATTTTTAAGGTCCATCAGTATTAGATTGATAATATAACTGGAATTATCTTAAATTTTTAGATTTATTTTGGGGATGATTCCCTTCTTTAGTCCTCCTATCTTTCTGAGAAACACCCCACTTTCTACTGGTAGATGTTTTTCCATACATATATTACTATACCATATGTCTACCCAGGTCATATCTATTTGATTTAGAATAGGTCTACTAGCATCTACTTTTGTAAAGAAATCTAAAAATACTTTTATTATTTTTAACCTCTGCATTTAACAGAATTTTCTCTATATCTCAATAATTCTGTTAGTTCTTGAAACCAAATACTTTATTAATTATTAAGTTATAATCTAGGTGCTACCTGTTGATGATTAATTTTATACAATGAACTCCTTCAAACTTATAGTCCAGGAAGATTTATATTTCTACTATTGCTCTTTATATTGTGAATCTGGTCTTCCCTCTTCTTCAAGAAAACTTATAACTGTATGTTAGCTTTTCATTGCCTGTAACCCTTCATTAATGTCTTCTCCATAATGGCTTCCACATTGTTCTTACTTTCCTCTCTATGTGTGAGATTTTCTCAATGCCATTCTCCTCATCATTGATCCAACTTTTGGCACTATTGATTTTACTTTTTATTTCTTGTATGTCATTTTATGCCATTATAGTTTTTCTATTTTTTAAAATCATCTCATATTTCACTACATTCTGTTTTAAAACATTACATAGTAGGATTCAGACCACCTCCACACAATTTTTTTCACATATCACAGAAAATATTGATTTGTATTTCCCCTTTAACTATATTTTAAATATTTTCATAAATGCTTTCATAGTTCTTCAGAGGAAAAAAATTACCTGGATAAATACATATATTATAACCATGTAGTAGAAGCAACAATATATACTAAAAGAATGGAAGATGATGATCTTTCATTATAATGTGTACTGATAATGCAATAGTACTCAATTAAATAGATATAAATGAATCAAAGCTTCTTAAACATATCACCCTTTTCTCCCACACATCTATCAAAATGTCAGTTAAACTTCAGAATCTATATTTAGTTCACAGAAAATAATGAGTTGTTATAATTATATCTAGCATAATTCATTCACCTACATGGAACATTTTACCAGAAAGGCAGAAATCATCACATTCCCTGGCGGGTTACATTGACATCATGCCTCAAGCTTAGAATCTGCCATAAAGAAACCATCTTATAGAGTACTTGCATACTTTAATCAAAGTAAGTAGCCTTTTTATAAAATTTAACATACAGAAATAAAATTACATGAGTTATCTCATTTGACTTACTCTTGAAAAAACCAAAGTGGCCCTTATTACCATTTTTATCAACCCTGTTTGTGATGGTTAATTTTATAGGTGAACCTGACTTGGCCATAGGTTGCTCCGATATATGGTTAGGTATTATTTCAGTATGTCTCTGTGAGTGTGCTTCTGGAAGAGATTAGCATTTGAATCTGTACACTGAGTTTAAGCAGACTGTTCCCCACTGTGGGTGGGCATCATGCACTGAGGGACTGAATAGAACAAATAGATGGGGAAAAGTAGAATTCTGTCTTTCTGCCTGAATGCCTGAGCTGGAACATTGGTATTGCACCCTTGAACAGCTACTTACAACATAGGTGCTCCTGGTTCTCAGGTCTTCAGACTTGGACTAGAAATATACTACTAGCTTTCCTGGGTCTCCAACTTGCAGGTGATAGATCGTGGGACTTCTCAACCTCCGTAATCACATGAACTAATTCCTTACAGTAAATCTCTTTATATATCTATGGCTATGTTTGTCTATCTATCTATCTATCTATCTATCTATCTATCTATCTATCTATCTATCT
>NC_058408.1:78518313-78547195 GCF_002201575.2 Neomonachus schauinslandi
TCTATCTATCTATCTATCTATCTATCTATCTATCTATCTATCTATCTGCTTACCTATATATCTATATCTTCCTATTTATAAATCATATATATATATTCCTGTTTCTCTGGAGAACCATGACTAACACTATTTTTCAGATGATGAAAGATAGGCTCAAATTGTATGTATCCTAGGGAACTCAGCTAGTTTAGAGATGACATTAGTGCTCAAACAAATGTCTTTAGACTCTGAAATAATGACCCCTTCCATTGTAGTAGGTGCTTCTCAATAAAGGTGATGCTCCCAGCTTTTATAAGTCATGAAAGATTACATTTTTTATAGATGGAGAGAGAATATATTTGAGCAAATGCACCAACACTCTGTCCCTTATGACTAAATATTCTATTTTCTCTGTAGGCAGCTGAGATTGGAGACTATAGCAAAGTAGAAAAATAACTGGATCCCAAAAAAACTTAAACCTTGGCTTCATCAGTCCCATGCTTTAACTAACTGAAATAAGTAACAGCTAGCAGTATCTTGGTGTTTTGACCCATCAAAAAAGTGGAGAATAAGACAGTTATGCCTAGTTAGATTTAAAAATTGCATTTGCTTTTATATCATTTTTTGTTCTATGTCATTTGGAATTCCTCCCTTTAAAATATAAATCCTTATAGGGAAAAGTTGGTTACTGTCAGAGCTAAAACATTGAGTTTACAGAGCTCAAATTTGAGTTACTACCCTTCTAAACTCTTCAGTAAAAGTTTTCCATAAGGTCTAACTCAAACAAAAATGTAAATACTTTCCACAGTGAATCCTAATTTCTGACCTAAATGCAATTCACAGAACTCTCTGAAGCTTTTGTTCTTAAAAGACTCAGGCTAGGGTCAGCTGACATGGAAAGCAATCCAACAGGGCAAAGACAGCTAAAAATGATTATATTAAAACTGACAGGGAGACACAATAAAAAACAAACCAGAAACCTTGAAATGTCTTGGGAGTACTTTTCTAAGTTCTAAAACCAAATTATCTTTTACTCTTTAAGGAAAATTAAACATGAGTTATTTATGTAATGTTTTACATTTTGTTTTTTGAAATGCTTTTAAAATAATTTTGTATTCTAAAGTGGAGTATTTAAATGACCATATGGAAAACTTGGTCATCCAAACATAAACCACTAAAATATACCAGCAACTGAGGTAAATTAATTTGACTTTAATTGGTTAAATTAGTATTGATTTTCCTTTCTAAGTTAAAATCATTGATTAAAGGAGGTAATGCAATTTCTTAGAAAAGCCTGAGGAAATTAGGATTCTAAGGCAAAATCACACATACCAGACAATTTGGATTCATTTTCCTGAAATTGTTGGCTTTCTAATGCTTACTATTCTAGAATTTCCTTGTTTGATTTCCAGAATAAAAATAAACTGTTTTCCAGTTAAAATCAGGTTCTAAATAAGGAGTTGCTAGGCTCATGGTGGAAAAAAGAAAACTGTGTCTGTTGGGCTAGATGACTTTATCTATCACTGAAGTGTATCTACATAGGCACAGGTATGTATATTAACATTTATATGTCTCTATCTATGTTGTACTGTATATAAGGTGTGTGTGTGTGTGTGTGTGTGTGTGTATAATGTTAAGATATGTTAAGACATCTAAGAATTTTTCCCAAGTATTTCCAAAGAGTAGAGATTGTTTCCCATCATAGTACTTTTTTTCAGTGACTATAGGTGGGTGAGTTATTATAGTCATCCTTTACACCATGCCCCCTGGCTTATCTTCCTGGAGCCCCTCAAAGTACATCCTAGCAGCACCTTACTTACAGTATTACATCAGTAATAATGATTAATGCATGACAAACTATGCAGTAATTTTTTAAAAGATCTATTTATTTGAGAAAGAGAGAGTAAGCAGGAAGAGGGGCAGAGGGAGGTAGAGAATATCAAGCAGACGCCGCACTGAGCCTGGAGCCTTAGACCGGTCTCCATCTCACAACCTTGAGATCATGACCTGAGCTGAAATGAAGAGTCTGGTGCTTAACTGACTGAGTCACCCAGGTGCTCCAGATAATCTGTACTTTTTGTGAGTTTTCCAGGTGATTAGTATGTATCCAGCTCAACAGCTGACTATAGACAGAAGTATGGGCTTTACTACTTTAGAGGAAGATGTATCATTAAAACTTACTGAAGAATCAAATCTCAGAATCTAACACAAATTCAAGAAGTTTTCAAGGAATAACATCTAATAAATAGTTCCAGAATCCAAACCAGAAAAGTTGTAGGTAAATTCATCACAATTTTAAAGAACAGAAGCAGGTTTTTATAAACTATTTTATAAACACAGAAAATCATATAAGCACTTTTAGATTCATTTTTATACAGTTATTAAAATCTTATCAAATTTCAGTAATTTCCTCTTTAACTCATATTTGATAAATAGCTACATTCTTATAGAAATAAATTTAAAGGATAAAAATAAAAATGTTCATCCTTGATAGCAAGAAAGATTTCAAATTTTCTAAAAAAATAAACAAGAAATGTGTAGGACTCTGAAGAAAATATATACTATGCTGAATGATAAAAAGACTAATATAATGGGGACTTTTAAAAGTAGAGTGGTGGTTGCCAGGGGGCTGAGGGGTGGAGGAAATGGGAAGATGTTGGTCAGAGTATAAACATTCACAAAGATGAATAAGTTCTGGGGAGCTAATGTACAAAATGGTGATTATGGTTAATAATACTGTATTGCATACTTGAAATTTGCTGAAAGAGTCAATCTTAAATGGTCTCACCACACACAAAGAAGTGGTATGTGTGTGAGGTGATGGATATGTTAATTTACAATATATATGTATATTAAATCATCACATTGCACACCTTTAAAAATCACATTGTACAACTTATAAATATACAATTTTTAATTTTCAATCATACTTCAATAAAGATGGAAAAAATTTAAATAAATTATTTTTAAAAGTAGACATGGGAAGAAAATTAGAACAATATTAGCCAACATAAAACTGCAAGAAAGGGGCACCTGGCCAGCTTGGTTGGTAAAGCATACTCTTGATCTCGGGATTGTGAGTTCAAACCCCATGTTGAGTGTAGAGATTACTTAAAAATAAAATCTTTAAAAAAGAAAGTGCAAGAAATTACAAACTCCAGATTATCAACATTTGTGTTATTGACAAGAATAAACAATATCATGGGACAGAAAAGAAAGTCTGAAACAAGATTAGGTATATAATTCGAGTTGCTACAATTTAGAAATTTATAAATAATAAATTCTCTATTATATGATAAACACCAAAATAATATGGATTCGATCAGTAATTGTCAAAATGGAACTTTTGGGCACATGGAATGATTGTATACCATGCCACAATATATATTAGTATATACTGAGATACTGATTTATAAAAACACATCTTTCAGCATTCAGATTATGAGAATTCCTCAACAAAGTATCAAATATGTAACTAGATCGTTACCTCAGGTAGGCCTTCATTGTTGCCCAGAGAGTTAAATTTTTTTAGATAATAAACTGGATCATTCTCTTAAGCTCTACTGGGTCTCAGTGGATTCTGTGGTATCATCCTCTTGTGAAGCACTGGCATCTCAAACATAGCATGTCCAAAACGTAACATGTGATCCCCAATTAACTTTCAATTTAAGCTTTTCTCCTCAATATTCTCCTCTCAAAAAAATGCCATCACACTGGCACAGTTGCCAATGGCTGGGATGGGTCTATGATAACTGGCTTGCCATCATCATTCCTATCCAATCTAATCTGAAGTTCTGGTCCATGACCTCTGAAATGTGATGTTCATTGAATATAAGATGTCTTCATGTAAGAAGCACAAATATCATATGTATCCTTAAGACAGATTAAAATTAAAAAATGCTGCTAAATAAACTATGGCCCACCTTAAATTTTAAAGTACGTCTTAATTTCAGAGATCTTAATACTTGCCAAGTTTGCAGCCATCACACCAGCAAAAGTGATCCAACTGTCATTGGATGGTCAGGATAGCCTCTGTGGGTCTTTCCACCTGCATTCTCACCTTACTGGAATGGTCCACACACAACAGCCAATCATCTTTCAAGATACAAATCTGATAATGTTTTCCTGTGTAAAAACTTTCACTGATTTTCAACTTAGAATATAATATCTAAAAATAATTTGACCATGGTCTGCAATACTTGGCATGTCTGGCCCCTGACTTTCCCAACCACATGGTGGAAGTGTCTCTCTAACTTATGCCTCACATGTGTCCCTGCAAGTAAGTCAACTGGTCCTGCTTCTTATTATCATGTCTCTAAATTACCCCCTTGCCCTCTCTTTCTACTCAGCCTCTCTAATCTTGTTAATCTTTAGGGATTCAGCCTTCTCTGCCCTTTGGATTAGGTAAATGTCTCTTGTTTTAGATGCTGATATTTTTGTGCCTGTCATAAAACTTCATAGAACTACATAGATTTATTACTGTAGTTTGCTGAATCATTGGATGAAGCATATAATTAAATCTAAACTTTTTAAAAGATTTTTATTTATTATTTGAGAGAGAGAGAGAATGAGAGAGAGAGAGAGCATGAGAGGGGGAAGGGTCAGAGGGAGAAGCAGACTCCCCGCTGAGCAGGGAGCCCAATGCGGGACTCGATCCCAGGACCCCGGGATCATGACCTGAGCTGAAGGCAGACGCTGAACCGACAGAGCCACCCAGGCACCCTAAATCTAAACTTTTATTGCATTGTAGCACACATAACAAAAAGAAATAAAAAGTAATGCACAGTTAAAAAGATTATCAAAAAGTAGGGTGAGTGGGTGGTTCAGTTGGTTAAGTGTCCGACTCTTGATCTCAGCTCAGGTCTTGATCTCAGGGTTGTGAGTTTCCCCATGTTGGGCTCCACACTGGGTGTGGAGCTTACTTAAAAGAAAAAAAAAAGGATTATCAAAAAGGAAACATTCATGTAACCTCCAAGAGTTCTCAAGAAAGAGAATACCAAAGGACGTGGCAGAACATCCACCCACCATTCCAAAGGACATGGCAGAACATCCACCCAACATGCCTGTCTTAATCACTACCTCCCAGTGATTTGGGTTACCCACTTTTCTTTTTATATCACAGTGTAGGTATGATTGTTTTGAACTTTTCAAATTTATAGTTTATTTTATTTTGTGTTTATTTTTACACTGAATGTTATTTTTGCATAATTAATCAGTTTTGTAAGTAGTTCTTCCTCACTGATGTAAAAAAAAATTATCCAATCTTCTATTTTTTTTTTTAAAGATTTTATTTATTTATTTGACAGAGAGAGACACAGCGAGAGAGGGAACACAAGCAGGGGGAGGGGGAGAAGGAGAAGCAGGCTTCCCGCAGAGCGGGGAGCCCGATGCGGGGCTCGATCCCAGGACCCTGGGATCATGACCTGAGCCGAAGGCAGATGCCCAATGACTGAGCCACCCAGGCGTCCCCCAATCTTCTATTTTTTAATAGAACATATATAACATTATATTAGGAAATTTGATAAAATATAAAAATAAAACATTATATTAGTTTTAGGTATACAGCATAATGATTTGATATTTATATATATCGCAAATTATCACTACAAATTTTTTTTCTTGTGATGAGATCTACTCTCTTATTGACTTTCAAATATACAACACAGCATTATTAACTATAGTTATGTATTTTTAAAAAATATTTCCCTCCTCCACATCATGATATTCTCACATATGATATTTGAGGGGGTTCCTTCTTTGCATTTACACTTGGTTCTACAATTCATCTGAAATTCATTTTTGATATCTTCATATACACTCCAGTGTCACCCCAGTCATAAATCATGTGTCCATTTTTACAGATCTGTTTTTGGGCTTTTTATTCTGTTCTGTTGGTCTGTTTATCTAACATTGCTTCAATAGGACACTCTTCAATACTCTATTTTCAAAAGAATATTTAGTAAAGAATCTGCTCCCACCTTATACTTCCTCTTCAGGAGCATTTCTCTTTTTTGGTCTTTTAAATTTCCACATAAATTGTAGACTGAATTCACCAAGTTCTAAAAAAAAGAAAAAACTGAGATTTTTGTGTAATTGCATTTGTTTGGTTGTTTATTATTTATCTTATTTTCTTGTGGGACTTTGTTTTATTTGATTATGAGATACATGAAAAAACTTTAGAGATAATTTGTGGATAATCGTAATTTGTAGGATCTTACTATCTTCCATTTGACATGACTTAAGTCTGACTTTTAAAGGTAGCCAGGGATGCTAGAAATGCATTCTTACCTTAACCCGGCTATAAAGAATAATATAATTTAGGTTAAGCTTCATTTCCTCTTAAGTCTAGTATATTTCTGGCTCATGCTTTCTTTAGGGCAGAGGTTGGCAAATTACAGACTGTGGGTCAAATATGGCAGGTGCTTGCTTTTATAAGTAAGGGTTTATGAAATACAGTGAGGTCCGTCTGTTTATATTGTCAATGGTTGCCTTTGTGCTACAAAAGCAGAATTAAGTAGTTGCTACAGACAGTGCAGCCCACAAAGCCTAAAATATTTAGTGCCTAGCCCTTTACAGAAAATACTTGCTGAGCTCTGTTTTAGGATCCAGTGCCTTATGGTCTACACAAAGGATGGGGGTCAATAAAGGTTTGTCCCTTTGGCATGATTTGGATTTCAGTTGTGTCCTCCAGCCCCTGGAGCCTGCTACAATCATTGCTCAGTATCTCACCCTCTCCTCTATTCAGGAAATGGCAAATGTTCCATGTAGAAATGATGTCCCAATGCTACGTTCAATTACTTGTGTTTCCTTCTCTTACTTCATTGCTTTATATTCTTCATTATGCAGCAGCATTCCTGTGTCTTCAAAGACATTTTAAAAACATATTTTCCAGTATTTCTCACCATTATTAGTAAAAAGGTTGGTGCACATTACATAATATGCCATCAACATAGGCAGAATACTCTATATTTAAAAACATACCTATCAGGGGGCACCTGCGTGGCTCAGCGAGTTAGGCATCTGACTCTTGATTTTGGCTCAGGTCATGATTTCAGGGTCGTGGGATTGAGCCCTGTGTCACGCTCCAGAGAGTGTGGAGCCAACTTGAGATTCTCTCTCCTTCTCTCTCTGCCCCTCCCTGCTCACACTCTCTAAATAAATAAATAAATAAATAAATAAATAAATAAATAAATAAATATTTTAGAAGACATATATATCTGTCTTTCTAGGACATCATCTTCATGAAGTTCACGATTGTGTTCCTGTTCTTTCTCGAAATGTATCTCTAGACTCTACTGTAAAATTTGATTGTGTTAAATAAATGGGTGTGGAGTCATATATAACTGTAGAACTCAGCTGCATTCCTGACCCAGGGCTCTTGTTGCACAGAGCATTACTTCCCCAAATTGAAATATCTTCCATCAGTGGAAGCAAGGGCAGGCTAGAGCTTGATAAATACTATTTATAATATAAAATATTAATAATCACGAGTTGCAACAAAATTGTACTTTATGAGAAATGTAAAGCTGAGCTTTATTGGTTAAACACTTGACTTTATTAAACTGCTTGTGGTTGTTAAAACCCACGAACTTGTTTTAAACTTTGGAAAAGTGCCTTTTCTCCTTCTGGGAATAGATCTTTCATATAAATAATAAGTAGGCTTAATGCTTCCCCTCAGAGAGAAGACCCAGATGTCTGTAGAATAGAGCTTTAGTTCCAAATAAGATTCATTTTTCCGAGGGTCTATAATTGTAATTCAAGAGCTTTTGAGTTGATTCCATACTGGAATGCAGAGAGGGTCTTATAAATAGACTCTTTTTAAAGATTTTAATTTATATGAAGTGGTCATTCATGTTATAGGGTCAATTAACTGATCTGTGAGATAGAAGAAGTATCCCATGTGCTATCACATTTTCAGGAAAGTTCTGAAGAGTGTGGTATGACTGTGATGATATGCTAACATGGATCATCCGGTTATGCATGTTAAAGAGAATATAGGACAGATAATTTTTGTAACTATTCGTTACAAAATCATATTAGTTTTAAAATGTTCTGTTAACGATATGATCAGTATATCCAATGATGAGAGGAAAAACAGTCACAAAATTAAAAATAGCCTAATTTTATGTTACTTTGACTACTGAACTTAAAGAGACTCTCTAGGTAACTGTTTTGCTGTTAGAGGGTGAATGTTCCAGACCTCTTCTTCCCCTTCCTTTCTTGTTTAATAGAGTATTGGTATGTATTGGGGAAGGATCTAGCTTATGTGATCTCATGGCAGCTGAGAAAAGACCAGATCCTAAGGATTCCTGTAGTGTTCACTTGATCTTCCTGGGACTATTGTCGAGCAAGACTGATCTACCACTTGATCTTTCGAACATGGAGGGGCAATCCCTTTGGCTACTTGGATTGGTTATACTGGTTCTGTTACTGCAAATGAGATTCAGCCTCTGATCCAACATTCCTGCCCTCTACAAGCATTCAGGTGTGCTGCTACCTACTACTACCTCAGTATCACCTGGCTGGGAAATCTGCAGTTTCCAGGATCCTTGTGCCCCATGGGCAGGCCTTACAGAACCATGGATCCTACCTTAGCTCCTTTACTTACTTTCTTTCTGCTCACACTTCTGCATATCTCTTATGGGGTCATCAATCCTTTACTTACATATTCCTTAAACTAAAACTTTTAAGTGCCTCCTATATACATATTGGTGCTATATACGTATACATATATACATATATATATACACATACATATTGGTGCTATATATATATATATATATTTGCATATAGCAAAACACCTAGAAGCATGCACATTAAATGCAAATAGTGTCTGTGCATAATCTAGTCCATTTGGCTTTCATATTTTTCACTTTTCTAAAACTCTATGTGATACTTCTGTATTCAAAGTAAAGAGAAATAAGTGAACAAAATGAGCCAAATGCTTTATTAGAAACCTGACAAGGGACACAGCCTGTTTGATAAGGTATGCAAATGGTAACTTCATTAGAAAACCAAATAAGTGATAATTAAAATAAAAATATTTGCTTTTTTTACCTAACAAGTCAGAACATATTATGCCCATTATTTTTATGCTGTAGAGACATTTTTGAGATTTGGGTGAAGACAAATTGTGATGGCAATCCAAGATCAGGGAGGAGAGATTGTTTTGATTCTCTCAGTATTCATTAGGACACACATCCACTAAGGAGTAATTTCTTCCATTACTGGGTAAGTAAAAATTGTGTTTAAGGTGATCATTTGGCAGTCTCATCAGCATCATAATGTCAGTAACACAACAGTGATAATAGGAGAGCACAATCAAAAGGGGAAATTATTACTCATCTCTGATTCTTGTCTTGTGGAATTGTGGGCCTTGATTTTCCATATTTATATTCTAAGGAAGCTGGAAATTGCACTTAAATATGAAATTTTACTCTTTTAAATGATTAAAATGAATTCTATTTTATCTCATGCTATGTACATCAGAAGCAAAATGAAGCGACATTAAACTAACTAAACTTAGAAAGCATTTGTGCAAGCTAAAACTGCCCTGTGTTCTGCCACAGTTAATAACACTGTTTTGCACGCTTACAAGTTGCTATGAGAGTAGATCTTAAAAGTTCTCATCACAAGAAAAAAAAAAATGTTTGTGTAATGTATGGTGATGGCTGTTAACTAGGCTTTTTGTGATGATCATTTTGCAATATATACAAATGTTGAATCATTATGTTGCACATCTGAAACTAATGTAGTGTTACATGTCAATTATACCTAAATAAAAAAAAAAAGAGTCATTCTAGAGGAAAGAAAAAAGGAAGTGTGTCCTAGAGTAGATGCTAACTAAATTTCTATGACTCCAGAGTACTCAAAGCTAAGTAGCATAAAAAATATTTTTGTAAGTTTCAATTATTTCAATTATTATTTCAAATTATTTTTGAAATAATTTCAGATTTCAGAAAATTTGCAAGAATAGTGAAAAGAATTCCCACATACAATTTTCTGGATTCCTTTTTAAAAATATTAATTATATTTGCTTTATAGTGTTTTCTCTATACATATGCACACCTACATATAAAATATATCTATAAAATAAAATTTACATATATTTTAACCATTTGACAATAAGTTGAGGTTTCAGGACATAATGCTGCCCTTTACATGTAAATATTATGTATGTGTCCTAGGAATAAGGACATTCTTTTAAATAACTTCAAATTCAAATAAGGTCATTTAATGATTCACACGCTAATAAAATGTACAGCTTTGGTTCAGATTTCATAAATTATCCTTAAAATTCCCTCATAAAAACAGAAACTCTCTTGGCTGTCTGGCTCAGTCAGTGGAGCGTGCAATTCTTGATTTCGGAGTTGTGAATTCAAGCCCCACATTGGGTGTAGGGATTACTTAAAAATAAAATCTTAAATAAATAAATAAATACAGAAACTCTCAGTTTACATGTCGTATTTGGTTGTCCTCTCTTTCTAGTTTAATTTGGAAGAGTTCCTTAGTTCCTCACCCTATATTTATTGCATGACCTTGAGATTTGTGAAGACCACTGGCCAGTTATTATTATTTTTTTTTTTAGAATATTCTTGATTTGGAGTTTGCCTAAGGGTTTTACAGGATTCAATAGAGGTTTTGCATTTTTGCAGACATAGCACAAAAGTGATTGTGTCCTCAGTGCATGGTATCAGGAACCAGCTGTAGTTGGTTCACCCCACTGCTGATGTCATTAATTTTAATATTTTAGGAGCATATTTGAGAAGAGGTAGATATCTGATCCATCATCAGTTTTTACTAGGATACGTCAAATAATTTTCTAACCACATTGTTATTACTAGACTTATCAGTTGGCATTCTATTACAAGGAAGAGCATGTCTTTCTCTTTCTTTTAATTCATTTATTTATTTCAGTATGGACTTGTCTATTCCTATTTCATTCAGTAGATTCTAATCAAGGTGATACAATCCTTTCATGTAATTACTTACTTTTACACTGAAATTATCCCAGACTTGGTTAGTGGGAGCTTCTTCAAGCTGATGTCTGTGTACTTATGAGGCTTTCCTGTCATTCTCTGAGCAACTCTTTACTTTCTGGAACAAGAAGCTGTTCCAGGCTCATCATGTATTTCCTGCTCCAGTGCTGAAATAATTTCTCTAAGGAGCCAAGCTTATGTTAAGTGAATGGCATTTATAAATTAATACCTGTGTGCCAGGTGCATTCATGGCTACTGGGGTGCTATTACGTACAGTCCCTCACAGTGGACAGAAATAGAAAATGCATATTTTTACAACCACTTGTGATGCTGACAAAGCAAGTAATATGCTTATGCCAGGAGTCTGGGGCATATCTGAAATGAAGTCAGTGAATAAGATAAAATCATAAAGTTGTGTGGCATCTATGAGATATCCTTTGACTTCTTCACCTTAAATATCCTTGAAATATCCTTTGACTTCTTCACCTTAAAATATCTTCTATAATATTCTCAACATAATAGTATTAATTATTCTCAGAGATGGATTCAAATTGTGTAGAACAGTTTAATATTAAAAGAAGCTCCAGTAATTTTGGTATCTTCCTGTTTAGGTTAAATGATTGTTCACGTGGAATTAAATTTTACAATTCCTATTTGATAGGTTCTGGCACATCAGCCAATACTCAAAAATTAATACAAAAAGAATAGTTCCTAAAATGATCCTTTCCCTTTGTAGAATTTTATTTCAAAGGAAAGATTTTCACACACTAAAAATTATCTTCTCTCTGGTTTGCTGTTCTTAAAAGCCAAATATATTTCTTTCCTTTTAATGAGAAATACTTCAGGAAGATGAATCTTGAAGAATGTATAGCTCCATATAAGTAAAAAGAACACATTTTCTGTCAAATATGAACTTATTTATTAGCATATTTCTGAGAAGTTACTTTCCTGAGAGAGACAGAATCCCTGGGCTCATAATTTATAAAGCTGATAGTGTACAAGGGTATACTTTAGAAAGCCATTATAGCACTGACAAAAAATAACATTCCAGCACAAGTTTGTAATAAAGCTTACACCAAAGAAAACACATATTCTCAGGTTCTAACATTGTTTCAGGAAGTAGGAACGTTTGAGCATTGCTTGAGGAAGTATGAAAAAAAATGAAACCTGCATATGGCTCAAAAAATACCTTGAGAACATAGTTGCTCACAAATTTTTAAATAAGATTACTTCTAGATTTTTGACCAATAGCTGGAAGTGGGTGCTTTGTCTTGTTTGCTATAATACAAAGCAATACTATAAAGTAAAATATAAAATAAAATAAACTTTGTCTATTCCTGAGATACTGTTTGGATCTGATCAGAGGTCTTGGCAGAATGTTCATTTTCATATCAAATCTTAGGTAAGTAGTTCCATTAATTGAATGGATTTACACTTGTACTGAGTGTTTATTGGAAGAGACCCATCCATCCTTAAATGATATATATATCCTAAGCAAATTATTTTTGATTATGTGAGAAGGATGATTCTTGGTTTCTATATTTTAAAATTAATATATTAATACATAATCACTTAAGTAAAACAGGCCATTTATTTATTTATTTATTTGAGAGAGAGGGAGGGAGCACAAACAGGGGGAGGGGCACAGGGAGAGGGAGAAAGAAAATCTCAAGCAGACTCCCCGCTCAGCACAGAACCCACTAGGGGCTGATCTCACAACCCTGAGATCATGACCTGAGCTGAAATCAAGAGTTGGGCACTTAACCAACTGAGCCATCCAAGTGCACCAAAAGAAGGCCATTTGAATAGTTTTTTTTTTCAGGAAATAGTTTATGATTATTTTATTAGTTTATATTTTTTTGTATTTATTTAGGAAATGATGACTTTTTTTCATAGTAATAAATTTACATTCACTGAAATTTCTTCCCTTGTAAGATCTGTCTATTGCTAGATTTGATTTTTAATGGATTGCCATAGCATAGTAACATAATTACTTAACGTTTTCCCTTGTGATGTATGTTTTCCTTGTGATACATGTTTTCCTTATGTTGATTTCCTTATGTTGACATAAGTTTTCCTTATGTTGATTTACATATATATTCAAAAGGAATTGGTTAGAAAAATCCGCAGGAGGTGTGACTAAGAGAACTACCCCAGTTCTTACCTGTGCCAGATTTTTCTTCTTGTCAAATCCTTCTGATAATCCAAGGTATCCCACATAGGCCTTTCCCTTTTTCATCTTCACGGAGATGTTTCATCTTTATAATTATGACCTTGACTGAACAACTTAGTCTGTCTGTGCACCTACTCAAAGTTTAGACATGAATTATCAGATGCCTTTTAAAATTGCTTTGGTAAAAAAAAAATTAATAAATAAATAAATTTGCCTTGTTAATAAGGCTTTATTTTTCTCCAAATATGCATGTCATCTACTCTCTTTTTTTAAAGATTTTATTTATTTATTTGAGAAAGAGAGAGAGAGAGTGGTGGGGAAGAGCAGAGGGAGAGGGACAAGCGCACTCCACACTTAGCGTGGAGCCCCATTTAGGGCTCAGTCTCACCACCCTGACATCCTGCCCTGAGCCAAAATCAAGAGTCAGATGCTCAACTGACTGAGCCACACAGGTGCCCCGTGCATGTCACTTACTCTTGATTCAACAATGTCTTGTCTTTCATTTGCACTCCAGCCCAAATCCACCCCAGATTCTCTATCAAGTCTGAGTCCTCACAGACATTATCAGTGTTAAAATCAGAGTTCTAAACTTTTACTTGAAAATCCTTGAAAACATACCAGTGAGGGCACTTGGGTTTTTTGTTTTTTATTTTGTTTTTCCTTCTCAAAAAGAATTAAGGGAGGAATAAAATAGGAAGTAGGTGACAGTTCCTACTTATATTACTGTTATTCTGAAAATAAAATCTGTCACCCACTGATACATTTCGGGCAATATATAGAGGTTTGTTTTTTTTTTTTAATCTGAAGACTGAGTGCTAATTGATTTTGCCTTTTTATTAGAAATTTATTGAATTGTAACAGCTTAATTTCTCACTCAGCAATATTGTTGAGCTCATTTGTTCTCAAGTATTTGAAGTGTAGTTTTGATGCTTACTTCTAGTAATGACAAACAAGCAATAGTGGTTTTGTTTGTTGAGTTTCATTTTTCTTAGTAATAAATTTTATTACATTTGACTTCTGGATCAGAACCATGTTCTGATAGCATAGTTCAATGAGTATCATTACTCAGTGACAGTGAGTATTTGATGCTAGTCTCATGCTTTTCTTTTTTTTCTTTTCTGTGAAAATGATTCGTTTCCTTTCTTGGCATCATAACCTTGCTCCCCCTGCTGAAGCACCAATTCTATGTTGAATATCTATGATGCAGCTTTTCATGTTAGGGTACCAGGCACCACTATACTTCATCCTGACCAGGTGTAACGGTAATGACCTACAAGTAAGGTACATCTTGTTTAAGTACCATTGTGACCAAAAGTTAAAATACTTCTACCAGACTGTTATTGAAAAATGTTAACACAAAATTGGAACATGGGGAAAAAAAGCACAAGTTTTCAGTAACTAAAGAGGATTGTGGTTCATCATATATATATATATCATATATTTATAGAATATGCATCATACATATAGGTATATATAAGAAAAATATTTAATCCTGAGTTGTGAAAAAAACTTTATATATTTAACAGGCATATAAATATCACTTAAAATTTATAGTAAATTATGGTGTGTATATTAAGGTCCAGAGAAGTATAGCTTTGGAATTGAATTTTAATTTTAAATCTTTCAGTTACTAGGCATCAGGTGTGGTGAAGTTCTCAAAATCTTATGTTATCTTCTCTATATCTGTATTATGAGGATTTTTTTTAAGATTTTATTTATTTATTTGAGAGAGAGAGAGTCAAAGAGAGCATGAGAGGGTAGAGGGCCAGAGGGAGAAGCAGACTCCCGCCGAGCAGGGAGCCGGATGTGGGACTCAATCCCGGACTCCAGGATCATGACCTGAGCCAAAGGCAGTTGTTTAACTGCTGAACCACCCAGACGCCCCTGTATTATGAGGATATCAATAGCATGCATCTCAAAGAGTTTTTTAAGGGTTTATTTTTTAAAGTTTTTATTTAAATTCCAGTTAGTTATGTGCAGTGTAATATTAGTGTCAGGTGTACAATATAGTAATTCAACACTTCCATACTTTATCCCATGCTCATCACGACAAGGGCACTCCTTCATCCCTATTACCTATTTCCCCCGTCCTCCCACCCACCTCCCCTCTGGTGGTGTTCTCTATAGTTAAAAGTCTGTCTCTTAGTTTGGCTCCCTCTCTCTTTTTTCCTCCCTTTGCTTGTTTGTTTTGTTTGCTAAATTCCACATATGAGTGAAATCATATGGTATTTGTCTTTCTCTGACAGGCTTATTTCACTTACCATTATACTCTCTAGCGCCATCCGTGTCGTTGCAAATGGCAAGATTTCATTCTTTTTGATGGCTGAGTAATATTCTAATGCACACACTCATCCTCTTTATCCATTCTTCAGTCCGACGGACACTTGGGCTGTTTCCATAATTTGGCTATTGTAGATAATGCTGCTATAAGCATTGTAAGTAATGCTGCAAAGGATAGATGCTGTGCATCTATCCCTTTGAATTAGTATTTTTGTATTCTTTGGGTAAATACCTAGTAGTGCAATTGCTGGATGATAGGGTAGCTCTATTTTTAACTTTTTCGGGAATGTCCATACTGTTTTCCAGAGTGGCTGCACCAGTTTGCATTCCCACCAACAGTGCATGAGGGTTCCCTTTTCTCCGCATCCTCGCCAACACCTGCTGTTTCTTTTGTTGTTGATTTAAGCACTCTGACAGGTGTGAGGTGATATCTCATTGTGGTCTTGATTTGTATTTCCCTAAAATGATAAGTGATGTTGAATATCTTTTCATGTGTCTGTTGGCTCTCTGTATGTCTTTTTTGGAAAAATGTCTACTCATGTCTTCTGTCCATTTTTTAATTGGATTATTCATTTTTCAGGTGTTGAGGCTTAAATTTGATAATGAATACTAAGTTTGTGATTGCCCACAAGTGAGATAGTCAGTAAATATTAAGTTATAATTATTGCCATTATTAGTAGCAGTAATTATTATAGAATAAAATGCAAAATTTGCATGACTGAGAAATAAATGAATAAATAAATTTCATTTGTATTTATTTCATCTGTAACTATGATCACACTCTACCTTTACATTTCAACTTTACTCCACCCTCATTTTGGCATCCTTGTGAACAGGTCAATGATTTTCTTGATAGTTGTGTATCATATCAAGAGTATTCTGTAATGGTTAGTTCAGATTTATAATAATTTGGGGTTCATAGACAGAAAAATATAGCTTGAATGGTTTCACTAATTTACAGTGCTCTACTCTTATTCTGGCTTGTGAGAGATTTTGAGAAAAATAACTCACCTGGCAAAGGAAAATGAGGAAGATTAAGGCAACAGGAAAACAGAAAATAAAACAAAACAAAAACAATCTGTATCACATAACCTTTTCCTGCCTGTCATTTAAATCAAAGCTTGATGATGGGTTGGTGACAATGTCTTTAAACTTTTCATATTTTTGACACTTTGTTTATTATTTCCATAAGAGCTTTTAATTTTGCTAAACTAGTTTCAATGTTTTGGGAAGGCGGGATAGCTGAGGTGAGGTTAGTTCAAACACATGAAGGACCAAAGGTACCTATAAGGATAAGACTAATATTCAAAAATACTCGCCCAAGCCCCAATTCATCCCTTGGTTTCACTTATCTCCCGTTTCTGCTCTCATTAGCTTGTTACGAGTAAGTGATGTGTTTTAATAATAAAGTTCTGCACGTTTCCTCTTTTATCATACCAGCCTGTAACAGGCCATTGTATGAGATGCTGGACTACCAGAAGTGTGTTGAACTAATGATTTGTGAAGTATTTTTCTTCCAGCTGGGAGCAGATGCCTTCTATCTTGTGGCATACGGTTTTGTTTTTAAGGACGAATTTTTCTTTTTTCATTTAGAGAGCAAGAATCATGACATAACTGTGTTCATACTGAAGCTCACAGAATCCAGTGAGGGTGCCCAGAGATGTCACAATTTCAGCTGTGATTGTTCTTGTGCACAGAGATGGAGGAAGTCTGTGAAGCAGTTGATGTGCCTTAATGCGGGCTCCATGGGGTTGAGTTTGGAGCAACTGCGAGCCCCCAAGGAAATGTCATTAGTCAGTCTATGTGCACTCCCAGGAAGATGGGATGGCCGTCTGCCATAGCATCTGTGCTCACTTTCCACTGACTCACTCTGATCTCTCCTGAACTCACCCACTCTTCCCTAAAATCCTGCATTTCAAAATATGTGGTATACTGCGGCACACTCCCTGAGTGAAATAAATAGGGATCTGCAAACTAAAAATAATAGATAATATGGTATGGTAATTGTCAGCCTACTCAATCTTCTCAGGCTGCTCTCTACAGCTTTTAAATGTGAGTGTGTGCGCGCGTGTGTGTAATTTTTTCCCCTTCTGCCATCTGCTCTAGTCCAGTGAGAACATTTCCTGCTGTGCCTCCCCTGCTCCTGCAAGCCCTCCCCATGCCAACTCTCTGACATTCTTTGAGATCCTTTGGCATAGCTCCTTTTTATTCCCCAGTGCTCCTCTTCTCCTATTTCATGGCTTAGTATCACCAACCCACATGCCCAACATTGCAGAGATGTCCACTCTTTTCAGGACTTGCTACTGGCGTCATCTGATATCTACACCAACAAGCTTGTGTGTTGTTGAAAATAAAATGGGATTATCAGGCAGAAAAGCAAAACAGCAAGCAAGAGCAAAGAGTAAAATGCCAAACCAAATGAAAGTAAAATTCTAAATTTTATTAGTCACGAAGGAGATAGAAAACATTAGCCTGTGTATTTGCTCTTCTAGGAAAGTTTTCAGGTCTCCCCATTCATAGGTTCAGGGGTCTCTCTGTTTTTGTTTTTTTTTTTCCCGTTAGCCTTCCTATACACATACCTATTATAACAGCTACCACACTGACATGTTCTTGAAGGTTTATTTATTTCTTTTATTAGAATGTAAGTTTCCTGTGAGTAGAAACTCTCTTGTTCATCATTGGTGCTTGGTACACAATATGTATACAGTATATGTTTTATAAGGAACTAAATTATAGGAGACTATTTCATTCTTGATGTAGTGTGTGTAAGAAGGAAAGAATATTGTACAGGTTAACTTTATCTCAGATTTGAGAATTTTACTAGTGATATAAAAATTATTAATAAACTTATGAAGTGAAAAAGTAAATAAGATTTTTCACCATTGTCTGTACTAAGGCATAACAAGAACACAACATGCACTTATATCTTTACTAAAACCTGATACATTCAGATACCTGTTCATGACACAACGGGATCATACAGAAATTATCACAGATTTGGTTTCTTAGCCCCAAGACACTTACTGTCAAGTGATTGAACAGAGGTATGGCCTCACCTTGATTGCTCTCTGATTTGAAAGTTTGTTATACCCAAAATTCACCATCTGAGATTTCAAGGTGTCTCATTTTGCTAAAATAGAACTAATAGGGTAAGTGTTGTATAAGATGAATTCTTAGTTAATTTTTAAATGAAGTATAAAATGACCCATTTTCTTAAAAACAGTATCTTTAGTAACACAAAATTTGGGGAAAAAATTCAAAAACTACAAAGGATATACAAAGAAAAGTATGACTTCTCACCTCAGAAAGGCCCTATTCTCTCTTCAGAGATACCCACCCTCTTCCACTTATTGTATTCATATCAGAAATGTTCTACATATTAAAGCATGCATTTATGGAAATACTATATTAGCTATTACTATATAACAAATTAACTGGCAGCTGAAAACAACCCACATTTATTATTTCACAGTTTCTGTGTATCAGGAATTTAAAGATGGCTTAGCTGCACCTGCTGCTGTAAGATTTCCCACAAGGCTACTGTCAATGTGTTGGTCAGGGCTGGGGTCTCATCTGAAGGCTCAAATGGTGAAGGATGTTTTTAACCTCACATCTGTTGGTAGGATTTAGTTTCTTATGGGCTATGGGACTAAGAGTCTCAATCTTTAACTGGTAATATTCCAGAGGCCATCCTCAGTTTCTTGCACATGGACATCTCTGAAAAGACTTATAAGGAGAGACTGACAGTCAGACAGAAGTTAAAGTCTTATGAAATTCTAATCAGAGAAGTTATAAACCCTCAACTCTGTGGTACCCTATTGAGGGGAGGGGTTTCCAAAGTCTGTGAACAGCCATCATTGAAGCCCACCGAAGTCTGATTCCTGACTCTGAAGTATTCATATCAGTTTCCCATACCAAACACATTAACCTCCCTATCCCCAAAGTCCCTATGAGTACTAACTTATTACAGACTTTGCTCCAAGTCCAAAATCTCATCTTCAGGATCAGGTTCAGGTGCAGACAAGTGTAGTTTGTTAAGTAGAAATCTTGGAACACAGTTTCTCTTGATCTGACATTCAAAACTAAAAAGACAAGTTACCTCCTGCCTGTCTTCCCAGCATACAGTGGTGAGCGAGGCATAGGACAGTAGCCACATACATTCCTATTCAAAAGAGGGCAAATGAGAGGTAAATAAGAATATATAACAATTTTGAAAGCCAGCTGGGCAAATGTTAAAAGGTCCTTGATTATGTTCAAGGTTTGGGAGTAACCATTGAAACTGGTTTTGTTGTTGTTGTTTTTTGTAAGCTTATGCATCCAGTTTAGAATTTATTTTTTTTTCCAGGAGTTGTTCAAAGGTGTTAATTGCTCTACTACATTTACGACCTTTCAAAATCCCAATGGCCTTACCTAGCAAATTTAGAAGGAAAAAAAATTAACTACTAGTGAATGGCTTTCTGGCTATTCAATTTGCCACCTGTTAAGGCATATCCCAAAAGTTAAGACAGCTTATGGAACACATACCTTTGCAGCTATGAAGCTAGAGAAAGTCTTCATTTCTACATCTAACAACGTCTGTCTGTGGAGGTAAGAGAAGTGACAGTCCCACACAGGCCACCTTCCTCTTTAATCCTTTTACATTCATTCTAGACTAGCTGAGTATATACTTGAGGAACACGGTGTTAAAATATTCCCCTTACAAAGATGGGTAGATGGAGCAGGTGCAGAAAGCAAGTTTTCCCTTGGTTTGTTTCATTGTTCTGGTCTTAGTCTTGAGAGCTCCTGGCTCTGTGTTCTGTGCTCTTGGTTTTGTCCTCTGAGTCTCCCCGTTTTTTTTTTTTTTCCATGTAAAGTAGCATGTGTTTGCACCTGAATAGCTTTGTGTGCTCCACTGCCAGTAGAAATTTAGGGGAGACCAACAGTGTCATTTCCTTTTCTATTCTCTTTGTTTCTTTTAGTTAAAACTGTCAGTGTTTTTGGTGACAAGATTTTCTTAAAAATGAAGGGGATGGGAATCAGAGGGGGAGACGAACCATGAGACTATGGACTCCAAAAAACAAACTGAGCGTTTTAGAGGGGAGGGGGGTGGCGGGATGGGTTAGCCCGGTGATGTGTATTAAGGAGGGCATGTATTGCATGGAACACTGGGTGTTATATGCAAACAATGAATCATGGAATACTACATCAAAAACTAATGATGGGAGGAGGAGCGAGATGGCAGAGGAGTAGGAGACCTAAATTTTATCTGGTCCCAGGAATTCAGTTAGATAGTTATCAAGCCATTCAGAACACCTACAAACTCAACAGGAGATTGAAGAAAAGAATAGCAGCAACCCTCTAAACAGAAAAGCGACCACTGTCTAGAAGGTAGGACATGTGAAGAAATGAATCCAAGGCAATATTTGGGAAGATAGAATGAGGCGGGGAGGGAGCCTCCTCAGCCAGCTACCGGCAAGTAATAGAGCAGGAGAGCACAAAATTGGAACTTTTAGAAGTCTGCTCCGCAGAGGGACGTTGCTCCAGTGGCTAAGTGGGGGGTGGAACCCTTGCTTGGACAGCGTGGTCTCAGGGTCACAGAAAGACTGGGGGTGCCTGAGTGCAGCAGAGCTCCCAGGTATCGGAGCAGGGAAGCCAGCTGCAAAGACAGAGCTGAGGAGTGGGCTTTCAGCTCAGTGTTGCCATAAACTGTGATCTGCAGCACAGTCGGGCCACTGCTCAAAGAGCAGGGACCCAACAAGCAGCAGATCTGGGGAGACTTCCCTTCTTCCCCCCAGGAGGAGCAGTGTGGGAGCCCACAGCAGGAATCTGCTGGTTTTGGAGACTCCAAATGGGGTCATGTGCCAGATATAGAAATGCTCAGTCACAGGCCGGGTGAGCACGGAGTGCAGCCAGAGACCAGGGAGACAGGAGTGATTGACTGCTTTTCTCTGGGGGCTCACTGAGGAGTGGGGCCCCAAGTTCTTGGTTCATCTGGGACCAGAGATTGAGAGGCTGCCATTTTCACTCATGTCCTCCAAAGCTGTATGGAAAGCTTTCAGGGAACAAAAGCTACCAAGAGCAAACCCGAGCAGATTACTTAGCCTGGCCCCTGGCAAGGGCAGTGCAATTCCGCCTCCGGCAAAGACATTTGAGAATCACTGCAACAGGCCCCTCCCCCAGAAGATTAGCAAGAACATCCAACCAAGACCAAGTTTACCGATCAATGAGAATGGCAAAACACCAGTGCTAAGGGAATACAGCACATAGAATTCATGGCTTTCCCCCCCATGATTCCTTAGTCTTTCAAAGTTAATTTTTAAAATTTTCTTTACTTTTCTCTTTTTCTATTTTTTACTTGATTTTTTTCTTCTTTCCTTTTCCAACCAACATCTTATCAATGACTCTTTCAAAATCTTTTTTTAATTTTTCATTTTTACAATCATATTCTATCTCTTCATTGTATTTAACCTTATTTTTTGTATATATATAACTTCTTCTTTCTTTAAAATTTTGGGATACTGTTTCTTCTAACAGACCAAAATATACCTTAAATCTAGTATATGATGTTGTCCTAGTCTCCCACCTGATCACATTCTCTTTTTTTTTAAATTTTTTTTCATTCTTTTTTCAACTTCTTATCAATTCCTTTTTTAAAATCCTTTTTAATTTTCATCTTTACAGACATATTCCATCCCTTCATTGTATTTATCCTTATTTTTGTATATATATATAAGTTTTTCTTTCTTTAAAATTTTGGGAGACAATTTCTTCTAACAGACCAAAATACACCCAAAATCTAATGTGTAGCTCTGTTATATTCACCAGCCTGATCATATTCTTTTTTTTTTTCCCCTTGTTTTTTCCCCCCAGTTTTGGGTCTCTTCTGATTTGTTTAGTGTATATTTTTCTGGAGTTGTTACCCTTTTAGTATTTTTTTAGCATTTTGTTCTCTCATTCATGTCATCATTCATCTACTCACCTCAAAAAAAAAAAAAAAAAAAAAAAAAAAGGCAGAACCGACTGCCAGGGACCAAATCAATACAGACATTAGTAAGATGTCAGAACTAAAGTTCAGAATGATGATTATAAAGACACTAGCTGGGCTTGAAAAAAGTATAGAAGATACTAGAGAACCCCTTTCTGGAGAAATAAAAGAACTAAAATCTAAGCAAGTTGAAATCAAAAAGGGTATTAATGAGGTGCAATAAAAAATGGAGGCTCTAACTGCTAGGATAAATGATGTAGAAGAGAGAATTAGTGTTATAAAGAAGACCAAATAATGGAAAATAAAGAAGCTGAGAAAAAGAGAGATAAACAACTACTGGATCACAAGGGGAGAATTCGAGAGATAAGCGATACCATAAAGTGAAACAATATTAGAATAATTGGGATCCCAGAAGAAGAAGAAAGAGAGAGAGGCAGAAGGTATATTGGAGCAAATTATAGCAGAGAACTTCCCTAATTTGGGGAAGGAAACAGATATCAAAATCCAGGAGGCACAGAGAACCCCCCTCAAAATCAGGTCTCAACTGGTACCAAAAGACTGGGATCATTCCCTGCCTATTTTCAGACCACAATGCTTTGAAACTAGAACTCAGTCACAAGAGGAAAGTCGGAAAGAACTCAAATACATGGAGGCTAAGGAGCATCCTAGTAAAGAATGAAGAAGAAAGGAGAATTAAAGAAGAATTAAAAAAATTCATGGAAACCAATGAAAATGAAAACACAACTGTTCAAAATCTTGGGGATGCAGCAAAGGCAGTCCTAAAAGGAAAGTATATAGCAATACAAGCCTTTCTCAAGAAACAAGAAAGGTCTCAAATACACAACCCAACCCTACACCTAAAGGAGCTGGAGAAAGAACAGCAAAAAAAGCCTACACCCAGCAGGAGAAGAGAAATCATAAAGATCAGAGCAGAAATCAATGAAATAGAAACCAAAAGAACAGTAGAACAGATCAATGAAACTAGGAGCTAGTTCTTTGAAAGAATTAACAAGATTGATAAACCCCTGGCCAGACTTATCAAAAAGAAAAGAGAAATGACCCAAATCAGCAAAATCATGAATGAAAGAGGAGAGATCACAACCAACACCAAAGAAATACAAACAATTATAAGAACATATTATGAGCCACTCTATGCCAGCAAATTAGATAACCTGGAAGAAATGGATGCATTCCTAGAGATGTATCAACTACCAAAACTGAACCAGGAAGAAATAGAAAACCTGAACAGACCTATAGCCACCAAGGAAATTGAAGCAGTCATCAAAAATCTCCCAACAAACAAGAGCCCAGGGCCAGATGGCTTCCCAGGGGAATTCTACCAAACATTTCAAGAAGAATTAATACCTGTTCTTCTGAAACTGTTCCAAAAAATAGAAATGGAAGGAAAATTTCCAAACTCATTTTATGAGGCCAGCATTACCTTGATCCCAAAACCAAAGACCCCATCAAAAAGGAGAACTACAGGCCAATATCCCTGATGAATATGGATGCAAAATTTCTCACCAAATTACTAGCCAATAGAATCCAAGAGTACATTAAAAGGATTATTCACCACAACCAAGTGGGATTTATTCCTGGGTTGTAAGGTTGGTTCAACATCGCAAATCAATTAATGTGATACAATACATTAATAAAAGAAAGAACAAGAACCATATGATACTCTCAATAGATGCAGAAAAAGCATTTGATAAAGTACAGCATCCTTTCTTGATTAAAACTCTTCACAGTGTAAGGAGAGAGGGTACATACCTCAATATCATAAAAGTCATCTATGAAATACCCACAGTGAATATCATACTCAATGTGGAAAAACTGAGAGCTTTTCCCCTAAGGTCAGGAACATGGCAGAGATGTCCACTATCACCACTGCTGTTCAACATAGTACTAGAAGTCCTAGCCTCAGCAATCAGAAAACAAAAAGAAATAAAAGACATCCAAATCAGCAAAGAAGAAGTGAAACTCTCACTGTTTGTAGATGATATGATACTTTATGTGGAAAACCCAAAAGACTCCACTCCAAAACTGCTAGAACACATACAGGAATTCTGTAAAGTGGCTGGATATAAAAACAATGCACAGCGATTAGTTGCATTTCTATACACCACCAATGAGATAGAAGAAAGAGAAATTAAGGAGTTGATTCCATTTACAACTGCACTCAAAACCATAAGATACCTAGGAATAAATCTAACCAAAGAGGCAAAGGATCTGTACTCAGAAAACTATAGAACACTCATGAAAGAAGTTGAGGAAGCCACAAAGAAATGGAAAAACCTTACATGCTCATGGATTGGAAGAGGAAATATTGTGAAAATGTCTATGCTACCTAGAGCAAACTACACATTTAATGCAATTCCTATCAAAATACATCAAGTTTTTTCAAAGAAATGGAACAAATAATCCTAAAATTTGTATGGAACCAGAAAAGACCCCAAATAGCCAGAGGAATGTTGAAAAAGAAAAGCAAAGCTGGTGGCATCACAATTCTGGACTTCAAGCTCTATTACAAAGCTGTAATCATCAAGGCAGTATGGTACTGGCACAAAAACAGACACATAGATCAATGGAACAGAATGGAGAACCCAGAACAGAACAGAAAGGAGAGCCCAGAAATGGACCCTCAACTCTATGGTCAACTCATCTTTGACAAAGCAGGAAAGAATGTCCAATGGAAAAAAGACAGTCTCTTCAACAAATGGTGTTGGGAAAATTGGATAGCCACATGCAGAAGAATGAAACTGGACCATTTCCTTACACCACACACAAAAATAGACTCAAAATGGATGAAAGACCTCAATGTGAGACAGTCCATCAAAATCCTAAAGGAGAACACAGGCAGCAACCTCTTTGACCTCAGGTGGAACAACTTCTTCCTCGACACATCTCCAAAGGCAAGGGAAGCAAGGGCAAAAAGGAACTATTGGGACTTCATCAAGATAAAAAACTTTTGCAGAACAAAGGAAACAGTCAACAAAACCAAAAGTCAACCAACAGAGTAGGAGAAGATATTTGCAAATGACCTATCAGATAAAGGGCTAGTATCCAAGATCTGTAAAGAACTTATTAAATTCAACACCCAAAGAACAAATAATCCAATCAAGAAATGGGCAGAAGACAAGAACAGACATTTCTTCAAAGAAGACATCCAAATGGCCAACAGACACGTGAAAAAGTGCTCAACATCACTCAGCATCAGGGAAATCCAAATCAAAACCTCAAAGAGATACCACCTCACACCAGTCAGAATGGCTAAAATTAACAAGTCAGGAAACGACAGATGTTGGTGAGGATGCGGAGAAAGGGGAACCCTCCTACACTGTTGGTGAGAATGCAAGCTGGCGCAGCCACTCTGGAAAACAGTATGGAGGTTCCTCAAAAAGTTGAAAATAGAGCTACCCTATGACCCAGCAATTGCACTGCTGGGTATTTACCCCAAAGATACAAATATAGTGATCCTAAGGGGCACGTGTACCCCAATGTTTTTAGCAGCAATGTCCACAATAGCCAAACTATGGAAGGAGCCAAGATGCCCATCAACAGATGAATAGATAAAGAAAATGTAGTGTATATTCACAATGGAATATTACGCAGCCATCAAAAAAATGAAATCTTGCCCTTTGCAGTGATGTGGATGGAACTAGAGGGTATTATGCTAAGCAAAATAGGTCAGTCAGAGAAATACAAGTATTATATGATCTCACTGATAGGAATTTGAGAAACAAGACAGAGTATCATAAGGGAAAGGAGGGAAAAATGAAATAAGACGAAAGCAGAGAGGGAGACAAACCATAAGAGACGCTTAATCTCAGGAACCAAACTGAGGGTTGCTGGAGTGGAGGGGGGTGGGAGGGATGGAGTGGCTGGGTGATGGACATTGGGGAGGGTAGGTACTATGGTGAGTGCTGTGAATTGTGTAAAACTGATGAATCACAGACTTGTACCCCTGAAACAAATAATATATTATATGTTAATTAAAAAAATTTTTTAAAAAGAAAAAAAAACTAATGATGTACTGTAAGGTGACTAACATAACATAAAAAAAAAATTGTGACCCTTCCATGGATTTCATTGAGATTCCCTCCATTAGACAAAAACCACACCCCAAATGTCTTCTATATAAGCTTTCTTTTACTTTGGGCTCCTCTAGAGGCTGAGGAACAATGCTCTAAAGGTCCTAAATGCCCTAGGTTTGATTGATGGGTTCTGTTATGCATATCATTAATCTCTCTAAATGACTTTTTTTTTTGTGACTTAATACTCTGATATTTTATCTTTTGAAGTTTTAACAAAGGTTTGTCCAGTTACACACTCAATTTTTTCTCTAATCAGGCCTTACCTCTAGAATACATTTTTCTGAGAGTGCCTGGAAGTCATTTCTTAATGTTAGCAGCCTTTGCCATCTGAAGAGGCTGAGGACTTTGCAAATCATCAATTCTGGTTCCTTTTTTGTTTGACAATTCATTTTCAGTTTGTCTCCTCTTGCATTTTACTATAAACAGCACAAACGGACCAGGTGGCATATACCATACTTTGCTCAGACATTTCCTTAACTAGATAATCAAGTTTATCATGTAAATATTGTTTTCCACATAACTGCGATAAAAATTTTGCCAAGCTTTCTACCACTACATAATAAGGATCCCCCTTCTTCCAGTTTCCAGTTTCCAGGAATACATCCCTCATTTCTTCTGAGTCCTCATCAGCAGTGTCCTCAATGTTCAAATTTCTACTAACAGCCCAGTTAAGGGAATGTAGGCTTTCTCTATTATGCTTCTCCAGATCCTTTTAGCTTTCAACTACTGTCTGGTTGCAAAGCCACTTCCACACTTTGTGGAAGCATCCCATTGCTAGGTATCAAAATATATATTGGTTATCAATTGCTGGGTAACAAATTATCACATAGTAAGCAGCTTAAAGCAATGCATATTCAGTATCTTAGTTTCTCTTGGTCATTTGCTCAGACATGGCCTAGCTGGGTCCTCTATTTCTGGGCTTTTCAAAGGCATTAATAAAGGTGTCATACAAGCCTGGGGTCTCTTCTGAACCCTCAACTTGGAAAGAGTCCACATATAACCTCTCTTTCTGGGCCACTGGATTGAGGTCTTCAGTTCCTAGCTGACTGTTGGCCCAAGGCTGTCTTCAATTCCTTCCTATGGGGATATCTCCAACATGGCTACTCACTATAGCAAAGCATGCAAACCAAGGAAACAATCTACTAGCAAGATGGAGGTTACAATCATATATAACCTAAATTTTAGTGATATCCCATCGCCTTTGTCATATTCTCTTTCTTACAAACAAGTCACAGTCAAGGTGTGGGGATTACATAAGCATGTGAATATTGGAGGCAAAAATCTTTGGGGACATCTTAGAGTTGGCCCGCCAAAATTTTCCCCATCATTTTCTTCCCATCAAATATATAATTTGACAACCATTTTCATATAAATATATATAGATATATCTCTTTCTTAAAATGGCTTCTTAATATTTTATCTACAAATAAGTCTTTCCATGTATAATATCCTTGCTGGTATTATTTTATAAAGGAAAACTCAGTGTGAAATGAAAGGCATGAAATCTATTATGAATAGGCTTCATAACTTTATAATATGCAAGTGAACATATTTTACTGAATTTATTCTACTCCACAGAACTGTTTTTCAGAAATCCTTATGGTCTTCTGCAGACTAAAATCCACATAGCCATAAAAGCGACAAGCCCTTTGTTACTTGTCATTTATTATGTCTTTTCTCCCAAACTTTGATTCAACCTAGTGGAGAGAATTAAATTATTGGCAGTGTTCTCAGCTTAATTTGTAGCTTTCTAAAGGCTTAATCATATGACCACAATGAAGTCAAACCTGAAAACGGCAATAACCGTATTAATCTAACAGAACTATTAGGTATTGTGAATCTAAATGCAGAGCTGGTGTCACTTAGTAATAAAAAGAACATGTAGAAATTTCTATGGGTCAAATATTTGAGCCAAAGCTCTTTGAAACTATGACAAGGGGAGAGAGGAAGCATTGCACTTTGAATGCTTGGTTGATTCATTGCATGCAGAAACCTGTTTGTGAATCACTGCACTTTTTTGCTCATCTGATTTCTTGGCTCCAAACCTTTGTTTGACCACGTGTTTCATATACCTTCCTGTTAAATGAAGTAGAGAAAGATGACACTTAGAACAGTTTATTTCAAGACTTTCTTCTTGGATCTGGAAAAATTATATTTGTCTTTAGAAACAGGAAATCTACTAAATTCCCAATATCACATATCACCTTCCAATAATCACTCTTCAATAATAGAAAACGATATCTGGTAAACAGAAATGCTGAAGCAAATCTTTAGTGTGTAAAAATGTCACCTTTGAAAACAAACATTCACTGGTTGTAGTGTGACTCTTTAGTCCCATGAATTTCCAAGAAAATCTACCTGGAGCTATAGATAGATAGATAGATAGATAGATAGATAGATAGATAGATAGATA